>NW_026652294.1:7634422-7977774 GCF_009828535.3 Hylobates moloch
ATATATATATGTATAAATTCATAGGAAAAGTGTGACCAGAACCCCGATTTGTGATTCTGTTGTTGGTTGCTTGTTTGGTTTGTGTCTCTTAAGGATGTCAGCTGTAGGTATATTTTAAGTTGCATTATGTATAGCTTGTATTTACTTGTTATTATTACTTATATAACAGCCTATCATTTATGCCAGGCCTGAGCATGTTTTATACCTCATGTCATTTAATTCTCTTCAATTTCGTGTGACTTATGGCTTTACTTTTCAAAATATATTCGCAAATTAGCAGCCTTGGCTATAGAAATGTAGAGTCTCAGGCTCAGCCCCACACCTTTGAGTCAGAAATGGCTTTTTAACAAGGTCCCAGGTGACTCCTAGGCACAGCAGCATGGCAGAAGCCCTGATGTAGGTATTTCATCAGCACTGAATTGCAGGTGAGGAGACTAAGGCTGAGAGAGGTTAGAGACAAGATCTCGGCTGGGCAAGGTGGCTCACGCCTGTAATCCCAGCACTCTAGGAGGCTGAGGCAGGTGGATCACCTGAGGGCAGGAGTTGGAGACCAGCCTGGCCAACATGGCAAAACCCCGTCTCTACTAAAAATACAAAAATTACCTGGGTGTGGTGGTGCATGCCTGTAATCCCTGCTACTCCGGAGGCTGAGGCATGAGAATTGCTTGAACCTGGGAGGTGGAAGGTTGCAGTGAGCCAAGATAGTGCCACGGCACTCCAGCCTGGGTGACAAAGTGACTCTGTCTCAAGGGAAAAAAAAAAAAAGAGATAGGATCTCCTCCCGCGCAGATCTCACCCACACAGTCCACTACACAATTTAGCTATGGTTCCTGCCTCTGTATTACTGATTTGTTTTTTTGCTTCTAGATCTTGTTTCTGAAGGACACTGTCTACTTCCTATTGTTAAGCATCACTTTCTTCTTGGTGCTTCCAGTGCGGGGTCCAGAAGCTAACCACACACTTAGTAGGTGTTCCAATATTTACTAATTGCTGAGTGACCCCATGAAACATTCACACATGCAAAAGTGAGAGCTTGCTCTTAAAAATGGGGTGGTGATGGTGGCTGTGAATATCAATCAAAAGGGTTTCCTGAGCACATCTGCCCTTCAGGGCTTTGCATTTTTAGAACATAGAACAATAGCACCTCTTAGAACCTTCAGACCATAGAAATACAGAACATAGAACGTAGGACAGACCCCAGTGGCTCTTGGCCTGGAGTTCCTCCAGTTTTCTCCCGTGGGGTGATTTCAGCAGACAGAACAAGTGAAGTGCCATAGTTTCTCTGATATCTTATTTTCTATCTCTCTATAACATATATGAATACCCTAGGATGGTGTTGTCAAACATGGTAGCCACCAGCCTCATAGGGATATTTAAATTTAATTGAAGTGGAATAAAATTTAAAATTCAGATCCTCAGTCACACCAGCCACACATCAGGTGATCAATAGCTATGTGTGGCTAGTGGCTACCATATTGGACAGCAGGCATGATCTCAAACAGGCATAATCCTTTTGTGCATAATCCAAATGCTTTCTCTGTGTTCCCATCTTATTTGTAATTGCCTCCCAGACTTCTCCCCAGGGTGGAGGTGGCTGGACCACATGCCACTTCCTTTCCAATCCCTTTTGAACGCACATGTGACTTTTCTCATCATCACATCATTGTCACAAGGAGGGGGACCTGTTTCTGGGGCAACAAATAGTAATACATACTCATCTGAGCCTCATTTGGTCCCACAGCTGTCTTGGGTCAAATCTCAATTGTGTCTTAGGTCATCCTAGTCTTAGGACAGTGAGGAGGCAAACGTTACCATCTCACATCTGTATTTCATCCATTTTTTCCACAAGATACCATCAACTTGCATTTTTTGAGAAATTAATTTACTCACTAAACTCTTTTATGTCTGCTAATTAATGTTCATACCTTTTCTTCCTTTAATTATCAGTATGGCTACTCAACAATTAGACCTACCGAATCTCAGCATTTGGAATGATAGAATCCTAGAACTTTGATATATAAGACCTTAGAGCCTTCAAGCCAGAAAATCCCAGGATTAATAGAATCTTGAATCATTCGACACACATAATATTAAAATCTTATTAAATTGAACCATATGAATTTGCCATTTGTATAGGTCAAAGTGGTTCAATATAGCTGATTGTAACTGGCTCAACCTAATAGAAATATGGAATATTGAAATCTATACATTCTTAGAATTGTTAGCTCCTAATGCTACACAATTTTAGAACTTTAGGATTTTAGAACACGGGCCAGTCAACTTTTTCTGCAAAGGACCAGGTAATACATATTTTCAGTTTTGCAAACCATAGAGTTTCTATCTCAACCTCTGAAGTCTGTCATTATAGCATGAAAGAAGCCACAGATAATGCATAAATGCATAGTTGTGCTCCAATAAAACTTGATTTACAAAAACAGGCAGGAGGCCAGATTTGACCTGAGGGTTGTAAATTGCCGCGCCTGTTTTGGAACATAAAACTGAAAGGGTCCCACCAAGCACTTGGATTTGCACAGGAAACTCATAGACCTCTCCCATGATTCCAAAGGGTCCCATTAAAATGTGGAGCCATTTTAAGCACAGTTTTGATTGGTTCAGTCCACTCTCTGTCCCAGGGCAGTGTCTGGCCTCCAGAGAGGGAATACGGGGAAGAAGGAGACTTTGAAGGCTGTGAGCAAAGCGATCCCTGGCACTGGGAGAGAGTCGAAGAGCCATATCCCAGAGTTGGAGAAAAATGGGGGAGACTGTTGGAATCAATGCCTGGCTTCCAAAGTACTGGAAGACCTTGTGAGTCAAGCCCCTCGATCAGAAGCAAAAGATGATCCTGAGTGCCTGGGAGGGCAGAGTTGATGGACCTGGCAAGAGTCAATGGGCCCCAGCTGCGAAGTGAATTTGATGAGGCTGTTCATCCAAGAGGCGTGCACAACCAGGCCATAACCTTGAGATGTGGAGGTAAAAGAAAGAGAGCACACTGCTTAGCAGTTGTTTTTCTTTCCTGCTGAGTCAATAAATGAATAAATGGACCATGAGTGGCCAAGTGGCTGATATAATTTCAGACTCCATCAAAAGGAAGATCGCAAAAGTGTATGGGGGTAGCTTCAACATCTTTATGTTCCCGCTGCTGTGAGCCCTGGCATCCTAATATCATAGTCTGAGAGGCATCTGAAAGGGCGGCAGAGGGCAGCCTGGGGATTAACATTTACTACATGTCTACTATGTGACAGGCACTGTGCAAAGTGCTTTCGATGCACCATCTAATTAAATCTGCACTTTCAACCTTATGAGCAAGGAAATATTTTTATCTCTATTTTACACATTTAACAAAAGAGGCTTACAAGAGTTGAAGTGATTTGCCCAAGGCCAGATAGCTAGGAAAGATTGACACCAACATGTGTGATCACTCTAAAACATATGCTCTTAACCACAATGTCTGCATTTCTCCAATATCACCTGTACACAGATCACCCGGGGATATTGTTAAGGCACAGATTCTGACTCAGCAGATCGGGGGCAGGGCCTGAGATTCTGCATTTCCAACCAGCTACCAGGTGATACTGATGCTCCTGGCCCAGAGACCCCACTTGGAGCAGCTGGTACTATATCATAGTTTCCCTTTATGCCAGGTCCCCCAAAGTTATGAAAGGGTGAGGTTTACACTTTTAAGATGAGGTCACGCAGCAAACAGTGGTTTGTCCTAGATTCAAATTCACATGTCTGACTCCAGAGTCCATTTCTTTCAAAAATAGAGTCTACTGCATACCCTTATGCTTGTAGCTTGACCCTCAGCTGGGGGTGATTTTGTACCCCCAGAGAGCATTAGGAAACATCTGGAGACATTTTTGGCTGGCACAACTTGGGTGGGAGGTGCTGCTGGTATCTAGTGGGTAGAGGCCAAAGATGGTGCTAAGCATTCTGAAATGTACAGCATAGCCCCGTCTAAGCACTCACAAAGAATTATCTGCTCCCAGATACCCCTAATGCTGAGGTTGAGAAACCCTGCTCTCTCAAGACACTGCTCAGTGTCTTTTGGTCAGAAATAAAAATCCACCCAGAACCTCTCTCTTGAGGCCACTTAGTGCACTCAATTCAGAGTTAGTGGACATTTCAACCAATTCCACTAAAAAATGGCCATGAATAAAAGCTGTAGCTACCAAAAAAGTCCATTGTGCAATCAATAGGTGGAACTTTCCGCTACTTTGAGATGAGGGCTTGATGTTTACAACTCTGTAATATCCTTGTGCTTCAGCAGATGGAAACCAATCAAGTCCAGAAATCATTGTCTTAATTTTAGTCATTAACATGCCTGGCCGCACGCTGTTTATTGGTGTCTTTTGCTGTTTATGTTGCATGCTCTGTTTTCTCTGATGGTAGCTTTTGCCTTCACCCTATTTCTGAGGGAGATAGCATTGACTCTGATCCAAGCCTGGGGAAGGCTAGGATCTGGCATTGATCACCAGCACCAATATCTCCATTCCATGTCCTCCTTGATCAATTCTTGGAAGAACATATCTAATAATGCAAGACTATTGATGAGGCTTGATTTGCCTGAGAGGGGTTGTTTCCCCCTTCTTACTCGAGCTCATTTAAGATGTTTCTTTGGCTTGTGGAAAATGCTGATTGAGGTTTCATTTGTTATGAGGTGATGGGATATGCCTGAAAAGAGAAGTGTGTTTCTGAAGAATGAAGAAACAGTATGATAGATAATTACCTCCTATGTATTCAGCTCTTTACAGTTTACAAAGCACCAGAATGTAACTTGGGCTGCAGGATGCTCTGTATTGAAGATAGGGAAGGAATTGACATCTATTGTAGAGTTGAGGGGCCGACTCTAGGATTACTCATTGGTGCCTGGGGAATCTGAACAGATGTGGGATCCATTTCTACGTCTTGCACTGGATGTGGTTCTCATTCTCATATCCGTGCTGTTTCTCCCTGGCTATGCCTATCTGCATAGCTGTTGGGTTACAGTCATTTTAATCACCAGTGGCCTGGATGGCTTTATTCAAGGGGTGATCCGATTTTCCAACTCCTGTATTTGTATTTTTGTATTTGTATTTGGGTTGCTGTGTCTGCAACCCAAGTAGAGTCTCTCCTGGGACTGCTGTGAACATACATGGATGCTACACCAGGTTAAGGCCTAATGTCCCCCAGGGGGTTGTCACATTGGCAGTAGTGGTCGTATCTCATTCTTGGGCATGGTGAATTGTGACCTGACAGTGAGGAAGTGGGACATAGGACGAGCATGTTTTTGTGGAGAGGAGAAAGGAAGGACTTTGAGGCCCATGCTGGGGCATTACAGTAGTTTGGCTAGTAGAGTACAGAGCACGTGCCTGAGTGGAGAGAATGAGGGGCACAGGGAAGATGGGATGAGGGTGAGAAAGCATCAAAACAGAGGAGACCCCCCAGGTTGGCATATTGCACAAGCTGTCACTCAATAGTTCTAAGAATAGGAAAGGGAGCTGATGTTTATTAAGCACTTGTTATAATCTATGCAATGTGTCAAACACTTCCTCTCATCAGTGACTCTTCAACTAGTCCTATAGCACAACAATGCTGTTATTATTCCCACTTTGCAGATGAGAAAACTGAGGGTCAAGTGGGTGACAAGACTTGCTTGGAGTCACATTGCAAATGGTGGAGCTGGGTTGCAAGCTCATGTCTGTGTGAATTGAAGGCCCATGTTGGTAAGACCTGCTGCATGCTACCCAAGTCATGAATTTAGGGCAGGAAGAGTTTAGTTGAAGTATTTATGTGGTGACTTCTAAGTTCTGAGTACTGCACGAGGTATTTGGGATATAAGGCTGAGTACAACCTTACTCATAAGGAGATCAGTATAGTAGGGAATTAGACATTGGCAAATAATTACTATCTGATGGGCTATCTGTCTCTCCTAGTGGCTTGTACAAATGCTGGGAGCATAGAAGGGAAAGAAACTAATTCTATGAGAGGGAGCCAGAGAGCACATCATACAGGAGGTGATTATGGAATGGGGTCTTGATGGATGAGTAGAAGTTCACTTGTCAGAGAAGGGATAAGGCAGAGTAGAGCATTCCAGATGGAGCAATTGTAGGTTCAAAGGCACAGAGGCATCAAAGAACATGGCATGTTTGGGAGCTTGGGAATACTCTGGGAATTACTGATGTGGGGTACAAGGTGTGGGCAGCAAAAAGAAAGGGCGAGTTGGGACAGAGACTGTGAAGGACTTGGTATGCTAAACAACAATGTTGGGACTGTGGGAACTGAGGAGACACTGAAGACTTTTCAGCAGAGGAATGACATGATCAGGTTAAAGAGATTCCTCCTTGGAGGCTTTGTGGAGTACAGTTGGAGAGTGGGCTAGATTGATGAGAGGAACACCAGTTTAAAACTGTGTGAATCCTGGCCAGGCATGGTCGCTCATGCCTGTAATCCCAGCACTTTGGGAGGCTGAGGCAGGTGGATTACCTGAGGTCAGGAGTTCAAGACCAGCCCTGCCAACATGGCAAAACCTTGTCTCTACTGAAGATACAAAAATTAGCAGGGTGTGGTGGTGGGTGCCTATAGTCCCATCTACTTGGGAGGCTGAGGATCGCTTGAATCCAGGAGGCAGAGGTTGCATTGAGCTGAGATCGTGTCACTGCACTCCAGCTTGAGCAACAGAGCAAGACTCTGTCTCAAAAAAAAAAAAAAAAAAAAAACTATGTGAATCCTTAGGAGATGATGATGAAGACTAAATTTATAAAAAAGAGAACGGAGAGCAGAGGAAAGATGCAAGAGATTGTATTGATGAGATACCCGAGGCCTAGAGAAGGGATCCAGGGTAAGTTATAAATTGTTCCCACGCTAAACTTCTTTGGAGACAAAATCCAGTGGCCACTTGAGAAGTTTCGAAGTCCATTTTCCCTGTTTCTGCAATCACATGGGCTAGTGGGCTGAGAAGAAATATGAGCTGCATTTCCATTTAAATTGAAATAAGACATGTCAAGGGTGGCTTAGTAATTACCAGCTGGAACAATGCAGTATGATGTGGGAAGTGTAGTGTCAGTATATGCGGTGCAGATAATTTTTGCAGTCGAGACTTAATTATGTTGATATAATTATTCCCCTGTCAGAAAAATTGGGTGGCACAGATATGTCATATTTGTGTTTGAGCAGAAAAATGAAATGCCTTTTTATTCAGAGAGCAATTGGGTGGTTGACTCTGGGAAGTTGGGATTGGGGTGTTTGGAGTTTACCCCAGGTCAGGATGTCTGTTTTCATCTGGGGGTTTTGTGAATCCCCTGCTCTGTTGGTGTCAACTTTGAGAAGGTTGTTGGGGTCCCATGATGGCTCTTCTTTGCCCCTTTCTAAGGATGCTGCACCAGAAGTCATAGGCTGGAGAGGATTTTTAGGGATGGGAAAGCTAGGAGCTCTGAATAGCAAGAGCTTTAAGGAACTTTAGAGAGATTTCTTTTTAAAATTTTTATTTGCAAACCTTGCGACTGAAAAACCCAAGGTAGAGTTGCGTACATTAAAGCCTGATCCCTCCTCCCTTTCCCTTCCCCTTCTCCATCCCAATGTCCCAAGAGAGCCTTAGCCACATTCTCCATCCCTGTGTGATAGGGTCTTGAGGAGTCTGTGCCGTCCACTCCTCTCCATCCATCAGGGACTCCAAGAATCAAGCACAAAGCCCCTTCCTCACCACTGAAGCTCTAGTCCCTGGAGCTGTGATTACTGAAGTAGCTGGAATGATGTCCAGGCAGAAATGACCCATCTAAAGTGGATGAAATGGAGAGAGGGGTGCACTTGTTAAGAGAGAGAGGACGGGGTAGGAAACACCCAGGTTCTAGTTTTTTCTCTGCCACCCCGTGACTGAGCAATCTTTACCAGGTGGCTTCCTGCTCTAAGCCCCCATTTTGGCCCCTGGTATCTGGCATGTGTGTCCACAGATGCTCATGGGATGTGTGAATGCACACAGCAGTGCAGCCGACTTAGACATTCTGCAGGCAAGCTCTTTATCATCTACATTTTAAACAGCTCAAGTTGCCTAAATGTTAACTTTTCAGAAAGCTATAAAGACCCTCAGGCAACAGCTGAGGGCATTTTAAAACCATCGGGTTGAAAAATAAGAAGAGAAGGCTGGGGGCGGTGGCTCACGCTTGTAATCCCAGCACTTTGGGAGGCCGAGGCGGGCGGATCACGAGGTCAGGAGATCGAGACCATGGTGAAACCCCGTCTCTACTAAAAATACAAAAAAAATTAGCCGGGCGTGGTGGCGGGCGCCTGTAGTCCCAGCTACTCGGAGAGGCTGAGGCAGGAGAATGGCGTGAACCCGGGAGGCGGGGCTTGCAGTGAGCCGAGATTGCGCCACTGCATTCCAGCCTGGGCGACAGAGCGAGACTCCGTCTCAAAAAAAAAAAAAAAAAAAACAAGAAAAATAAGAAGAGAAAGGAAAGACCAGAAGCAGGTGCCTGGAGCAGCGAGCCCTTCTGCCTCAAGGTAAGGGAGAATCCTGGCAGGGAAAGCTGGGTGGTGTACAGTTCCATAGAGTCCCCTGCTTGGCTGCAGAGCCAACTCCATTCTGCCTTTAATATACCAGTGTTTTACCTGAGCGTGAATCAAATAGATGTATCTATACACATATGCAGAAATGAACACAGGATGGAAATACACCAACATATTCATGAAAAGCAGTTGTCCCCAAGTAATAGACTTCAGGATGATTTTCAAAGTTTCCTTTTGCCACTTTTTAAATGTTCTACATTCTCTATGGTGAATGCTATTAGAAACAGAAAAGCAAAGCAACGGTGTTTAAAAGAGAAAAGAGCACGTGGGGTTGTATTAGTTTTTTAGGGCAGTTGTAACAAAGTGCCACCAACTGCATGGCTTAAGACAACAGAAAGGTATTGTCCTACAGTTCTGGAGGTTGGAAGTCCAAAAAACCAAGATGTCAGCAGGGCCATGCTCTCTCCAAAGGCTCTAGGAAAGAAACTATTCCATGCCTGTCTCCTAGCTTCTGGTGGTTCACTGGAAAATTTTGATGTTCGTTGGCTTCTAGATACATCTCTCTAATCTGCAATCTTTATGTGACATTCTCCCTGTGTCCTCACATTCTCTTCCCTCTGAGTGTATCTCTGTGTCCAAGCTTCCCCTCCTTAGAAGGACACTGGTCATATTGGATTAGGACCCATCTTGATGACTTCATTTTGACTTGATTACCTCTTTAGAGACTTCATCTCTAAATACAGTTACATTCTGAAGTCCTGGGGATTAAGACTTCAATCTGTCTTTTCTGGGGATATGATTCAACCCATAAACAGATGTGTTTCTCGAGATGAGAAGTTCTTCCTTTGTAGGTATGGGAGTCAACTGAGATGGGACAAATGTGAAGATCTTTTGATGTTACTATGACAGCCAGCCTCCCAGATGGTTCTCGTTGATCTGTGTCTCTGGCATTCACACCCCAGTGTTGTCACCTCCCATACTGCATCAGAGTTGTTCTGTGTGACATATTCATTATGTCATTGGTAATAGGTCATCCTTTCTGAGGTTAGGCTATAAAAGACATTTGGTGGCAGGAGGATCACTTGAGGCCAGGAAGTCAAGACCAGCTTGGACAACACAGTGAGACCCCATATCTACAAAAAAAAAAAATTAAAAAATTAGCCTGGTGTGATGGTGCATGCCTGTAGTCCCAGGTATTCAGGAGGCTGAGGCAGGAGGATCACGTGGGATCAGGAATTTGTGGCTGCAGTGAGCCAGCATGGTGCCACAGCACTCCAGCCTGGGCTACAAAGTGAGACCCTGTGTCTAAAGAATGATAATAAAAATACATAATAAAAAGTCATTTGGCTTCTGCTGTGTTCTCTCTTGGATCACTTGCTATGGGAAAACCATCCACTGTGTCATGAGGACACTGAAGCAGCTCAGCGGGTGTATTAGTCCATTCTTGCATTGCTATAATAAACTACCTGAGACTGGGTAATTTATAAAGAAAAGAGGTTTAGTTGGCTCATAGTTCTGAGGCTGTACAGAATCTGGATTAAAGGATCCTTTAGAGCTCTGGGCCAGTCATTGCCCATTCACTTTCAGATCCACTCCTACCCCTTCTCTGTTCTGCTGTAGAATGACAGAAAAGGACATTTCCTGGTTTCCTTGGCTTCTGGTAGGTTCTGCCAATGAAAGGCAGTGATGGACAACTGAAGGTCAAAAGAAAGGTAGAAGACAGGATATCTTTCTTTGGCACTGCCTTGAGGCATCCATGGAAGCAGCAGTACCTCCTTTTAATCCAGATCTTATCAGGGACTCTCCTCCTCCATGAAGCCCGTTTCCTCTGGGCAGCGCTATTGAGGTCTCCCTTCCCATTGGATGGCCCAACTCCTTGACTTTTTTGTCCAGCCCTAGGTTGGCAGTGCCTTCCTGCCGTTGCTAATCTCTCCTGGCTTTCCCAAAGCATTCTGTAAAATCCTTCCAGCTTCAGCAAAACAAGTAATAGATTCTTAGACATCATTTTCTGAAAAATAAAGTTGTCCTCACTAAACACCAGCAGCCCTCATATTTCCCGTGTCTTTACTTAGAAGGAAATAGGAAACTGGACCAAGTATGTGCTACCAATTTAGGTAGGCGAGGTGTACACAATTTTACATTATTTCATTTGTTCCTTGTAACACCTTTTGTCAAGGAATAATATAGTACTGTCATTTTAACAGATGAGGAAATGAAGGTAAGAAAGGATTAGTAACTCTTCGGGATTTGCGTAGCTGCTTCAGGTTCGTCTTGTTCCAAAGCCAGTTCTGTTCCTGCTGTTTGTGGTGATGTTAGCAGTTTGCATCCCTCCCTCTCCCCACTCACCAGGGCCTCTCTGGAAGTGTGATTAGCTTCAGCTTCACTCGGATCCACAGAATACTCACCAATCTTTAAGGAGAAATAAACCTGCGAACCAACTAACTAATATAAATATCTTCTTTGAGGATTTGAATACCATTTCTAGGAGGATTGGGATCATTTAAAAACGTGGCAGAGGCTGGGTGCGTTGGCTCATGCCTGTAATCCCAGTGCTTTGGGAGGCCAAGGAGGGAGGACCACTTGACACCAGGAGTTTGAGACTAACCTGGGGAACATAGCAGGACTCTGTTTCTGCAAATAATAATAATAATAATAAATATCTGGGCATGGTGGTGCATGCCTGTAGTCCCAGCTACTGAGGAGACTGAGGTGGGAGGATAACTTGAGCCCAGGAGTTCAAGGTTACAGTGAGCTATGATTGTACCACTGCACTCTCCAGTCTGGGCAAGAAAGTGAGACCCCCCATCTCTAAAAAAAAAAAAAAAAAAAAAAAAAAAAAAAGTGTAGTGTAGCAGAGTTGAGAGTTCTGATCGATGCTGGCGGATGAAGCACAGGACAGCACTGGAATGAAACACTTGGCTTGGTGAGTTGAGAGAATGGATTCTAGCCCCTGATTGCTTGGGTGTCTGCTGTGATTGATTAGACATGCCTGCCATGTGTGAAGAAAAGGACAGGAGGTATTGTTGGGTATTTGCTGACCCTTTAGAAATTGTGAAGGCCCCAACTTTTAATCTGTTGCTTTCTAGCTGTATGAATTTGGGACCTTTGATGAGTCTCTCTGTGTCTATTATCACATCATAAAAACAGAATAAAACTGGGGCGGGTGGATCACTTGAGGTCAGGAGTTAGAGACAAGCCTGGCCAACATGGTGAAATCTCATCTCTACTAAAAATACAAAAATTAGCCAGGTATAATGGCAGGTGCCTGTAATCCCAGCTACTTGGGGGGCTGAGGCAGGAGAAGTGCTTGAACCTGGGAGGCGGCGGTTGCAGTGAGCTGAGATCATGCCACCGCACTTCAGCCTAGGTGACAGAGCAAGATTCACTCTCAAAGAACAAAACAAAACAAAACAAAACAAAAAAACACAAAAAGAAAAAAGAATAGAATAATGCAATGAATCTTCAGGATAATTATGAGGAAAGGACCCTGTAGAATGATGACCAGTTTCTCCCCAGTCATTATTCCTGCTGGAGACTGGGCATACATTTGGGTTTTCTTAGGGCTACTCCAACTCTTTCCTTTTCCAAAGTGGAGCTTAACACCACCTGCTGATGCTCACTCCATTACCAATGTGGCCTTTGAGCTCTTGCTGGAACACAATTCACAGGGCATTTTTAATTTTTATTATTTTTATTATTTTTGAGATGGAGTCTCGCTCTGTCACCTAGGCTGGAGTGCAGTGGCACAATCTCGGCTCAGTGCAACCTCCGCCTCCCAGGTTCAAGCAATTCTCCTGCCTCAGCCTCCTGAGAGGCTGGGACTACAGGTGCATGCCACCACACTCGGCTAAATTTTTTTGTATTTTTAATACGGCCGGGGTTTCACCATGTTGGTCAGGCTGGTCTCAAACTCCTGACCTCAAATGATCCACCTACCTCGGCCTCCCAAAGTGCTGGGATTAGAGGCATGAGCCACCCCGCCCAGCCCGCAGGGCTTTTATTCCCCCGCTTCACACCCTCCAGTGTCAGCTTCATTTCTCCCAGGCAAGTGACCCTCGGACAATTTGAAGGAAGCAATGGCAGTTCCTCATTGCCTTTCTTTCTGGGAAAGATTCCCTCACCTGCCAAGACGTAGGCATCATTGGATGAAACAGGAGCAATTAGAAGCAAAGCTGGACAGAGCCATGGACTGCAGTCAGGAGACCTGAGCTTAGCTCTAGATCTTTTCTTGGTTGTGTGTCCTTAGGCAAATGAGTTAACCTCTCTGAGCCTCAGCCTGCTCATCTGTAAAGTGGACGTGACAAAGTGATGACGATTACCTCTCAGCATAGAGTAGGTGGATGAGGAGATTGTTCATTACAGCATCAGAGAGGAATAAAGTATATTTTTTAACTTGCCTATGATAAAGATAATTCTTATTCTTTACAGAAAATCTTGAGGAGTGCTAAAAGGAATGTAAGAATTGCCTGATATCTTACCACACAGAGATAATAGCCATTGCTACCACTTTGTTGCAATAATCTCAGCTCACTTTTTGTGTTTCTATAGTACTTGACTCTGAGGGTTTCAATAAATATTAAATGAGATAAGATATTTTGAACATTTAGCAGAGTGCCTGTGTATGCAAGAAATATACATAAATATATTCACTTATTAGTTTAACACATATTTATTATGTTCAAGGTTTGTTAAACATTTAAGGATATGAAAATACTTGATTATTTTCATCAAGTTTCAGGATATACCCTGATCTATAGGATAAAGTACGTGTTACAGGCAAAATTCAACTCCATTTGATTTTCAAGTTGAAGCCAGGAGGGATTGCTGCCTGCTAATTCTAATCAGCAACCAGATTCTAATAAATACATCCTTAATATTTGTTAGGTATGCTATGTGCCAGATGCTGGAAATATTTGGGTGTGTATCTACACATGCATATATTGTGCACACACGTTTGCATAAATACATGTTTATATATATATTTATAATAGCATATGTATGTGTAATTTTTTTCAGCACCAGGCTCTGTAACATTTTCTGCTTGTCTTTGCTAAATCAGAAGAAAGCAACAAGATGAATTTTCATCAAGTTTCAAAAGTGTTTTGAGATAGTCTGATCTATAGTGTAAATTGTGTGGCACAGGTGAAATTAACTTTGGGAGGCCTTGGGAGACACCTCAGAAGGTTTGAGAGCTGCAGAAATTAACAAATGAGAGTCTTGTCCATTTGCAGAGAGGAGAGGGTCCTCTGAAGATTGAGATGCTCTGGGCAGAGAAAACAAACAACAGTTTTAAATATTAGCCTGTAATTGAACATCACAAGAGGAGATGATTTTAATTGTAGTCATTAATTATCATATGAACTGCTTCTCACATGGGTAACTCTGTGATATGCTCCAGAGGGAGTAGCCTGGAGGTTTAACAAGAAATCATAGTTCTCTCAAGTGATGCTGGGGAGGTCGGCAAGTACGCATATTATCTACATACTACATATTATTGTACTGATCTGTGTGTACACGATATAGATATCCTCCATATATTATGTATGTATCATGTATATTATGTATGCATTAGTTAGAATGTGTAATACCTTTATCGTTTCCTCATTCGCCACTAATAGTCATACAATAGCACCATTCATTTCATCCCCAAACATGTATTGAGTGCCTCCTGTGTTCCAGACACCGGTAATACAGATAGAGATTAGTTCCCTGCAAGAACATAAGCTCTGTGGAAGTGAGGACCTTATTTGTATTGCCGGCGCCTAGATCAGTGCTGCACCTCGTAGGTGCTCAACAAATGTTTATTAAATGTATGTGTGTATGTATGAATGAATAATATATAAATATATAATATATACCAGGATATGTGGATGTTGTGTGTCTACAGCGTGTACACCATTATATTGTAGTTTTAGATAACCCCGGGAATGTGGTATATATCTTAGTGGATTTCTGCTATCTATGCATCTAACTATCTAAATCATTTTGTATCCTAATTATCCCCCACCTCTCAATTTCTCTCCATGCTTCAAATCTCTAAAGAGAGCTAATAACAGAGAGGACCAAGCTCACAACCGACCTCAGCATACAACCCCATTTTCATGGAGCAGTCCTGGGCCAAGCCCGAGCGAGTGTGTTTGTCAGATGCTGTCGTTGCCTTCCGCCCACTTCCTGTTTTGTGAGAGGGGCACTGGCTCACTTCCCCTTCTGCTTGTGCATCCCTTCCGTGTCTCCGGAGGGGTCTCTGGCTGGGGTCTTGTTTCATCTGCCCCAGGGAGACTGTTTGGGGCGCTGCATTTGTTTAGCCTAATGAAATGGTCTCTGCAATCAGCAGACTCCATTTGGTTTTCGAGTTGAAGCAGGAAAGATTTGCTGATTACTGATTACACCAACACTAAATTTCTCCAAGCTTTCTCCTCGGGGTGCACCCACTGAGTCTGATTCTTCCCTAGCAGATGGAGGATGGGATGCAGAGGGTGGCAAGGGGGCAACGGTGAAGGGTGGAGGGTAGTGGCAGATCCCTGAACCCTGTCCTTGGTCCTCATACTCTGGCCTAACTAACGATGGCTTTCTCGTTCTCACCTCTTCTTGCTGTGTCTAAGCCAATTCACCTTCTATGCAGCCCTTGTTTTTTTCATGTCTCTTCTCTGCAGGATAGTGAAAAATCTTCAGAGCCAGAGTCCTGCATTCCCATGTTTTTATTTGCTTTGTGACCTTGGCAAATCTCCTCAGTGACCTGGGGATGACACTGTTCTTCCTGAGCTCCTTCTCCTATGAGAATTAAAGGATAGCTATGCCACTGTTGGTCAAGTTTCCACTCTGCCAAGCTCATTTACTCCTCGCAAGAGCCCTGTGAAGGAGGGTCTGCTACTGGCCCCATTTCCCCAGTGAGACAACTGAGGGTCAGAGAGGTTAAGTAACTTGTTGGAGGTCACACAGCCACTGAGCAGCAGAGTTGGGATTTGAACTCCGGCAGCTCGGCTCCAGAGGCTTCTTTCACTTTTATGATATTGTGGATTTGACTCATTTCAGACTCCTATTTCTTCTGCCCACTTTCTTCATCCCAGCCCAGGCCCACCCATCCCTGAGACACAGTGCCTCCTTCTGTCTCTCTCCTCTACCCTCCAGGAAGCTCCCTGAGGATGTGGACTGTACACATTGCTGCTCCTGCATGACACTGACACGGGCAAGGTTCACCTAAGCAAAACGAGGAGGGGACGTCTATACCCTTTTCTCATGTCTCAGCACACGTGACCTAAAGGGTTTCCACTTAAGAACCCAAGACCTGGATGCACATCTCAGCTTTGTGGTCTCCCAGCAGCGTGACCTCAGACAGGTCATTTGGTTAGACATTCATTGAACCAATGCTTATAGGATTCACTGTACTTAACACATAACCCACAATGGCCCAGATGTGTGGACTTGGGATAGAATCTAAGACAGAAATACGGATTTTTCTGCCTCTGTGTCTTATAAAGACACAGGTGCCACATCTGGGAGAAAGTGGCTAATGCCCAGTGACACCATTGTCCTGGCCCATTAGAACAGAGTGGAGCTGGCTGGGTGCGGTGGCTCACGCCTATAATCCCAGCACTTTGGGAGGCCGAGGCGGGTGGATCACGAGGTCAGGAGATCGAGATCATCCTGGCTAACACGGTGAAACCCCGTCTCTACTAAAAATACAAAAAATAAAATAAAATAAGCCGGGCGTGGCGGGCTCCTGTAGTCCCAGCTACTTAGGAGGCTGAGGCAGGAGAGTGGCATGAACCTGGGAGGCGGAGCTTGCAGTGAGCCAAGATAGCAAGACTCCATCTCAAAAAAAAAAAAAAAAGAGTGGAGCCGGGCAGATGCTCCCAGAAGCTGCCGGGATTTTGCACCTAGCCATTTTCTAGGTGCATTTATGAGCTGACACGCTGATGTCCTGGGGTGAGCACCCCCTCCTTCACAGTCACTCAGTGTCCTTTATTTCCTCTGATAGTCTGGGGGCCCCAACCTCGGGTTGTCTCTCACCTTGTCAAGGCTGAGATGGGGATTTCACAGTTGGCAGCTTCAAGCACCTGGGATGGACTGGCAGCCCCTTCTCATGCCACCACCGTGGCATCCTTCCCGCCACCCCTTCTCCCTCTCATTAGCTCGGCCTGGCCCTTAAGCTTACTCAGGCTTTGCCTGCTGCCTCTCTCTCTCTCTCTTTAAAATCAGAAAACACTGGAAAGGCACAGACTTACAATAATGTGAATGGGCAAGCTGATTTGCAGAGAGCTGAGTGTGGTCCTGTAATGGTCCTCGCTGACTTCTTTTGGGGAATGCAGTCATAGCCCCAGAAAGAGCACTGGACTGGGAGCCGCCAAGCCCAGGGTTCAGATCCCAGCTCTGCGCCTTTCCTGAGTGACCTTGCTAACTGACCTTGCTGGCTTTAGTTTCCTCATCTGCAAAATAAAGAAAAATGAGGCCGGGTGCAATGGCTCACGCCTGTAATTCCAGCACTTTGGGAGGCCAAGCTGGGTGGATCACTTGAGGTCAGGAGTTCGAGACCAGCCTGGCCAACATGGTGAAAACTCATCTCTGCTAAAAAATACATAAATTAGCCAAGCGTGGTGGTGGGTGCCTGTAATCCCATCTACTTGGGAGGCTGAGGCAGGAGAATTGCTTGAACTCGGGAGGTGGAGGTTGCAGTGAGTCGAGATCACACCACTGCACTCCAGCCTATGCAACAGAGCAAGACTCTGTCCGCCCCCCGCCAAAAAAAAAAAAAAAAGAAAGAAAAATGACTCCAGGCTAAGAGAGGGGCTGTGAGCCATTTATTTTCACTCAGCTACTCAGTTCCATGAGGAGCTGGGAATTGCGCTTTGACCCCACATCCTCAAATTTCTCCCCTCCCACTGTCCTCAGTTGGTATGTGTGTTCTTTTTTTTTTTTTTTTGAGACGGAGTCTCGCTCTGTCGCCCAGGCTGGAGTGCAGTGGCGCTATGTCGGCTCACTGCAAGCTCCACCTCCCGGGTTCACGCCATTCTCCTGCCTCAGCCTCCCGAGTAGCTGGGACTACAGGCGCCCGCCACCACGCCCGGCTAATTTTTTGTATTTTTAGTAGAGACAGGGTTTCACCGTGGTCTCGATCTCCTGACCTCGTGATCCGCCCACCTCGGCCTCGCAAAGTGCTGGGATTACAAGCGTGAGCCACCGCGCCCGGCCTGTGTGTTCTTTTATACAGCAGTCCAAAAATAAACTTTACATAATTAGAGCTGCTTACAAGAAAAATCCCATCTATAACCCCGCTTCGCCCATCCATAAATATTCTCAATTCTCCGTGAGTGTTATTTGCAAAGATTTGGGCATGATACTGCTCGGATCTATTCCGTTTGCTTCATGTTATTTCAAAGAAGCACTCGACGCTGCCACAATTCTTATTTCTAATGTTAATGTCTGCCTAAGAGCATCAAAGTGACACACTGTGATTTCCCTAACCATTCCCAATTGCTGAGTGATGAGGCAGATCCCAGCCTCTCCTTGTCGTCAGTAGCACCGCTGCAAACATCCTCGGGCATAGAGCTGTGTTCTGCGTCTTGATTTATCCCCCATAAGATGAATTACCAGGAGGTTAGATGCTGGCTCTCACCCAGGGTTTCAGACTCAGCACCGTGGACATTCAGGCCAGATAATTCTTTGTGGGATTGTCCTGTGCCTCGTAGGATGTTGAAAAGCATCTCTGGCCTCTACCCACCAGATGCCAGCAGCATTTCCCCAAGTTGTGACTGCCAAAAATGTCTCCAGACATGACCAAATGTCCCCTGGGGGGCAAAATCACCCTTAGGTAACAATCATTATATGTTAAAAGGTAGCAATGTGTAGGTTGCAAATCAAAGTCAGAGATTTTCCCAAGAGCCCAGATGAAATCCAATTAGAAAAGTACCAGAAAGTATTGATCACTAAGATGAGCACTGAGAGGGGAGTCAGAGGCACTGAGCTTGAGTTCCAGCCCCACCATGAAGTCTTTGCTTCTTAAGGCCTCAGTTCCTCATCTGTGAAATGGGAGCAAGAATAAAGACTCACCTGCTGGGCCTGTGAGGCATGAGTGAGATCCTGGCTGCAAAACACTCAACACAGCTCTGGCCACAGAAGGAGCTCCGTAAATGCCCATCATGCTTCCCTGTTCTAGAGGGAGCCCAGCTGGGTTTTTCATCTTTGCTTTTGCTGCTGTGAGGACAGCAAGGTGGGGGTGTCTAGGGGACAGACTTGAAAGGAAACTGTCTTTGTTATGCTCTCCGCATGACCTCCTGCACCAGATTTATCCTTGAGGCTCAGCGTCCTAAACCAGACTCCGTGACCCTTCTTGGTTTTTACATTTACTCATCCATCCAAGATGGGCTGAGTATCCACTGTGCGTGGTGGTGCAGATTCAGAGCATGGCCCTGGGGTCAGAGGCACTGGGAGCAGCACCCCCAGCACAGGTGAGCAAGCTCTGTGTGTTATGCCCTGGAGTATCTATTCCCTCCTCTATGAAACATGGAACACCTGGTTGAGGATCCCATCAATCTGTCCACAGAGAGAGCCTCTCATGGAGAACCTACCACTTCATAGGTGCTCAGTGAACACTAGGCTCAGCCTGGGGCCTGGCTCTTCCCCAGTGCATGCATGGGTGGTGCATTTCTTGCCCAAGGCCAACGTGTGTTTGCATCTTCTGTCCCCAGGAGAAGTACGTGGAGGAACTTGCGGCAGTGAGGCAAACCCTCCAGACAGACCTGGAGACATCCATTCGGCGGATTGCCGACCTGCAGGCTGCCTTGGAAGAAGTGGCATCCAGTGACAGTGATACTGAGAGGTAACTTGCCAGGGGCTGGGCGGGGCTGGGCGCAGCAGGTGGGCGGCATCCTGGGGAGCTCTATGCCCTTTAGCCGGGCTGGGGCCACATTCACTGGGAAACCCAAAGATGTTCGGGGGCTGGAGGCACCCACGGTTTACTTGGGTGAGGAGAGACTGGCCGTTGTCCTGCTGGTACTAACCTCTCCTTGCTGTTGCTAAAACATCTCAGTCCTGCTCACCAAGCCTTTGGTGAGGCAATGTGACTGGAACGAGGGCTAGCGTATGGTCTTCTGCAAGTTCCATGTTCAATCTTGGCCTAATTCTCTGATCTGTAAAATGGGCATAATAATATTAGGATGAACCACATGCAGTTGCCAAGATTGGACTGTTTTTGACCTACAGACTAGAAGTTTCATATATTCAATCTACTGCCTATTTCATAGGGCTTTTGTTGAGAGTTAATTGAGTTCACAGATGAACATGACAGGTATGTTAGTGCTATATAAGTGGAAGCTATGTTTGTACAGAATAATGGACATTATTTTACAAGGGCAATGGCTGATTCAAGGATGCAAAGTTGGGCTGGTGATTAGTGAGACCACCCAAGTTCAATGGCAGGGCTTCTTGCCTTTCTCAGAAGATAGGCTACTTTTCACCGTCTCAGCTTGAGTCTCAAGCTACTGCAGGCCACAGGTGGGCCGCTCAGCTGGAAAGAGTTTGAGGTATCCCAGCTGGGCACATGGGTCCAGGCTGTCCAACTCCTGTAGCATTCTGTTCCCAGGAGCTACCTTTGTACCCTTGGCTTATTGCTTCTTTAGGAACCACAGCTGCCTGTCTTGCCACACATCCCTTCCCCCGTTCTAGCCCCTGTGGCAAAGCCTGGGTAGCAGAGAAGACACTTTCCTTACATAGCTTTTCAATAAAGAATCTACAGAGGTGGTAGCAAGGTCCAGCCCCACAGGGTCGGTAAGTTTCTCCCCGTGTGTGGCGACGAGAGAGTGTAGAAATAAAGACACAAGACAAAGAGATAAAAGACAGCTGGGCCCAGGGGACCACTACCACCAATGTCCGGAGACCGGTAGTGGCCCCGAATGTCTGGCTGTGCTGTTACTTATTGGAAAAAAGCGAAAGGGGCAGGGTAAAGAGTGTGAGTCATCTCCAATGATAGGTAAGGTCACGTGGGTCACGTGTTCACTGGACAAGGGAACCTTCCCTGCCTGGCAGCCAAGGCAGAGAGGGAGAGGAGACAGAGAGAAGGACAGCTTATGCCATTATTTCTGCATATCAGAGACTTTTAGTACTTTCACTAATTTACTACTGCTATCTAGAAGGCAGAGCCAGGTGTACAGGATGGAACATGAAGGCAGACTAGGAGCGTGACCACTGAAGCACAGCATCACAGGGAGATGGTTAGGCCTGCGGATAACTGCGGGCGGGCCTGACTAATGTCAGACCCTCCACAAGAGGTGGAGGAGTAGAGTCTTCTCTAAACTCCCCCGGGGAAAAGGAGACTCCCTTTCCCGGTCTGTTAAGTAGCAGGTGTTTTCCCTTGACACTTACGCTACCGCTAGACCATGGTCCGCCTGGCAACGGGCGCCTTCCCAGACGCTGGCGTTACCGCTAGACCAAGGAGCCCTTCTGGTGGCCCTGTCTGGGCATAACAGAAAGCTCGCACTCTTGTCTTCTGGTCACTCCTCACTATGTCCCCTCAGCTCCTATCTCTGTATGGCCTGGTTTTTCCTAGATTATGATTATAGAGTGAGGATTATTATAATATTGGAATAAAGGGTAATTACTACCAACTAATGATTAATGATATTCATATATAATCATATCTAAGATCTGTATCTGGTATAACTATTCTTGTTTTATATTTTATTATACTGGAACAGCTCATGTCCTCGGTCTCTTGCCTCGGTGCCTGGGTGGCTTGCTGCCCACAGGTGGTTCCCTCCTGCTGCCTGCAAGCTGCCACTGTACACACCTGAGCAGGCCACATTAAAAGCCTGTTTTTCTTGGTCTTCCTCTCTGTGAAGGCTGTTTTTTTCTGTAGCCAGAACAGTCAAACATCAGTCCTTGAAGTGCATCTCTCTCTGTTTCCATATGAGGACCCTGACTGCAGAGAAGTTCAAGGTCATATAGCAAATTAGCTTCATACACTTGAGCTAGAACTCAGGTCTGCTGAACTTCCTACCCAGACCTTTGCCATTCATACCTCTCTTAAGGGCTGGAGGAAGGGGCAGCTGCTGACCTTTGGGACATGTGGGTGCGAGACAGGCAAAGGAAGCAGAGAGGGTTACAAATCAGCTGTGGTTTAGCCAGAAGGAAGAACCAGACGTCTATATTGTCTATATTAGAGCTGACTATGAATAGTCAAGGAAAAAAAACTGGAAGAAATACACCAACATTCTAACACTGAGGAAAGGCGTTACGGGTGACAATTTCTTTTTTCTTCAAGTTTATTTATATTTTCTGAAATCTGTGCAATGAACATGCACACACATCTCTAGCTCTACTAGTACTCTCTTTAGGAGATTTTGTTCATATAAGTTATGTACTCCATACACCTAATTTTAGAATGCACATAACCTCCTCCCTTAATGCAGTCCTGGGCTGGTCATAGCTGCTGAGGGATTTGTAACCTCAGACTCTCCAGTAACGGTGTCTGCGCTCAGCAGGTGTAAGACGGAGAGCCACTGGACTCTAAAACTCCATGATCTTGTCCAGGCATGGTGGCCCACACATGTAATCCCAGCACTTTGGGAAGCTGAGGCAGGAGGATCACTTGAGACCAGGAATTCAAGACTAGCCTGGGAAACATAAGGAGTCTCCGTCTCTACAAAAACGCCTTTTCATAAATTAGCCAGACCTGGTGGCACCTGTAGTCCCAGCTACTCAGGAGGCTGAGGTAGGAGGATCATTTCAACCCAGGAGTTTGAGGCTGCAGTGAGCTGTGATCTGTGATTGTGCCACTGCACTCTAGCCTGGGCGACAGAGTAAGACCCTATCTCAGAAAATAAATAAGAAAATAAAAGTTCATGTTTTGCCTCTAAATAAAAGACTTTGTGTTAAAAAAATTATTTAATTTGTGCAAAAGTGGCTTCCATGCACATTCCAAGTATTCCCACCATTCCCTGCTAATTGGCACAGCTGCCAAACTGCTGGTGAAAGGGCAAATCCTGATGTTGCAGCTGCTCTCCAGCTCATGATTGCATTTAGGGTCCCACCCCCACTTCCCCCTCCTCCTGTTTTATTAGTGGCATGGCAGAACTTAGTGTAATTACAAAACTTTGTCAATATTACTTGTTTGATGCTTGGGCTGGCTTCTCCATTCATAGAAATAATAGAGCTTTTGCATGAATTACACCAGGAATGAATGGCTGTAGTTACAACCATCTTTGGCCAATATGCAAAATGTTTAAATTATTTTCACTTGTATAGCAAGAGATTGCTTTTCTAGTAAACAATAAAAGTTAAGTAGACATAACCAAATTGGAAGGAGGCAGAGGGTCCATGCCTGAAGGGTGGGTGACAGGCTGGAAGAAGGTGCAACAAGAAGCAAGGGACGGTGTCCATCAAAAGATGAATGAATAAAGAAAATGTGATGTGTATACACGATGGAGTACTATTCAGCCATAAAAAAGAATGAGTCAGTCATTTGCAGCAATGTGAATGGAACTGGAAGTCATTATGTTAAGTGAAATAAGCCAGACACAGAAAGAGAAACATTGCATGTTCTCACTTACTTGTGGGATATAAAAATCAAAACAATTTAACCCATGGGAATAGACAGTAGGAGGTGGGATGGCTAATGGGTACAAAAATGTAGTTAGAATGAATGAATAAGGCCTGGTATTTAATAGCACAACAGGATGACTGTGTCAATGATAATTTCATTGTACATTAAAAAATAACTAAAGGAGTATATAGTTGGATTGTTTATAACACAAAGGATAATTGCTTGAGGGGATGGATACCCCATTTTCCATGATATGGTTGTTACGCATTGCATGCCTGTGTCAAAACATCTCATGTACCCCATAAATATATATACCTACTATGTACCCACCAAAATTAAAAATAAAAACATTATCAAATGAAAAGGAAAACAAGAAGCAAGGGACAGATGTCTCACTGGGGGAATGAGATCCTGGTGGTGAGGTCACAGAAGGTTGCAGACATCACTCCAGTCTTGGCGTAGGGGGGAAATCCCCTCTGGCTTTAAAGGGACCCTGCTGTCACCCTCATCCTAACAAGAGACACCTTTGTCTGTCTCCTCTGTTCTGATCTACCCTTTCTGAGCTCCATGCCCTGGAATCCAATCGGAATTCTTTCTGTCTCACTTTTCATGATCTTCTGTCTCTAGGGACTTAAATCTTCCTCCCTGCTGGGCTTCTGATGTTTTTTCCTTGACTGGATCTCTGGTTTCCACATAACACCTGCCTCATAGCTGGAAGGGACATCACCTGCATTTCAGAGTTGCTGTGAGGTGTGAAATGACTACAGAACGCCAGGTGTAAAGAAATGCATCTTGTGCCTGTACCTGGAAAAGCCCCATGCAATGTGCAGGATTCTTACAATTGGAAGTCAAGGAAGAATTTGAGAGGGAATAGGCTTTGCACGTCAACAAGTCTGATTGCCAATTAGAGATCTAATGGTTAATTTCTGCGTGACCTTGGACAAGTTATTGAACCTCTGTGAGCCTCCGTCTCTTTGAGTCTAAGATGGGTTAATAATAAGAAGCAAGTGAAAAAGCATGGCTTCCTAGCACATTACCTTGCGCGTAGTAGGGGCTCAACGAGAATCATCAATTGCATTCATTCATTCATTTGATAAATTCTTACTGAGCACTTGTTGCATGCGAGATGCTGTGTTAAGTGCTTGTTTTATTCCACTTGCTTCTTGTTATTGTTATTTTCCCTCTTACAGATGAAGAGAGGTTGAATAACTTGCCTGAAGTCAGGCAGAAACAAATGTTTGGAACTGTGTCTAAAGTCCAGGTTGGTTGAATTGCGGAGGAATAGAGAGGGAGAAGAGCCTAGGGGCGGTCCTGCTTTTATCAAACCTGCGTTCTGATGGTGGAGTGTGTGTGTGTGTGTGTGTGTGTGTGTGTGTGTGTGTGTGTGCAAAAATAAAGTGCACAGACTGATAAATAAAACACAAGGATACAATTGGAGTTACGAGGGCAGAGAACACAGTGCTATGATGAAGAGCAGGATAGGCAGATGTAGCCTCCCAGAGAGGAAGGCATTGGAATTAAGACCGGAATGAGAAGAAGGAGCCAGCCATGGGAAGGCCTGGAGAAAATGAGTAATGGCAGATCAAGGCACCTTCTAGGAAGTGAAAGAAGACCAGTGTCCCCCGGGAAGGTAGATGAGGGAGCAGCAGCCCTCTGGTTCCCCTTTTCTCTTTCTCCATCCCGCCTTCCTCTTTCCCTTTCTCCTACCTTTCTTCTCCTCTGAAGATGACCCATAGAAACCCACTGACACCCTCAGTTTCTTAAAATGCCCCATTGCCCCAGGCAGGATTGGCCACATCATTTGTAGGGTTCAGTGTGAAGTGAAAGTGTCAGGCTTGCCGGGCACGGTGGCTCATGTCTGTAATCCCAGCACTTTGGGAGGCCAAGGCGGGCGGATCACTTGAGGTCAGGAGTTTGACCAGCCTGGCCAACATGGTGAAACCCTGTCTCTACGCAAAATACAAAAATTAGCCGGGCGTGGTGGTGCACTTGGGAGGCTGAGGTAGGAGGATGGCTTGAACGAGGGAGGCAGAGGTTGCAGTGAGCTGAGATGGCGCCAGTGTACTATAGCCTGGGCAACAGAGTGAAACTCTGTCGCAAAAAAAAAAAAAAAAAGGAAGGAAGGAAAAAAGAAAGTATGGGGCTCCTTGTTAAAAAAATTATTTAAAATTTCAAGACAGTGACAGAAGAGCATTAAACCAAAATGCAGGCCCTTCTGGGCATGGGTCGCAAGCCCCTGCAGCCAGCCCTGACCCCAGGGTGGTTCTTAGGGAGCGTTTCCTAATTCACAGCAGGCCTTGATCCTGATATGTTGACTTAGAACTTGGATTTGAAGTGGAAACACTGTAGATTTCAGTAATATCACAGAAATGGGGAAACTGGGGGAAAATATTGCCCATGAAGTCTCAACACATTTCAAAGAATTAATATTGTATAGAGCATGTTCTCTGATCACAGTGCAATTAAATTGGTTATAAACAATGAAAAGAAGTATTTGTGTTGCTAGGTTGTAAATCCACCCTCCATAGCTCCTGCCCAGGCCCCAGTCTATAGTCTCCCACTTGCTAGCAGCTCCATGCTACACTTCACTCCTAATTGCCTCATCACCCTGGGGTAAGAGGTTTGGATTAGAGCCTGAGGGACTGGTTCAAGGTACTTCTCCAAACAGAGTTCTCAATTATAATAGAATTCAAGGCCGACCTAGGAGAGAAACACACACACACACACACACACACACACACACACACACACACACGAGAGAGAGAGAGAGAGAGAGAGAGAGAGAGGAGAGAGAGGAGAGAGAGAGAGAGTGGAGAGAGAGAGAGATGCTTCAGCTGCAGGTGAGGTTCTTTGAGAGACTTGTTCAAATTACAAAAAGTCACATTTCCCCATGTTGGGAATTAGATCTGAGTGTAACAGGCCTTCCAGGCTGGAAACGTGGCTACGTGCTCAGAAAGCCAGGTAGCCTGTGCAGCAGCATTTAAACATGTGCTCTCCTGCACTAGGGCCCTGTGTTGTAACTTGCACTGTGGCATCAACCTCCTTAGATTAATGGAGAAATGCTTTAAGCCAGTCACCCAGGCCTGGCATATGCTCATTATTCTTGGAGGGAGGAATGTGCTGGCTGACACAGCCCTGTCTATTCATGGCCCAGGGGCTGCGGCTGCTCTGTCTGTCACCTTGGCTAGGGGGTAAAGGGGTTTGGGCGAGATGTAGAGAGGTCAGCGAATGACCTCTTACTCTTGGGTCAGCTGAAAGTGCATAAGTACCAGCTGGCCCAGTCTGAGATGAATGCTCTGAAAAAAGAATCCTCAATTGCTGTGTTGAGTATAAGTTGGACATTTTCCAATGTACATCCTTTTATAAGCTGGCTAAAATTAGGCTGCAGTAGGACAAGTGGAAAGATCTGGGTCTAACCAAAGATTCTGGTTGCTACTGAGGGCATGCTTCTGAGTTAATTTATTCATGCGTGGACCCAGGCTCTGTCCAAACTGTAAAGTTTCTTGCTGCCTAGTAGGACAGTCATTGGAACTGCCAACAGCTCTTTTCCTGCAACTTTTTTACTTTCTAGTTTGTTCCCTGTGAGTAATGAATGTGCTCCAGGCCAGGGAGAACAGCTTAAAGCATTCCTATTAATCTAAGAAGGTTGATGCTGCAGTTCAAGTTGCAATGCAAGGCCTTAGTACCGTATAACTCCTGTTTAAATGATGCTACGTAGACCACCTGGCTTTCCTTCTAGCCCATATATCCAGCTAGTAGGATTCACAGAAAGTCAGGGCTCCAAATTGCTTTATCTATTCCAGCATTACAGGAAATAATGATAATTGTAACAATAGGTACCTTTTCTTGAGAAATTACTTTGTGCAGGTACTATGCTACCTGTTTGGCATATATTATCCTCACAACAACTCTCTGAGGCTCCTACCATTATTATTCCCAGTTTGCAGATGAAGAAACTGAGAAGTCAAGAAACTTGCCCCAATCCATGCAGTAAGTGATGAAGCCATGGTCTGATTTCCAGGCTGACCCCATAACCTAAACTGCTAATGGCCAAGCTCTGCTGTCATGTCAAATGTAACCTACTTCCTCCTTTCCCTTGTCAAGGTCTCTGTTCTCTGCCCAGTAACTGCCCTGTCATTAAGGAGAACTTGTGTCTGTCACTGTGAGATGGGGCCAGTGAATTTACATGTTACTTCCCAGGCAACATTTGCATTTAGACTGGAATTGTCTGGCAAAGACTGGCCCTAAAGAAGTACAGCTGAAGACATTGAATTAATTATCTTGCTCATCATCAACACCCTGTTTACAAATTCCTGGCACAAGTTCAAGTTCTTCTTCTCCCTTCCCCTCCCCCCTCCCCCTCCCCCTCTCCCCCCTCCCCCCCCCCCCCTTCCCCCTCCGCCCCCTCCCCCTCTTCCCCCTCCTCCTCCTCTTCCTCCTTTCTCCTCCTTCTCCTTCTCCTCCTCATCCTCCTCCTCCTCTTCCTCCTTTCTCCTCCTTCTCCTCCTCCTCCTCCATCTTCTTCTTCTTTTCCTCTCACTCTGTCGCCCAGGCTGGAGTGCAATGGCTTGATCTTGGCTCACTGCAACCTCTGCCTCCCAGGTTCAAGTGATTCTTCTGCCTCAGCCTCCCCAGTATCTGGGACTACAGGCACATGCCACCACACCCAACTAATTTTTGTATTTTTAGTAGAGATAGGGTTTCACCATATTGGCCAGGCTGTCTCGAACTCCTGACCTTGTGATCCACCCGTCTCGGCCTCCCAAAGTGCTGGGATTACAGGCATGAGCCACCATGCCTGGCCAAGTTCTTTTTTTAAAAAGCCACTTGCACCAAGGGGAGAGAAAACCACTGACCGCATGTCAGGAGATGAGGGTCCCAGACAGCTGTATCACCAAATGAATCAGGACCGTGGACAGGTCATCTGCCCTTTGGGCCTCTGCCCACTCAGCAGAAAACAATGAATTGGGACAGGGGGTACAGTAGGGAACAAGCAAACATGGACTTGCCTCGTGGAGCTTGTAGCCCAGAGACACTTTCTTCACGTGGTAAAAGGGCCAATGTGTTTCAAACGTCCTCCTTATTGTAGAATTCCTTTTTTATACCAAAGCAAACTCACGTACAAAATTCTAGCTTAGGATGGAGTGCAGCCATCCTCTGATTGGAGTGAGAGAGGAAGGTTTTGGGCTAACCCTTCCTCTTAGGTCTCTCTTCTTGACCCCTTGGTACCCACACTTTTCATGGGGTCTCCCAGACCTCGAGGGCTCCATGTATCACGGTATACAAACTCACGTACTTCCCAGGACCAATAACCTGTGACTGACATGCAGTCAATATGGTAGTGAGTTCTGCCCATGTGGTTTAATACTTCTCAGGAGCAGACAGTACAAAGCTCCCCACTGCTTCTGCCTGAAAGCCTTTTTTTTTTTAAATCTCCTGTCCCGAAGACTTCATTGCAGATCATCTCATGATAAAGGTGTTAGGTGCCTTCAGCATTTGTTATACAATAAACGTGAGCTATGGTTCCCAGAAGCTCTTAATTCAGCCTCCTTGTTTTAAACATACTCTCATTTTTTTGGAGACCATCTCAAATGGTAGGAAGCGTGGGGTCCAGGTCAGATATCACTCTTGGTATGGACGGTATTTCATCATGAATGAACAAACAGACCACCTGGTGGGTCTTGACTTCAGCCTTAGATATTCTGTGCAAATTTAGTGAAACAGGTTCATGGGCAAAAGCAACCAGTGTGGAGATACTATAAAAATGTAGGATTAATAAGCAGCTATACTTTCATCTTTTTTATTTGTCCTTGCGGCTAGTTCTTTTCCAGATCAGAAGCTTAGGAGGAGCTAGTAAGGATTGCTGATAATCTTAGGCTCTTATAAGATTGCCTCTTTAGATTCTTCACTGTTTTTTTTTTTCCCCACATTGTGACACTGTGATTAAGGGTGTAACAGTAGTTAGCAGTGCAGTGTTGGGTCATGCCTGCTGTCTGCTTCTTCCTCATATAAACTATTGGCCTAGTAAATGCAGATCTTCCTGTCAAGGTAGAAAAAGCATTGAGATTAGCTATTGTAATAGAGTCTGGCAGAAACTGAAAGACAAACTCTAAATGAAGAGAGCTTAACAAAAGGACTATTTACAAAGGTGTAAGGAAGCCCCAAGGTATAGATGGTGCAGCACCTAGGGAATAGCAGCAACTGAGAGCAGTAACTCCTGCAAGGTCTGAAGGGAGAAAAGGGTGCAATTGCTGGAATCCAGAAAGAAAGAGTGTGAGAGAGAGGCCTGATAGGAGGAGCTCTGGCCTTTGGTTGAGAGCTGGAGCCAACATAAGGAAAGGCAGTAGAGAGAAATCCAGAAATCCAGGACAATAAGTACTTCAGCTTGCCTCTCTTCCCTCCTTCTTGTCAACTGTCAGCTGCATTCCCTATTGGCTGAGTCCAAGATAAAGCCATGGGATAGGGAACCCATTGATATTGTCCATACAGATCAGCCCTGTGTATGGACAGAGTGGGTCAGACAGCAGGAGCATGCAGAAGAGTAAGGAGATGAGAAGATGCCCAGCATGATTAGACATCATGAAGTGAATGGGTCTCTAGTGCTGGGGAAGAGCCCTTTGGAAGGAGGTGAATCTGAATGCCGAGTCCACCCATAGGGCTAGTACTCATGGAGTCGGCCAGGGTAAACAGTGAACAAGAACTAACACCAGTGTGCGCTTTGATTAGCTATTGGGCTATAAAGACTTTCCTGAGTGCTAGATTCAAGTAAAGATTGGTGTTTAGTCAAAGTAGGTGAGGAGGTACTCAAAATGTAAGTGAAGGGTGACTGTGTTCCAATAAAACTTTTTCCCTGTACAGAAACATATTCCCTTGTTTTGGGGATTAGAATGTGAACATCTTTGGGGACCATTATTCTGCCTCCTAGAAGGCCATTCACAAAAGCTGCTTTTGTTCCATTGCAGAGTATTTTTCTTTAAAAGGGCTAGATAGTAAATGTTTAGCCTTTTCATGCCATATTGTCTTTGTTCCACTACTGTGATGTTGCAAAAACAATCACAGACAAAAATCTTTATTTATAAAAATAAATGGTAGGCTAGAATTGGCCCATGGCTGTTGTTTACTGACTTTTCTTCTGTTGGATTCACCAAGCATTGTCTGAGAACTTCTGGTATGGCTGAGCTTTGGGGTGGAAGGATGAATAAGTCTTGTTCTTGGTCCAGAAGGGGTGTTGGTCACTGCCTGGACAAATGCATGTAAATAGAAGCCCCCAGGGGGACAGGCTTTTGAGGGTGGGAGCCAAGGAGCAGCAGGTGCAGCTCTTAGAGGAAACAGCTTGATCTTCTAAAAGAGGAATTGTCCAGATTACAGCAGAGAATACTGAGAAGCCCCAGCCTGACGATCCAGATTAAAATGATGTCCTAGGTGTCTGAGGTTTGCGATTTGGCTGTCTGCACCCACCCACTGAACAATTGCATGCTGGTTAGGAGCATGAGCTTAACAGGCCTGGGATCAAAAGCTGTGTGACTTAGACAAGTGTGTCAGGTTCCTAATCTCTAAAATGGAGACACATGGGGTAGGTAGATGAGATTGTGTGGGTAGCATATTTGTTGAACGGAGGGATTCTCTCTAAAGAACAGCTACCATCGTAATTAGTATTGGAGTTTCCCACAATGCCCTGGGAAGCTGCCCTGCTCCATGTCTGATTTGCTAGCACTCACGAAGAACATACAGCTAATGCCTTGCTTGTTAGCAATAACAATGCTATTAATAATAGCAGTACTAGTTGTACTAAAACAAGAGTAGCAGTAATGGTTGCTACCACTTAATTAGCACTATCTATTTGCCAGGAACCATGCTGAGACCTTTACAAGGGTTATCTCACTTACTCTGCTCCACAACAGAGCCCCATTATTTGCCACATTTTAGGAAGGAAGAAAGGAAGCTCACGGAAGGCAAGTGACTTCCCTGAGATCACACAGGGGCAAAGTTGGAAGTGGGATTCACACTCATGTCTATCTAACATCAATAACCATGTTTCCAAGCCCCTGGCAGCATGAGGATAACACACTCTTTCTTGTGCCTCTTACTAGTGTCCAGACGGCAGTGGATTGTGGCAGCAGTGGCAGAAAAGAGATGTAAGTTAACCCCAAGTAGAACTGAGCAGCTCACAAGGGTGAGCCCCTGGCTCTCTCTGTCCAATTTGCAGAGGGAACATCCATGTCCACTTGGAGAATTATCAGTGATGCCCATGAGACTGATGCCTTCATGGTCATAACATATAGCACTAGGAACATCGTGTTGAACTGCCCTAGTTCTTTTAAACAGAAAGAAGCCTATGCCTTCTCATGCTACTGTCCTCAGACACCTTCAATGGCTCCCTATTGCCCCAGAATAGACTTTTTACACTGACACTTGTATTCTGCACATTCAGACCCTTGCTTTCCCCTCCAGATGTGATTTCTGGTTTCCATATTGTTTATGCCCCGACCTTTATGACCTCCGTATCTATGTGTACATGATTCCTTCCACCCAAAATTCCATTCTTCAGTCCCTGCGTAGCCAAACCCTAACCTTCAAAGAAGATGTAGCTCAACTTTCACTACTTGATGTCTTTCCTTAGGCCTCCAAGAAGCAAATCAAGGCTTCTTCTTTGAAAGAAAAAATTATTAATACTTTATAGAGGCACAGAGGGTAGGTTTTATTGGAACCTACCGTTACTAATGCTTTATAGAGGGACAGAGAGCAGGTTCTAGTAAAACCTCCCCTCTGTACCTCTATAAAACATTAATAATTTTTAAAACTTTCACTGTTATTTGTAGAAATGTTAAGTTCACATGGGCAAGAACTGGTGCTTGGCATAAATAGAGCATCCTATTAAAAAACTATATATTATAATGTATATACACATACACACATATAAATAATATTAATATACAAATATACACACATACATATACACACACATATACATAATGTTGAGTGAGTATATCAACTTATGTGGTCTCATTGAGGACCTATGAGGACTCCCTCCCTTTCTGTGCCACTTTCAGAATCAGGGGACATAAAAGTAGAGTCCCTGTTTTAAAGATGATCCAGATAAGGTAAGGAAGGAGTTAAGACCTTTACACTTGATATATTCCTTGAACATACCAAATTCAATGCCAAACTTTACTCCTAAATTGGAGAGACCTCAACATTTGTATTGGAGTGTGTATCTCCCCAAGGAAGAGTGTCATGATTAATAGCATAGGCATTGAAATAAAAAGGAATGGGGTTTGCATCCCAATTTCATCATTGACTAACTGGGTGACCTTGGCCAAGACCCAAATTGGCCTCTCCAAATCTCAGTAATTCCAGCTGTGTAACTGTGACAGCACTGGCTCCTACCTCTCTGGGATGGTGAGTGAGGTTATGCAGGTATATCACTTAGCACAATGCCTGGCTTATGCTATGGGTGAATATCTAATTATTGCTGTTACTGTGGTTGTCATTGTGCTGATGGTGTCCTGCAATCTTATTCTAGGGATAACGTCTCCATCCTCAGCTCCCAGCCAGAGGGCAGCCTGCAGTCCTGGTTGAGCTGTACTCTGTCCCTGGCCACAGATACTATGAGGACTCCTTCTCGACAGTCAGCCACCAGCAGCCACATCCTCAGCCCCAGGTAAGAGTATCTCCCTGCTGCCTCTGGATGGCTAATAGCTTGAAGAATCTCAGACTTTGAAAGTTGTTGTTTAAGTCTTTCACTGTCTCTGGCATAGGCAAGAACAAGCATGGTCCTGAAAGTCTGAGGTATAACTCTGCCACTTCCTAGCTGTGTGACTTTAGGCAGATCCTTTACCCTCTCTGAGCCTCTACTTCCTCATCTGCAATACATGGAATATAATTTTATTTACTGATCCAAATGGTTGAAGCAATGAGGACCTAATGCAGTCCTCTCCAGAGCATGGTTTTCCAGATTTTTAAGTAGCACAGGGTGAACATTTTAAAAAATAGTAATAGTTGTTATAGTTGCCTTCTACTTAAGGCATATCATACTCTTTTTTCAATTTATGGGTAATTGGCCAGGCGCGGTGGCTCACGCCTGTAATCCCAGCACTTTGGGAGGCCAAGGCAGGCGGATCACGAGGTCAGGAGATCGAGACCATCCTGGCTAACACGGTGAAACCCTGTCTCTACTAAAAATACAAAAAAATTAGCTGGGCGAGGTGGCGGGCGCCTGTAGTCCCAGCTACTCGGGAGGCTGAGGCAGGAGAATGGCGTGAACCCCGGGGGGTGGAGCCTGCAGTGAGCCGAAATTGCGGCACTGCACTCCAGCCTGGGCGACAGCGAGACTCCGTCTCAAAAAAAAAAAAAAAAAAATTTATGGGGTAATTACAGGTTTTACAGGTTCAAAAAATTTTTAATAAACATATTCACTGAAGTTTTTTAAATGGAAAGTCATTATAAAGAAATTGGGCCAGAGGATTTATCACCTGGAGATTTTAGCTTTATTTGAATTTTAGCTTTATTTTTAATTGTATAATTTCCTTACCACAGAAAGGGATGAATTCAGGTGTGGCCTGATACGGCAGCCTCACAAATCTACAGAACTGCCAACAATAACCGCCTCCAATAAATGGGCCTTTGGATTCACCCTTAGTTGCACAACTTCTATCATCCATCTTCCTTCTTGCTTTTCAGCTCCATTTCTCTGAGCTCAGTTGGTTTCCCATTTCAAAGGCGGCCCTCTTGTAATTAGGAGTTAATGGCCATAAGTCAGAAATTATGGATTAAGAGATGCATAATTAAGATGAGATGCACACAGTTTTTGTGAACAGAAGGACCAATATGATAAGACTGGAAAAATCACGGAGCAAACCCAGACAACCCCTTCCTGACTCAAAATGTGTTTGCTTTGATGCAGGGGTTGTCTTTACAAAAAGAAGGGAGTGGGAGTTTATGCTAAAGTTTTGGGCATATTTGGCAAACGGCAAATGTCTGGTGCATGTCTGCAGATAATCTTAGGCTGAAAGACTTGATGTAGAAAATATCAAAGACAGCCTCCAAGAATGGGTTGCTTCTGGGGAGCTAATTAAAGCAAGATTATCTGATTACTGCTCTTAATTAAAAACAAAGGCCTGTATGAAGAAGGGATTTGTGTCCTCTGTGAACTCCAAACTATGAGGACTTTATCTCTTCTGAAAACTGAATACCTTTGCTTTAGCCTGTCTGCCAGTGGCAGCAGGAGAATTGGAGGCAGCCAGAGAAGAATGTGAATGCTCATTAACATAATAACCAAGTTTCATAATTATAATTAGAGTGGATAATAAGGATCCTAACTGATGAATCGCAGCCTAACCTAAGTTGTTTGGCACCTGTTTGAGTGGGAGATGATAGGGTATTATGGTTTGGGTGCAGGATCTGAAGTCAGAGCTGGATTCCAACTCTTTTATTTTTTTTTTATTTGCTATACCTGTTTAAGATATAATTGGCAATTGTCCAATAACAAAAAGTGGGCACTTTTTACATTGTAATGGCCTGTTGAAAAGTTAACAGGTGCTGGAGAGGATGTGGAGAAATAGGAACACTTTTACACTGTTGGTGGGACTGTAAACTAGTTCAACCATTGTGGAAGTCAGTGTGGCGATTCCTCAGGGATCTAGAACTAGAAATACCATTTGACCCAGCCATCCCATTACTGGGTATATACCCAAAGGAGTATAAATCATGCTGCTATAAAGACACATGCACACGTATGTTTATTGCGGCACTATTCACAATAGCAAAGACCTGGAACCAACCCAAATGTCCAACAACAATAGACTGGATTAAGAAAATGTGGCACATATACACCGTGGAATACTATGCAGCCATAAAAAATGATGAGTTCGTGTCCTTTGTAGGGACATGGATGAAACTGGAAAACATCATTCTCAGTAAACTATCGCAAGGACAAAAAACCAAACACCGCATGTTCTCACTCATAGGTGGGAATTGAACAATGAGAACTCATGGACACAGGAAGGGGAACATCACATTCCGGGTACTGTTGTGGGGTGGGGGGGGGGGGGGGGCGGGGACAGCATTAGGAGATATACCTAATGCTAAATGACGAGCTAATGGGTGCAGGAAATCAACATGGCACATGGATACATATGTAACAAACCTGCACATTGTGCACATGTACCCTAAAACCTAAAGTATAATTAAAAAAAAAAAAAAAAAAAAAAAAAAGAAAATGTGGCACATATACACCATGGAATACTATGCAGCCATAAAAAAAAAAAGAAAAGTTTTAGAATTGTTATTCTATATGGAGATTCATCTTTAATCGGTGTTCTAGCTGCTTCCAAATTCACTGAATTCTCAAGCACTGGATTAGAAAGCATAATCTATAGGAAAACGTATACAACGTATAGTTTTTAAAGTAAACTTTTTTAGGACAACAAGACAAACCAGTACATATAACTTTCAATAAGCATTTATCAAATTCTTACTATGTATGGACCCGGACATAGATTAAAAATAATATTCCAATTCTTTATTTGCATATCTGCAGCTGTGAGATTTTGGGCAAGCTGCTTAACTTCTCTGTTCATGTTTCCTCCTGAGTAAATCACGATTGTTGTCAGGGGTAATGTGGTGATGCACAAGCCACTCTTTACTCAGAGCCTGGCACCTAGAAAGAGCTACAAAAAATAAGCCATTTTTATCAGCATTAGTAACTATTTGATGCCCGGAGGAATCCCAGGAGATAGACTTCACTGTCTATCTTCATGTTACGGAAGAGAAATCTGAGACTCAGAGAAGGGGGAGCAACTGATCCATGCATAGATGGTCTTACAGCTCCTGCAGTGGCCCCTCAGGCAAGGTGGGTCTTCAGCATCTCCCGGAGAGCCCTATCCAGAGTCTCTTTCCCTTTTCTCTTCCCTTTTCCCTTCCAAGTTCTTGGGCGTGTTCAGCTGCTGTTTGGAGTGAAAGTGCTTGCACCAAGAACAGGGAGGGGGCAGGAGGCAAGGGAGATACTTACACATCTATAAGAAGGGATTTCTTGCTGTCTTCCTCATGGCCACATCCCCAGGGCTGGCTCACAGTTGGTGCTCAATAAATGTTTGTTGAATGAATAACTGACGAGAGCACCAAAGCTGGGGCAGAAATATTAACTGTGTTTGGTCACAGCTCAGCACTGATTGTGGCGCAGAGAGGGTTGATAGTTCACTAATAGCACAAAGTAGGTAAGTGGAAGAGCCAGAATTTGAACCTAGGTTGGAAGCCCACCAAAGCCTCTATTTGATTTGCCACGCCACCACAGCTCTCTGACATTCATCCAGGAGGTAGATCACTCACCTGGTGAAGTTTACTGGAAAAATCTGACCTCTGTTTATTAGTACTAAAACTGCCTAAGGAGTATTATTCAACCTTCAATGTTCAGCCAAGACAAAGTGCTACTGAGTGCCAGATCCTATGACTTTGAGCCCTAAAAATTATGAACCCCTTCCTTTGAATATGTTTACAGCTTGAGGACTCAAGGCATTCTGAGTTGCAAAGGACCACTGGGATTATCCAGCCCAACTCGCTCAGTATATAGATGGGAAAACCTGAGGTCTGCAGAGGGAAATATCTTATCCAAATTTATAGTATGCACTGACACAGAGTACAGGTGTCTTGACTTCTAGCTCTTTTTAATTGCACAAGCAATCTATGAATACTTCCTCTCAAAGAACTTAAAATATATCAGAAGGCTAAAATCCCCTTGGCCACCACTGCAGTCTTAAGCTTCCTTCTCAGAAGGATCCATCATCTTCAGTTTGGTGTATATCCTTCTGTATCTTTTTCTATATGTATATATCATAAACATATACATGTACTTGTAGCAAATATATAGCATATTTGTGGGATTTTAAAGAACATGAATTATATAATTATGTGTAATGCTTTTCATAAATTTTTACAATATACTTCTTTCCCTCAGCAGTACACCTTGGAGATCTTTCCTTACCAGTATGCATAAGTTCATCTCATTCTTTGTAACTCCTGCACAAGCTGCCATGCTTTATTTAACTATAGTGTCTTTATTTCACTTTTAGGTACTTTCCAGATATTTGATATTAACTTGTCAAGCTTTGAAAAACACACATCCTTATAAACATGGGTAAATGATTCTCTGGATCAAAGGGCATTTGCATTTTAAACTCTAATAGATATGAGTGTCCTTTCTGCTAGGAGACTGTATCATAATAGAGAACAGGACTCCTATTTATACCTGCTCCCATATTACCTGGTGCGTGGGAAGACCAAATAAATGAGCCTCTTGGATCTATCCCATTTGACTGAGAAAGAAGGTCACTCCAAAAACAGAAGAGAGGGAGAAAGCAGTCTTCTGCCAACAAAATAAAAGCTTTCCCTACATTATTTATAAGGGGACGTCAACTCAAGAGAAATACACCTAAAGCGTTATGATTTACAGCCCAGGAATCGTGCTGCTGCCGCTGATAAATGCAAGCACTTCTGGAGATGAAGACACTAAATTACCTTTGTGGCCACAGAGAGGGAGTTTATGGGCTGGGTGGTGGCAGTCGCACTTTGTTCAGGAGTTTCTCTTAACATCTGGCAGTAAGTGGTGCCTGGGCTGTCCAGGGTCTGGCATGCTTACGTCAGTCCCTGCTGCATGCCTGGCCTCTCCTTCTCGCCCTCCTTCCACTGCTCTGTGGATGAGAGTGCGAGGGCAGTGAGGCTCTCCCAACTTCTTCTTACCCTTACAACACATTGGGCTTCCTGAGCAGGGTCTAAGCCTCATTTCTTTCTAGATCCTCACCCCAAGCCCAATAAAACCCTAGCCATGGTCACTCACCCTGTTGTGCAAGGTCCACATACTGACAGGCGTGACGACCTAGCTGTAGAGACTGCCAAGGTGTTGTCATCGGGCAGTCGCTGTTCTCATTTCCTGGGCAATTATTCCAAACCATCCTGACTTCCCTCTGATCTCTCCCCATCACTCTCAGGAGGCACCTCCACTTCTGTTTCATTCAAAGTAAAATAATAATGGCTTTAACTTCTGCTGTGATGTATATGCATTCATCTCTATCCACCCCCATATTCCCTCTGGTCTCAGAAGATGAGGTCCAGTCCTGCCCTGTCTGAAGCTAATTGGGATCTGGGTCTTCTTTCCCCCTAAAACACTCTGATTCGTCTAGTGTCACCTCTGTCTCCTGTGTCCTCAACTTTCCTTGTTTCAGTTCTTCCCCCAGAGGTTATAAACAGCTGAGGTCCTCCCCATCCTGACCGTGTCCTCGTCCATCACCCTGCTGTCCTATTGAGTTATTGTTTTTCCTTCTTTCGATTCGAGCTTCTCAGACGTGTTGTTAATAGGTACCATCTTCACTTACTCCACATTTATGCCTCAATTTACTACAGCCCAGAGACTGCCCTGCCACTCCATTGAAACCTTGCTCACTGTGTCAGCAGCTTCCAGAGACACAAATCAGGGGACATTCTCTAGTCTTTATATTTTCCTGGACCTTTCCCCACTCTTGAACATTTCATGGAACTCTATCTGCTTGGCCTTGACAAGATTTCTCTTCCTTGGTTCTCCTCAAACTTCTCTTCCCCGGTCTTTGCCTCACGACCTTATCTCCAAATGCCAGGGTTCACAGGTTACTGTCCTCACCTGGCTGATTCTCTCTCCATCTGATAGCAGGCAATTCTCCTTTTGTGATTTTGGCTCTGCAGCTTTCAGCAGTGACCCCCAAATACAGATGAACACCCTTTATATTCTCCCAAGTTTTAAATTTACGTATGTTATCTTATTGTCTACACTGATCACCAACCAGGTATCTCCCTGATGTTTTAACTCAGCATGTCCAAGAGGAAATTCATCCCGCCCCACCAGCCCTGTGTTATCAGGATCATTGAGTGGTTCTGTCATTCATAAAGCACTATGTTGGAGCCCTTGTTATCTTAGGTTATCATTCCCCTCTCTCATCCCCATATTCAACGAATCCGTAAGTCTTGTATTCTACTCCCCAACCCAAACAAATACTCCTTCTGCTTCTCTCCATCCCCCACTGCCAACACCTTTAAGTCAAGCTACCATAATTGTGCTCCTAGACTCTGGCAAAGACCTTTCAACACCACCCTCCTTTAGTTCATCCTCTATACTTTAGCCAATTTGATTCCTCTAAAAGGAAAATCTGGTTTCAGTGGCTCCTCATTGCCTACAGCAGGGGTCAGCAGACTTTTGCCCACAGGCCAAATCTGGCCCTTGCCCTGTTTTGGTAAATAAAGTTTTATTGGATCCCAGCAACGCTCATGGTTTTTTGGAAAAAACATATTGACCATGACTGTGTTTTCACTGCAGTGGCAGAACTGATTAGTTGCAACAGAGACCATATAATCCATGAAGCCAAAAATATTTCTCATCTGGCCCTTTACAGAAGATCTTTGCTGACCTCTGCCTCACAAGGTAGAAGTCAGATGCCTTAGCTGGCTTACATGGCCTTTCATGATATAGGTCTTGCCTACATTGCTGGTCTTATTTCCCTCCTTTTCTTCACAATTTGTACACCAAATAGTTTATAGCTCTTCTGCATACACTATGCTAGCTCGCAACCCTAGTCCTTTGTCTGTGATATTCCTTCTGACTGGAACACCCTTCCCATGTTTCTTGTCTCTTCTTAATCATCCTTCAAGACTCAGCTCATGCATTGCCTGCCACAGGAGCCTCCCCGATCTCCTGGTGGGTCAGGGGCCCCTCTACTGTTATCTCACAGAACCCAAATCTCCCTCTCCCATGGCATAGTCCATATTATGTAGATACAATCTTGGCAAGGTGTCTGTCCCCTTCATTAGGCTGTGAGCTTCTTAAGGACATAACCCTTGTCTCTGTCCTTCTTGAACCTCAGCACCTAGTACAGTGCCTGGCACATAGTAGGTACTCAATGAATACTCATTGAACAGATAAGTGCCCAGTGGACTGAAGTCAGATGGCTTCTCATCAGGGCAATGAAACAGACAATATCAAGAACCCAGCATAGATTTGCCAAACACATTAACTGTCTCCTATCACAACAGAACAAGTTATTGGAAGCATGAAGCAGAATTGATGAACTATAATGAGGAGAACAGAAGGTCTGGGGTTTAGGCCCCCCAGAGCGCAGGTTGAGGGCAGAAGCATGTGGTGGGGAGCTCAACAGGGCCTAACCAGTGGGCCTGGAAAACACACTTCGAGAAAGTAAAGGGTAGATCTGTTTTCTAATACAACCTCTCCTTTACTAGTTCCTGACTATGAGCAAGTTACAGTCTCCGAGTCTCAGCCCCTCCACCATTAAATAGACTTTAATAATATTCCCTTTGCAGAGCTGAAGAATTAACAGCTGTAGCAAATTAGCACTCTAGAATGCTCACTGGAAGGCCTGCCACCAAGTTGGTGTTTAATAAGCAGAAACTCCCTTCCATCCTCTGTCCTTCATCCCAGAGCAGGCCAGGTGATGCTGCTGTGCCAAAGGCATGGATGCTGACAGGCAGGACTAGGGAAAACTAGGACTGGGTGCTCCACATACCAGAGATTGCAGAAGTGGGCTAAACTCACAGCAGAAAACCATGAGCACAACAGAAAACCTCTTGGTAGTGAAAGTGGAGTTTTGGTGAGCTCAGTTTTAAATACGTTAAACTTCGTGTGTTTGGGGACATCCAAAGAGAATTGTCCAGAAGGTTTTTAAACTCTGACCTGGAGCCCTAAGGAGATACCAAGAAACCTCTGCGTAATGTTAGGATTCTTAGGAGTGTAGGTGACATAAAACCCATCAACCTGGCCAGAGTAAGAAGGAGCATTTATTGTTTCCTGTAGCGGGGAAACCAAAAAGGAAAATCTAGCTTCAGGCATTACTAGATCCAGGAATTCAAAAATGATTATGGGGATTTGGTTCCCCACCAACCTCTCTGCTCTGCTGTCTTCTATGTTGGTTTCTTTCTGGGGCAACAAGATGGCGGCCAACAGCTCCAAACTCATGCCTGCACCATTCTGAGTCCAGTAGTAAAGGGAATTTCTCTCTTCTTCACCGTTTCACAAAAAATGCAAGCCTGAGTGAGCCTGAACCAGTCAGAATGGACAAGGGGGCTGAAGGAACCTCTTACCTTTGGCCTAAGTCAGTCTTCTCACCTGGCTCTTGGAAATTCCCACCAAACCACGAGAACATGAAGGGAAGAGGGGTTCCCCAAAGGACAATGAAGGGCCTTACCTGAAGCAGGAGAATGAAACTTGGTGGATGAAAACTATAAGCATAGGAAATGTTTTCCACCAAGGGGGAGGCTGAATGAACTACAGGAATGGGCAAGACTATGAAGAGAAAGAATGGTGGGGAGGAAGGAAACGTATTAGAGTGTTTGGGGTCCCCATTCAGTAACCTTGGGAAATCCAACTAAAATGGTGTCTCCTGATCAGAGACTTTATTTATCCCTAAATTTCAATGGCCAATCTATCACCACATAATTAGTGATGCTGTGCTTTGAATTTATTACCAACCCTGGCTTTCTACTGTTGCTATTGGACTTGTACCATATTGCAATGTGAGCATGGAGATTATTGTATAAATTATTCTCACTCACATAATCATCGTGATTTTAATTACTGTGTAATCTTTGCTAATTACTGTTGTATGTATCATTTGCTTTGGTGCCGATTTAACACAACTGCTTTTCGTTTGGCTAAAAGATGGCATTACAACTTTTCCTTTTTGCAGGGGAAAATTTGCTTTCTGTAAACATTTGCAGCCCCAAACTCTTGGCTTGCAGTTCTTGGTTTAAAAGGAAACATCCAGACCCTACCACCAGCCCTGTTTGTTTTTATTTGGGATAAGGCTGGCTTGAATAAGTAAAAAGGTCTAAATTACACAGTATTGTCTTAAAAAATAAAGTTGTGTTACTTTCAAAGAAGGGCAATTACTCTACTACAGACAGGAAGCCAAAGATAGGTCATGTGAGGGCTGCTTAAATGATGAGATAAGACTCGTTTGTAATTAGTTCATTAATGATGGATATGTGAATAAATGGCACTTAGCTTTAAAAACAGCTCATTCCCAAAGTGGGTTAAGCATCTGATGCTAATCTTATTTCAGTAGTACATTTATTTACTGGTCTCGGCATTCTTACAACTGGAGCTCAGGATAATTTTAATCCATCCTGGAAATACTTAATGAATGGGCCTCTCATGAATATGGTTTTATGTCTTCCTAGGACATAAAGAGTCTTTTTAGTTTTATCAGTATTAGGAAGATGAGTGGAAAAGATTTTGAAACTGAATGCACAGAAATATTAAATGCAAACACATTAACCATGGGCCAAAGGCCTGAACAAGTGAAACCAGGTGAAGTCTGAATGTAGACACAGGATTTATCCTTAGGACCCAAATCCCTCTCAGACAAGTATTTATAGGAAGGAAGGCTGTTTCCTGTCTAGAACTCGAGGTCTTGGATGGTAGGTCTGTGGACCTTTTAGAAAATTTGAGGCTCACCTAAGTTGCAAGTTTGTAGAAAACTATTTGGATACACCGTTAATGGTTCAGAACATTCTTTTAAAATCTGTGGTTCTCTGATTAAGCTGAGGTTTTGTTACACAAATTTACCATTGAAATATATATACAGGAAAGTAGATCTTGAGGAAATTTTCAAAAAATGGATCATACCTAATTAATTTGTAATTACTAACAAAATCAAGACTGGACCATTACAGTGCCCCTACAACTTCCTTGTGCCCATTCAAGCCACCACCTCCTCCTTCCTCAAAGATACCCACCATCCTGACTTCTAACACTGATATTAGATATGCCCTTTTTTGAACTGTGTAAATGGAAGCATCCAATATGTTCTCTTTTGTGTCTGGCCTCTTTCTTTCGATATTATGTTTTCATTACTGCATGTAGCAGTAATTCATTTATTTTCATTGCTCTATATTCTATATCAGTGGTTCTCAACTGGAGGCACTTCTGCACCACTACCCACCTCAACAGGGGAGAGCTGGCAATGTCTGGAGACATTTTTGGCTGTCATGCTACTGGCATCCAATGGGTAGAGTTCAGCTATGTTGCCAAATATCTTACAATGCACAGGACAGGCCACATAGAATTATCGGGTCCAAAATGGCAATTATTCCACCACTGAGAAACCATAGTCAATAATATGCCGTTGTGTGAACATAGAGTAATAATTAATTTATTCTATTATTAATAGACAATTAGGTTGTTTATGGTTTCCCATGATTATGAATAGTATTACTGTGAACAATCTTGTACACATCTTTTGTTGCATGAGTATACAGATTTCTATTGGGCGTATACTAAGCAGTAGAATTGCTAGGTGTGTTTTCAGCTTTGGTAAATACTGTCAAAATAGTCATTCCAATTTATGTAACCATCAGCAGTGAATGAATGTTCTGGTTGCTCTAAATCCTTGCCAACGCTTGGTTTTGTTATTTAAAAAATTAGCTATTCTAATAGGTGTTAGTAGTTTCAAATTTTGGTCTTCACTCACATTTCCCTGGTAAATAAACGTTTTTATATGCTTATATCTTCATTTGAATATCCTCTTTAATGAAGTGTCTGAGAAAGTCTTTGAGAAAGTCTTTTGGCCATTATTGTTATTCTTCTTTGGTTATCCATCTCTTTTGTATTGATCTGTAGTTCTTTATGTATTCTAAATGCATGCCCTTTATAAGGTATGTGGGTTTTCTTCCACTCAGTCACTTACCTTTTTCACTCTCTTAATGGTTTATTTTTATAAGAAAAGTTCTTAATTTTAATGTAACCCAGTTTATAATGTTTTCCTTTATTGTTGGTACTCTTTATATACAGTTGAAAAATTATTTGCCTACTTTGAAATCATGCAGTATTTTCTTATTTTTTTTGTAGACATTGTATTGATTTACCTTTTATATCTAGATATACAATGCATCATGAATTGATACGTATTTGTGGTGTGAGGTAGGGCTCACTCTTTTCCATATAGATATCGAGTTGGTCTAGCACATATATTTTAGAGAAACGATATTGTCCACATTACACAACAGTATGAATTTGTCATAAATCAAGTGATCTTATGTATATACGTCTGTCTATTCTATTTCACTTTTCTGTGTGTCCATCCTTGAACCAATATAGCATCTGGAAGTATAAGCTCTCCATATTAATTCTTCTTTCAGGTCAGCAAATGACTCTCAGGGAAAGTGCCACGTCATACTGTATTCACCTTCAGTGTATTTCCCTCTTTCCAGGATTTGGCCTTTTGAGTCGTGGCTGCTTTGATGGCTTTCCACTGTCCTTAAATTTGAATTCTACTTTTGTGGCTTTCCAAGTAGCTCTGGTGCAAGCTATTACATCTGGAAGCTGAGTGCTGAGCTAGGCTTTTATTCTCTTACATAAATAAACATGTTTTTTCTAATGTACACTTCCACCAACAGTGTATAAGCATTCCTTTTTCTCTGCAACCTCGCCAGCACCTGTCATTTTTTGACTTTTTAATAATAGCCATTCTAACTGGTGTGAGTTGGTATCTCATTGTGGTTTTGCTTTGCATTTCTAATGATCAGTGATGTTGAGCTTCTTTATATATGCTTGTTGGTCACATGTATGCCTTCTTTTTAAAAGTGTCTGTTCATGTCCTTTGCTCACTTTTTAATGGGGTTGTTTTTTGTTTTTTTTTTTTCTTGTACATTTGTTTAAGTTCCTTATGGATGCTGGATATTAGACCTTTGTCACATGCGTAGTTTGCAAATATTTTCTCCCATTCTGTTGGTTGTCTGTTCACCCTGTTGATAGTCTCTTTTGCCGTACAGCAGTTCTTTAGTTTAATTTGATCCCGTTTGTCAATTTTTGCTTTGGTTGCAATTGCTTTCGGCATCTTCATCATGAAATCTTTGCCCGTTCCTATGTCCAGAATGGTATTGCCTAGGTTGTCTTCCAGAGTTTTTATAGTTTTGGCTTTTACATTTAAGTATTTAATCCATCTTGACCATTGTAGAAAACAGCATGGTGATTCCTTAGAGACCAAAAGCAGAAAAACCATTTGACCCAGCAATCCTACTACTGGGTATATACCCAAAGGAATAGAAATTGTTTTACCATAAAGACACATGCATATGTATGGTTCATCACAGCACCATTCACAATAGCAAAGACATGGAATCAACTTAAATGCCCATCAATGGTAGACTGGATAAAGAAAATGTGGTACATATATGCTGTGGAATACTATGCAGCCATAAACAAGAATGAGATCATGTCCTGTGCAGGGACATGAGTGGAGCTGGAGGCCATTATCCTTGGCAAACTAATACAGGAACAGAAAACCAAATACCACATCATCTCACTTATAAGTGGGAGCTAAATTATGAAAGCACATGGACACATAGAGGGGAACAACACACACTGGGGCCTATCAGCGGGTGGAGGGTGGGAGGAGGGAGAGGATCAGAAAAAATAACTAGTGGCTACTAGACTTAATTCCTGGGTGATGAAATAATCTGTACAACAAACCCCAGTGACATGAGTTTACCTGTATGACAAACCTGCACATGTACCCCTGAACTTGAAAGTTTTTTTTCTTACTTTCTACACCTAGGGAAACATGAACTTTCACTTATATTTTCTTCCAGTCCTAACTTAGTGCATCTACCACCCCCTCTAGAATATAAGTTACTTGAAGACAAGCACTATTCATCTCTGTACTGACAGGCAGCTGTCTTCATGACACTCAATAAATGATTCAAGATGGAAGCAAGGAAATATTAATGGATGCATAATTTCCATTCACTTAAAGCTGCATCTTCATGGGGAACTAGGCGTTTTTATGAATTAGTCTGAGATTTTCTGTCACTATTGCCATTTCACCATACTCTGGTGAGACAATGTCTCTGCATGGAAAGTGAAGGGATGCATTAAATTCACTTAAATATGTTGAATCCAAACTGAATCTACAAGCCAAGTAGATTTTAATTACTCTACAAATCTAGACTTATGTTCTTCAAAACATTGTGAAAATTGTAGCAGAAGGTAAAAGAATCGAGTTGTAGAGCCAGTACTTGCAGCATCTCATCAGAGTGTGACTTGGGAAGTTCTATTCCCTTCTCTGTTTTTCTAGGTGTAGAATGAGGGGTTCAAACCAGATGAGGCTGCAGCTCCCTCTCAATTTGATATCCTAGAAATTGATCACATCCTGTAGAAATGAAACAAGGCTCTTGGCTTGGTGTTAGAAATCTGGAGAACTCACTTTAGATTGTGTACTGGAAGTGGGTTTTGAATCTTGTTTTTCAGCCAGGAGAAGTGGATGTGACTGACCGGTGAGTGGGGATACTGGGTTCTGAATTATTCAGCCCAGGTGAAGCAGCCCTTTGCACATTCTTTCTGCAGTTCCACAATCTCCCATCTTTCAATTCCTCCATTCCTTCATTCTTTCCATTCTACAAGCTTTCTTTGAGGCAGTCCTGATGCTGGGGATTCATAGAAGAAAGACATGGTCTACTCCAGAAACTCTAGTATCTCCCAGTCTTGCTGGGAGATACAAATAAGTAAATAGATAACAACAGTACAGAGGGGGACACAGGAGGCTGTGGGAGCCAGGAGAGGCCCCAACCCAGGCCAGAGAGCGGAAAGGCTTCCTGGGGGAAGCCTACAGTTGGGCTGAACATTAAAGGGTGAGTGAAAATGTTTGTTTGTCTGGTTTTTCTTTAAATATAGAATAATGGTTTATCAGAATCACCTGCAGAGTGTCAGTTCCTTCCTCTCTGACTCCCTCCTAATTCTTTCTTATTAGGCTAATTTCCTTCCTTCCCTTCCTTCCTTCCCTTCCTTCCTCCCTCCCTCCCTCCCTCCCTCCCTCCCTCCCTCCCTCCCTTCCTTCCTTCCTTCCTTCCTTCCTTCCTTCCTTCCTTCCTTCCTACTTCTCTTCCTCTCTCTCCCTCCCTCCCTCTCTCCCTCCCTTCCTCCCTTCCTTCCTTCCTTCCTTCCCCTCCCTTCCTCCCTTCCCCTCCCTCCCTCCCTCCTTCTTTCCTTCCCTTGCTCCTTCCTTCCTTTTTCTTTCTTCCCTCTTTTTTTAAATTTGTTAACAACAGAGGAAACTATCAACTATTAGCTTCTACCTTAATTTGATAGTGTTAGAATTTTCCACATTGACTTTATTTATATCTTTAGCTCCTCCTCTACATCTATGTTTAAACACATTTTCCTCCTTCTTTCCTTCCTTCCTTCCTTCCTTTCTTCCTTCCTTCCTTCCTTCCTTCCTTCCTCCCTCCCTCCCTCCCTCCCTCCCCTCCTCTCTCCTCCTTCCTCTTCTCCCTTCTCCTTTCCTTTCCTTCTGCTTATGAAAACAAGTTGACAACATCACAACAGCTCTCCTTAAACAGTTTCACATCTTTCTTCTAAGAAGGACATTTTCTAACGTATCACTATCGCACTTAGGAAAATTAACAAATCCATAACATTATCTAAGATCTCAACTTTTATATTACCCAATTATCCTAAAACTGTCCTGTATCACTGTATTTTTATATTATCCCTTATTTATTTATTTTTCAAATTTAATTTTTAAAAGCAGGGGGTACATGTGCAGGTGTGCTACAAAGATATATTGCGTGGTGCTAAGATTCAAAGAATGATTCTATTAAGGACACTCATTATATTTGATTATGCTTCTTTAGTCTCTTTTAAGAAAAATAATAGACTTTTTACTTTTGAGCAGTTTCAGGTTTTCACGAAAAGAGCAGAAAGCATAGAGAGCTCCCATATATCCTTTTTCCCTGTTCTGTTTTTCTTATTATTAACATCTTGCATTACTCTTCCATCTCTTTTAAATGAGAATGATTCCCTTATCACCACCCAGCTCCAATTTAACTGTTTTTTTGGGGGTGTGTGTAGAGTTCCAGGGGTGACTTGAGTGGGCAACTCTGTGCAAAAATCACTGACCTTAGTCCCTGGTAGCCAGTAAGAATGTGTAGGTGAAGACAAGGCAAATTCTACTGAGCCACAGAAGGCATAGAGGCAGCTGTCCACTCAGGGCAGCTCGATGGATTGGTTTGTAAAATTGTCAAAGACTCGGCCCTGACCTTAAGCATCAGAGAGAACAAGCAAGCCTTGAGAGCGACGTTGTCTCATAAAAACTGCCATATTGTAAGGAATGTAGGATATTCACCGTGTCTGTTTCCTGACTCTATTCCCCATGTCAGGAGTGGCCAGGCATGGGGATAGATTGATGCTAATGTCACCTCCTCCTCACTTCCCTGCTTCCTTGGCTGTCCTTCCCCCAAACCGCAGCATCTTCCTTGCTTTGAACTTCCCTCTCAGCTAGGGTGGGGAGCTTCCTAAGCCTCAGTTTTCTTGCCTGTGCGGTTTAGATATCAGCCCTTGCTTGTCAAGGGTTTTGCAGATTGAATAAGCTAAGAATCAATAGGAGGAATCTTCTGCTCTTGCCTGGAGTGTCTTTCTTGAGCCATCGCCACCATTGAAATCCTACCCTTCTTCCAAAGCCTGACTCAACCCACCATGTCAAGAAAGGCTGTGCATGGCTGGGCATGGTTGCCCACACCCATAATCCCAGCACTTTGGGAGGCTGAGATGGGCGGATCGCTTGGGGTCAGGAGTTGGAGACCAGCCTGGTCAACATGGTGAAACCCCATCTCTACTAAAAATACAAAAATTAGCTGGATGTGGTGGTGGTGGGCACCTGTAATCCCAGCTGCTTGGGAGGCTGACGCAGGAGAATTGCTTGAACCTGGGAGGTAGAGGTTGCAGTGAGCCGAGATTGCGCCATTGCACTCCAGCCTGGGTGACAAGAATGAAATTCCATCTCAAAAAAAAAGAAAGGAAGGCTGTGCACCCAGGCACCAGTACTGACTGCTGTCTCCCTTGCCAATCTCCTGCTGCATTTATAGTCTGTGCTTCACAGTTTCTCTGGAATTTCTTGCATTGCTGACCCTTCTCCATGGTTTTTTTCCAGACTCAACAACTACAGTGCTCTCCCCAGGAGGGCAGGGCAGCCCAACTTCTGCCGCTGTGTGCTCAGAACATTATAGGTAGACAGACAGACCAGGGTGGGAGTCTCAGCTCTGCTCCTTCTCAGCAAGCCCATTTGCCTGTCTTAGCCTCAGGTTCCTCATTTATAAAATGGGATGATAAAGGGCAGTAGAGTAGAGCAGTTGGGAGCCATGGGCCTGGGGTAGGATTCCTTGGTTTAAATCCATGTTCTCCCACTTATTACATGACAAATTACTGATTCTTTCTGAGCCTCTGTTCTGACTTGGGAAGATTGCAGTATCTGCTTTAGAGGACTGTTGTGAGCGTAAACTTGAGTAAAGCCTGCAAAACCTAAAGGCATAATACGTGATAACTCTAATGATGTGGTATTTACCTGTACACCACAGTGGCTTAATAAGTGCCTCCCGTTCCCTGCATAATGCATAATCCTGGGTGCCATATCAACTTTTGTTACAGACTCTCTGTTGTTATTTTGGAATCAGTTACCAAATATTCAGGTCATCTTCAAAGAGCATCTGGTTTCCCATCTCACGCCTCACCAGTATTAAAGAACATCAATATGTTTTTAATTTCCTCTTTAATTTCAGGGAGTGGATGAAGAATGGGGGGTGACAGCACACTTTGGGGGATGATTCACGGTGTCATTAAACCTGCATTGAGTTTCCTGTAGCTACAATTGGCCCAGGCTCTGACCACACTCAGACCTGGGAATTCTGTTTTGTTTGTTTTGCTGTGTGATCAAGTCTAATAACAGTAAATCCAGCATCTCCTTGACTTGGACTTCCTTGGTTCATTACATCGCAGTGGATTTTGAAAAATATGTACGTGTAGATGTAAGTTCAACTGGTTGAGTTTCCCATCAGCCTTCTGCCCAGCAGGTGTGTGATGTAGGGAAGAAGAAGAATGGGATTCAGATCTGGCCCACCAGGGTTCAAATGCAGGCCCTGCCACTTAGCAGTATGGCCTTGAGCAGATGGTTTCTCACCACTGAGCCTCAGTTTCCTCATTTGCAAGATGGGATGATGCCTTTGATTTTGATGGGGTGATGCTTCTTAGCTTGATGAGATGCTGCATACGATACATGCAGATATAGATGCCTCCTCCTTTGTTCTTCACCAATTTTCATGGAGCATCTGCTTCTGTGGCTGACACTAGAGATAAAATGATGGGGCCCCATTCATAAGGTAATCTGAAAGGGGAAGGGGTATGGTCCAAGCAGGAGACACTGTCTCAGGCACTAGCTCGTTCTGAGGCTGAACCAGCCACTTCAGTCTCCACTTCCCTTCTCTGTGCTGTTCACAGTAGGCTCATACATAGGAATTGTTTACTCTTGAACATCTGTCCTCAATCTGGGGACTTCTCTAGCACTGATGAAAGAGGTCATTAAAAGCAATCAGACAAGTGTTAAGATTTTAAAATTTATGTTATACTGTTATGTCAAAGGATTAACTTTGAGATAAATAAGTAATGTATGAAAGTTTAACTGTAGTGTCTTTTGCCTCACTGGTAGTACTGGGGGTAATGGAGGTAGAAGTGGCTTCCACTCTTAAATACTGAATATGCATATGGCATGCATCATCTCTCATTTCTAACAAGACCCTGGGACCTAGGGCAGTGTCATTCTCACTCTTACACCTGTGCAAGTTCAGGCTTCAAAAGATACCTGGGGGCCCGGGCGCCATGGCTCACGCCTGTAATCCCAACACTTTGGGAGGCCAAGGTGGGTGGATCGCTTGAGATCAGGAGTTTGAGACCATCCTGACCAACATGGTGAAACCCTCTCTCTACTAAAAATACAAAAATTAGCCTGGCGTGGTGGTGTGCACCTGTAATCCCAGCTACTCGGGAGGCGGAGGCAAGAGAATCACTTGAACCTTGGAGGCAGAGTTTGCAGTGAGCCATGATCGTGCCACTGTTCTCCAGCCTGGGTGATAGAGCAAGACTGTCTCAAAAAAAAAAAAAAAAAAAAGAAAGAAAAAGAAAAGAAAAAATACCTGGCTTGGAATAGACAGAGCTGGGATTTGAACTCAGGTCTCTCTGCATCTGAAGCTCTTTTTTTGCTTTTAGCCTTGCAGGTTAGAAAGAATGGAAATTTCAGTATTCCTGAGTTTTCGTGTCCTAGTTTACCTAACAAAATTCTATAACTTGAAGCAACCCATACTTACAGCATTTTCATATAAATACCCTTATTCATCAATTCATTTAATCCGTCCAGTATTTATTGGAACCTACTATGTGACAAGCACTGGAGCATGATTCATAACTTGAACATACATTTTATTGAGCACCTACTATGTGCCTGAGGACCGGCAATTCACTCATGCATCCAACACATGTTTATGGAGCACCTACAATGTGTTAGGGCCCTGGTGCTTCCCTCACTCACTCAGCACAAATTCATTGAGCACCTACTGTGTCCTAAGACATTGTTCTATAGACACTGGTAGCAGTGAATACAATGGATAAAAATCCTGCCCTCATGCAGTTCTTATCTCCACAGCATTGCAAGGCCAGTCTGGTTTCCCCCATTTTTCAGCTAAGGAGGCTGAGGGTTAGAGAAGTTAGGCAGTGGTCCCCAGGTCACATGGCTAGTGAGTGGTGAAACCAGACTTGGTTGCCAGCTGTATGTGCTTGCAGAGGTTACTCAGTCTCTCTGTGCCTGGAGGTCATAATCCCTATCTCTCAGGGTGGCTATGAGGGCAGGAGCCATCCGTTTGCTCTCTCCTATATTCGTGGTATCCAGCACAGCACCTGGCGCACAGTAGGTATCTAGTCAGGGGTAGCTGTTGTGACCAATGACTATTTCATCCACTAAGTTATAGTTGTGACCAATGACTATTTCATCCACTAAGTTACAGAACCAGCCCCGGCATCTTTGTGGCTGGGTGCTCAAGGACTATCCTCTGGCTCTTTCCCATAGCAGGTATACCAGAAGGATATTCCTTTTTGGACAGACGACAGGGCAGGCAGCAGAAGTGTCCAAGGCTTTTCTGGAGCCTCTCCTTGAAGAGTAACAGTGCCCCTGCCTATCCTGTCTCATAGTGACTCTGAGAGCCCTCTATACATCATCCCTCTCCCTGGCCCAGGCTCTGGGAAGCAGGCGCGGTAACATGTTGATTATCTGACATCCCTCCATCATGATGATGATGGAGAGTTCCATCTGAGCCACCCCGACGTGGTCCTATGAGGACAGCTAGAAAAAAAAAAAAAAGACTCTTACTGGTCCCCGGATGAAGTCAGACAGGACGTGTTTGAAGTGTCCAGTGCTGGAACAGGAATGGGGATGATCATCCAGCCTCACTCAGCAGAACTTGGGATCCTTATCCCAAAGCCTACAAAATGGCATCTGATTTCAGATTACATTCTTCAGTCTCTATACAGAAAGGACTGGAGGCAAGGAACTTTATACCTTGAGAGGTGGTGCAGAGAGGAAACAGAAAAAGCACTTGCAGAGACGTAGGTGGGTTTCTGCATGGGAGAGCCAGGAAGAAGCACTTGGCCATGGGCAGCTTCTATCTTTCCTTCCTTCTTGCCCTCTCTTCCTTCTCTCTCCTCACTCGACCCCCACTTCTCCTCTCCAGCCCCCCAGGAGTCTACACTACATGGCTTGTATTCCTGTTTTAAGCTCACCAGCTGAGGTTTCAAAGGCATCAGACCATTTCAGAAAGGTAGGACTCAGGTCACTCCAATCTCAAGACATCAGACCCCATGACAGCCAGGCTGGGCCTGAGTGGCTGTGCTGGGACATCTTGGCTTCCATGCCTTGTAGAAGGCATTGCTCCTCAAGGGCCCCAGGGAAGGCAAGTGGATCTTCCCCTGTGCCAGCATAGCTGGGAACCTTCCTGGCTTGGTCCCAGCAAACCTATGGCCTCTGTACCTGATTGCCAGCACTCAAGACGGTGACCTCCAGATCCCCATTTCTGGGCAGCTGGCTACTTCGCCATGGACCCCAGCCTATCTCGCCTTTTTGTTAAAGCCAGAGATGGCAGATCCTTAGTTGCCAACCTAAAAGGCCTCTGCAATGTTCCCCTCTCCTTCTTGCTTTTGCCTAAGTCTCCTTCCTTCCTTCTCCATCACCACAGCCCTTCTGGATCTCCTTCCTCATTCTCTCCATCTCATTTCAACTTCTTTCCTGTTTAAACTGCCTCCTCTTCTTTCATGCTCTAGCCCTCCTTCTCTTCTTCCCACATTTCTTTGCCCTCCCTCCACTTTTCTCATCCTGACTACCTCTTCTTTCTCATCTACCTTGATTGAATTCGACAGCATTTGCTGAGCATCTACTACATGCTGGGCTCAGTGCCAATTCCGGAGGTGCAGAAATGAGAGTCAGCAAGACACTGTCAGTTCAGACTTGTGGTCTTTGATTCTCCTTCCTCCTACTTTTATGCCTTTTTTCCCCCCCTTTTTGGCTCATCCTCCTCCCTCCTCCTCCTGCTCCTCCTCCTCCTCCTCCTCCTCCTCCCCCCTCCTCCTCCTCCTGGGACTTCTTCACCCTCCGTTTTCATGCCCTGCCCTGGCGTCTGCAGTCAGCATTGGCAGTGGGAGCTAGGGTGAGCAGGATGGCAGAGTCCAGGGAGATTCAGTGACAGGAGCCCTCAATGTTGCCCTCCTCACGTGGCAGGCGATGGATGAGACAGAGCATCCAAGACACTCATTCATCACACCCGCCTCCTTTCAGGGCCAGGACAGGATGGAAATGACTTTTGTCAGTTCTGCGGCAGCCCACTGCCCCTGGCAGCTCTAAGCTGTTTATTAATAAAAAGTAAGGAAGAAAAAAAATACAGGCGTGTGAATGCCATCTTGCCGTGTATTCGGGGAGGGATTCCAAAGCAATGAAGTTGACAAATATGCCTTCAGGGAATCAAAAAGGAGCCCTCCATCTCCTCTTCCAGCCCATGTCCAGCTATGATGGGAACAGACAAGAAGTAGGAAAGGAGGGAGCTGCTCTGAGCAAACGTGTGGCTTGTGCCACGTTGGCACATAGGAACCAACCTTTCTTCTTCTTACGGTGAGACAGAAGGTCACTTGCCCATTCATTCTTCTGTGCATCCCTCTTTGAACTTCAATTGAGGCTTTTATTGAGTCCAGTGTGGGGTTGGGTTCTGGAGATTCAGAAATTAAATAGTAATAATGATTGCCTTTAATTATTAATGATTAATAACCATTTATTATTGGTTATAAGTTATTCATCATAACCACTAACCATTATTTGGGTAATTAGGTGCCAGAGACAGTATCAAGGGCGTTTCTTTCACTGTCCCAGCTGCCCCAGGAGGAAGGTACCGTGACTAGGGGTCGGGGAGTGGAAGGAGTACTCCAGGTAGAACCACTCATGCAAGACCCAGAAACAGGGAGGGCTTGGCCTGTCCCAGGAGACCAGCGTCCTGGAGCAGGGTGAGCAAGAGGGCAAGAATAGCAAGCCTGATCACACAGGAGAAGGACTGAGGGTGATCGTCAGAGAGAGAAAGGAGGTAGCTCCTCCACATTGCCACCTTGACACCCAAGTCTTACCGTCACCAGACCGCTACTGCAACCCTCCTCCACCCATCTGACATGGGGAGTAAGGAGAGGCAGATGATCACAGCCAGCTCTATGCCTTGTCCTCATGAAGCCCTATAGCCGGGCCCATCATTGCCATGGTGACCTCACACAGGCCCCCAGCCTGGGGAGCTCCTGCCAGACCTGGAGGAAATAGGTTTGTGGGATCATTGAAGCTCTGTCCTCAGGGGCGCTCGGGAAGGCAGGGTCTAGATGCCTGTCACAGTCTCTTCTGGCTGCTATAATAAAAACACCATAGACTAGGTGGCTTATAAACAACAGAAATGTATTTCTCATAGTTCTAGAGGCTGGGAAATCTAAGATCAAGGTGCTGGCAGTTACATTTGTTGTCTGATTCATAGATGGCCATCTCACTGTGTCATCACACAGTGGAAGGGGTGAGGGAGCCCTCTGGGGCCTCTCTTATAAGGGCACTAATCTCATTCGCAAGGGCTCCACCCTGGTGACCTAATCACCTCCCAAAAGCCTCACCTCCTAATATCATCACATTGAGGATTAGGTTTCAACATATTAATTTTCGGGGGAGACAAACATTGAGTCTATTTCAGCCCCCACCTATTTCCCTGGGAAAGGCACTGCTGTCCTACCCCAGCCATTCCCTCCTGTGCCTTCCATGGCATCACCTCAAGGGAGCTTTGGCTTGGCTTCCTTCCCAGATTCAAAAGCCCATTGGGTCATGGTGGTCAGTTCTATTTCTCCTAAATTGTCCTGTGTGATCAGGAGTGGAGGTGGTGTTACCCAACTGGGTAAGCAAGAAGTCTTCCTCAAAGTCTTGTAGCAGAATCTCAGTCACCCTTTATACATAGAGTTCTGAATCCTACAATCGTCCTGATTGTTACAGTTCCAGCAACAAAGAACGCAGAGGCAGGGACCCCATGATTGGAAACCCACATGTGCATTGCCCTCAGCATCTCTTCAGGCCTGAGCCCACAGTGGTTTTATCTGCAATGTCAACACTCTGACATTTGGCAACTTTTTTAGTTTTTTTAAAAATAAATTATAACTTTGCTGGGGGGAGGGAATGGGGTCGTTTCTCTTAGAGAGAGGACAAATAGATTTTATTTATTAAAGGAAAGGTTGATGGACTCCAGTCTCTCTCCTTTGAATGATGCCATTTATTTTACAGTCTATAATTTGGTCCCACTGTGAGGCTCCTACTTTTCAGAGGCAAAGTGTTTTTGGCGCTGCTGCCACAAACTCCCTCTGCATAAAAGCCACGTCTGGTGTAGTCCCAGAATAGAAACCGTCTGTCCTCTTGTGTATAGTCTTGGTTTTAAGTTGATTTCATGTGAATCTTTCCCTTTTGGGGGAAAAAGATTTTACCTAGACCGTCACCCCATGAAACAATCAGGGATGTCATGGGGCATGCCGTGGAGACACATATTTGGGTCTTGACTCTCAGAAGCCCCACTTGGTGGGACTGTCCTCTGGGCTTGGCCCCAAATAAACAAACAGCCCACTGCATGTTGCCTTCCGGTCTTGAAGAAGCAAACTACTTACTTCACAGTAAGCTCTGGGACGATAGGTCCTATCATGTCAGATATGATGCCTCATAAATCTAATTCATCTGTCCTAGCTGCAGTTTTAATCTACTCAAATGTACTTAGCTGGGTTTAATTATAGACAGAAATTGCATTCAGAAAGCAACAAGAAATCATTTACGTGGCTTGAATTTGCACATTAAATCATATGGTTCATTTGAGAGTGCGGTAGGGATGGTATTTTCAAAGAAAAATAATATTAGTGCCTGTGCTTAGGGGCTCTCACACCGATTGCACAAATTGTATGAATTGCACAATTTCTGCAGACTGCATTTTTCTTCTTGGCACAGGATAAACCAGGAGGCTGGGGACACTGAGAGGACCCAGTCGGCATTGGCACTGAGCAGAGCCCGGTCCACCGATGTCCGCAGCAAGACCTTGGGAGACAAGCCTGTTTCTCCCCACTTTGTCTGCCGGCAAAAGTACTGTCATTTTGGGGATGGCGAAGGGCTTGCCGTCCAGAGAAAGTCCACAGAGAGATTAGAAGCTGCTTCCTCTCCCCTGGCTCGGAGTACAAATACATCCCCGCTGTCGAGGGAAAAGCTGCCTAGTCCTTCAGCGGCCCTCTCGGAGTTCGTGGAAGGGCTCCGGAGGAAGAGAGCACAGAGAGGCCAGGGGTCCACGCTGGGCCTGGAGGACTGGCCCACTCTCCCCATTTACCAGACGACTGGGGCTTCCACACTAAGGAGGGGCAGGGCTGGCAGTGACGAGGGAAACCTCTCGCTGAGGGTTGGGGCAAAGTCACCCCTGGAAATCGAAGGGGCCACTGGTGGTCTCTTGAGGTCCACCAGCCTCAAATGCATCTCTTCAGACGGTGTTGGGGGCACAACCCTACTCCCCGAAAAGGCGAAGACCCGATTCAGTTCCTGCGAGTCCCTCTTAGAATCCAGACTGAGCACGGGGAGAAAACTGAGCTCTCCGACCACACCCAGGGACACGCTGTTGTCGCCCACACTGCGTCCTCGGAGGCGGTGTCTGGAGTCCTCTGTGGACGATGCGGGCTGTCCAGACCTTGGAAAGGAGCCGCTGGTTTTCCAGAACCGCCAGTTCGCCCACCTGATGGAGGAACCTCTAGGCAGTGACCCGTTCAGCTGGAAACTCCCAAGCCTTGACTACGAACGCAAGACCAAAGTGGACTTCGATGACTTCCTCCCAGCTATCCGGAAGCCCCAGACACCTACGTCCTTGGCTGGAGCAGCCAAAGGTGGGCAAGACGGTTCACAGCGTTCAAGCATCCACTTTGAGACAGAAGAGGCTGACCGTTCCTTTCTCTCGGGGATCAAGACCATTTTGAAGAAGAGCCCGGAGCCCAAGGAGGATCCTGCTCACCTGTCCGACTCGTCCTCATCCTCCAGCTCCATCGTGTCCTTCAAAAGTGCTGACAGCGTCAAAAGTCGACCAGGAATCCCACGACTTGCAGGTGACGGTGGTGAGCGAACGTCCCCCGAGCACAGAGAGCCAGGGACGGGGAGGAAAGACGACGATGTTGCGAGCATAATGAAAAAATATCTCCAGAAGTAGGAACCAGTTCAGGTAAATGCAACAAGCTGGGGCTATTCTTGGGGAATGAGAGTTCACCTTGCAGCCTTGGGGAGAGCAGGTGCCACTACTGTCCTTAATGCCACAACCGATTTCTCTAGAGACCAAGATTTTTAGAGGTTTTAGCTGAAGTCATGTGTTGCTGGATGCAAAGCTTTTCAGAAGCCCTCTGCTGGGTACCTCTATTTCCTTGTACTTCGAAATGCAGACACATCAGAAAGTAAGAGGTTCCTGTGGGATGACGCTAAATAAGGTGCCAGATGTGGCTGAGCACAGTGGCTCACGCCTGTAATCCCAGCACTTTGGGAGGCTGAGGCGGGTGGATCACCTAAGGTCAGGAGTTCGAGACCAGACTGGCCAACAGGGTGAAACCTCGTTTCTACTAAAAATACAAAAAATTAGCCGGGTGTCTTGACGGGTGCCTGTAATCTCAGCTACTCAGGAGGCGGAGGCAGGACAATCGCTTGAACCGGGGAGGCGGAGGTTGCAGTGAGCTGAGGGCGCTACCACTGCACTCCAGCCTGGGCAACAAGAGCGAAACTCTGTCTCAGAAAAAAAAAAAAAAGGTGCCAGATGTTTAAAGTTTCCTCGCCCTACTGTCATTTTTCTTTTCTTAATGTCATTCCACCTGGGGTTGAAGGAGCTGTGATGGCATTCTGTCCACATAATGATGGAAGATCCGTGGTGGGATCACAGACATGCAAAGGGCCAAGTTGGAAGAGACCTTCAGAATAGTGGAGTCCACTTGCATTACGTATGGAGAGAAACTGAGGCCCTGGGTTGAGCGGGGAGGGAACAAGTACAAAAATCACAGAGCAACAATGCAGGAGAAGTAACTACTTGCTGCCCTTCCTCCCCCTCCTAGCACTCATCCTGCCACTCATCTGGAGTCAAGGTAAGAAGAGGAATTCAGGCCGGGTGCGGTGGCTCACGCCTGTAATCCCAGCACTTTGGGAGGCCGAGGCGGGCGGATCACGAGGTCAGGAGATTGAGACCATCCTGGCTAACACGGTGAAACCCCGTCTCCATTAAAAATACAAAAAAATAGAGCGTGGTAGCGGGTGCCTGTAGTCCCAGCTACTGGAGAGGCTGAGGCAGGAAAATGGCATGAACCCGGGAGGTGGAGCTTGCAGTGAGCTGAGATCTCGCCACTGCACTCCAGCCTGGGCGACAGAGCGAGATTCCGTCTCAAAAAAAAAAGAATTCATTGCTAACCAAGGCTTACATTTATTGAGTGGACACATCAGACAGTCATTTAGTACCCCTGATATCCCCAAGCGGTGGTGAATATTATTTATTCCCATTTACCAGGTTGACAGACTGAGGATCAGAAAGATTAAAGTCACTTGTACAGAATCACCAGGGCATAATTGGGTTTCCAGCTCTAGAATCCCTACATTTATCTTTAAAAGTTTTCCCTAGGGACACATTCCAGGCATCTTCGTGAGTGAAATTATAGCTGCCTGATAGCCTATGAGCCTTCGTCAATCTCCCAGTCACTGAATCTCAGAACTCGCTGCAGCTCAAGGCTCAGATGGTCGAGCGATTGCACATGGCTCTCAGGGTGCACCTGCTGCAACCCCCAGGCCTCCTTGACCCAAATGAGCCACACATCCTCTATTTCTTCGAGAGACAGCCTCAGCCCATCAAAAAGCCATTGCCCCTTCCGTGGAGACAGGTTTGGACTATATCAGAGCAAACTAATTTGACTTACCATGGCCTTCTCTCTGCTCTCAATTACCGAGTAAAGATCTGATATTCATTTACATTATTATGCTCGCGGGGACACAGAAAGCAGTTTCAAAGGCCAAGTAAAGGGCCACACATCCATGAGGGGAACAGTCCTTAGCAGAAGTCGTCACAGAACATCTTGTCTCTGCCATTCCGTTTTAAACTCAAGTCCCCTTCCCTACCCTAAGCAAGATTCTTCTCCAAGGATGCTAGTTTTTCAGCTATACAATGCAGCACCTCCAACGATGCAAATGCATGGTGGGCTTTGGAACCAAGCAAGACCCCCCAAAGCTCAGTTCTGCCCTGTAACTAGCCGTTGGACCCTGGGCAAGTGATGCAATCTCACCAAGCTCCTATGTCCTCAGTTGGAAAACAGGGGTAAGAATACCAACTACCTAAAGTAACGCTGTGGATTTCATGAGAATCTGAGAGATTCCTGGAATAGAGCATGGCACCCCATAGATGCAGTAAATGCCAGGTTACTTTGGAACTTTTGGACCTTTGGGAAATCTATCCCAACTTTTTCCCCCACTTGTTCTTCTTCTGCTGCCTACACTCTGCCATCCCTTTCTGTGGAGTTGCTACAGTAGCGCCACCTGGGTATACAGAATTCCAGGCTCTCCACCCCATTGTCTCTATCAAAATGTACCCATCTTCCTGGCCAGGCACAGTGGCTCATGCCCGTAATCCCAGTTCTTTGGGAGGCTGAGGCAGGAGGATCACTTGAGGCCAGGAGTTGGAGACCAGCCTGGGCAACATAGTGAGACCCCACCTCTACAAGAAATAAAAGATTAGCTGGGTGTAGTGACATGCACCTGTAATCCTAGCTACTCGGGAGTCTGAAGTAGGAAGATCACTTGGGCCCGGGAGCTGAAGGCTGCAGTGAGCTACGATTGCACCACTGCACGCTAGCCTGGGTGACAAAGTGAGACCCTGCCTCCAGAAAAAGAAAAAAAACCTTACCCATCCTTTGTCCCATTCATCAACTCTGACTTATGTTTGCTTCCAGCCTCCTTGAAGCTGCCCTTGAAGACTTCCCGACTCTACAATAACTTGGAGACAGAGAGACTGGCCAGGCCTCCCTGGTGGCCAGAGCCAGCCAGCATGGCTACCCTCAAGAGGCGAGATGAGCCCACAGAGGCATATCCTGTGGGGATGCTGGGCTCCCAGTGTGGTTGGCCTGAACAAAATAAAGTGTTGACTCCTGGGCATCTGTGCCTTCTCTATGGCCTTGCTACCTGGGATTCCAGAGTGTTGATGGGGTGCAGATAGGGGTAGGACTGTTAGAAGGAATAGAACCAACCCAAACTGTGTGTAGTTTGGGGTGTATACTGCTATTTCTCTTCCTACATGTCTACGTGCCATGGCCTTCCTCCTCTTCACCTGGCCAGTTTCAGCTCACTTCCTCCAGGAAGTCTTCCCTGATATATCAAACTGAAACAAATGCTCCTCCTCCATGCTCCCTTAATCCCTATGCTTGTCTGTTATATTCCTTTGCCAATTCATTTCTCTATCCTGTGTATGTATAAGTGTGTACAAGCATTCAAGAAACTGACGAATGATGAATGAATGAATGAGCCAAAGAACAAATAAATGAGCCCACACACCCCGAATGCATGCGACACACTGATATATATGCATCCTACAAATGTGCACCCACATCAACATTCAAGAACCTTGAATTTATTCCCTTTTTACCAAGGCGAAGCTAGCATATGTGTGCCCACATTTAGGTAGCAAATGCTGCCTTTATTTAAATTTCCACTAGCATAGACTCCATATCCTACCCCAAATTTGTCTCCATCCCCAGGACCCCTCTGGTGTAGCCAATCATAGCTCCCACCCGTGGGAGGGAATTCCCATTTGGATCACTGCTGTGTTAGTGTTTGCTAGGGCTGCTGTGACAAAGCACCATAGCTGGAGGGTTGAAGTCCAGATTCAAGGTCAGCTGGGTAAATTCCTTCTGAGAGCTGTGAGGGCCTCTCTCCTTAGCTGGTAGATGGCTGTCTTCTCCGTGTCTCCTCATTTCATCTTCTGTTCATGTCTGTATCCAGATCTCCCCATTTTATATTGGATAGGGTCCGCCCTAATGATCTTATTTTAACTTGGTTACCCTGTAAAGACCCTACCTTTAAATTAAGTCATTTTATGAAGTACTGCGAGTTAGAACTTCAACATTTTTTGAGTGGGGCTGGGGAAGTGGGCACACGGTTCAACCCATAATAACTGGTAAGGTCACTCCAAAAAGAGGAGCTCTCATCTCTGATCATCCTCACTAGAGACTCTGGGTAGAAGTGAGGCAAGGGAGGAGGATGGGGCAGGAGGGAAATTCACTGGAGACCTCACCATCTCTGGAGACCTTCCTGCCTCTCTGATGGAGCATGTTGGTGGAACAGTGGACCCTGTCGTCTCTGATGCAGACACAGTCTCCCACTTGGTGAATCCACCATCCATCTCTTGCCATTCACAGGAGGGCTCTGGGTCACTGGAGAGTGCTGGGACACACGGGGAAAGGAGCCAGGACCTCTGTGGAGTCAGAAGCCCTGGCAAAGAGGAGGCACCACCCAAAGGCTCACCAACATTTAGGTGTGGGGTGGTAATGGGAGAAGACCCAGGCTCTTGCACGAGGCTCTCTCAAAGGTTTCTGCAGTGAAATCCATCGAGTCACGGAGTCTCAGCCAAGTCACTTCTCTCGCTGGGTCTCAGTTTTCTCATCTCAGCAATGGGAACAACTAAACTCTAATAACATCTCATAATAATAACATTTCTCATCTCAGTAATGGGAACAACTAAACTCTAATAAAACCGGGAAAGGGAAAGTATAGCATACTGTATCAGTTTGCTAGAGATGCTGTAACAAAATTCCACAGCCTGGGTGGCCTAAACAACAGAAATTTATTTCCTCATGTTTCTGGAGGCAGGAAGCCTGAAATCAGGGTGTCAGCAGGGCTGGTTTTTCCTAAGGCCTCTGTCCTTGGCTTGTAAATAGTTGCTTTCTTGCCGTGTCTTCACATGGTCTTTCTTCTATGTGGCTGCACCTCCGGTGTCTGTCTCTGTGTCCAAATTTTCTCTTAGAAGAACAGCAGTTGTATTGAAACAGGGCCTACCCCGATGGCCTGATTTTAATCACCTTGTTTTTTTTTGTTTTTTTTGTTTTAGTTTTTGTTTATTTGAGATGAGAGTTTCACTCTTGTGGCCCAGGCTGGAGTGCAGTGGTGTGATCTCAGCTCACTGCAACCTCTGCCCCCTGGGTTCAAGCGATTCTCTTGCCTCAGCCTCCTGAGTAGCTGGGATTACAGACAAGCACCAACAGGCCCAGCTAATTTTGCATTTTTTTAGTAGAGACAGGGTTTCTCCCTGTTGGCCAGGCTGGTCTTGAACTCCCGACCTCAGGTGATCCACCTGCCTTGGCCTCCCAAAGTGCTGGGATTTTAATCACCCTTTTAAAGGTCCCATCTCCAAACACTGTCACATTCTAAGGTATGGGGGGTTAGAACTTCAATACATGAGTTTTAGGGGTTCACAATTCAGCCTGTAACACAATGCAAAAGGAAGTGGTGATTTAATTATTAATTATCACTTAATCTATTAATTTATTCATACAGGATAATTTTCATACAGAATGAATATTATTATACAGAATAATGTACTATTCATACAGGATACATATGTCCCAAGCTCCCAGCTTGGTCCACAAACAGAGGTAATTCTGGAAGTCAGGAAGAGATTATCAATGCCGGGGGGAACAGATTCACATTGCCTTCCTGGCATTGATGTTCCCTGGGCATTTCAGAGCCTGGGACCTTTGAGTTTCCATGCGCTTCTCTTCATGTGCCAGTAATATTATTTATTCAGTCCGTATTTGCTGAATGCCTTCTAAGTGCCTGGCACCGTTCCCCACACCCGAGCTCTAGTGAGCAGGCAGAGTCACCCTGCCTTTCTTCAGGGAATATCTTAGCTGGGGAGACAGACAATAAGCAAGAAAATGAATATACTGTCAGGAGGAAGCCGTACTATGAAGAAAAATAAAGATGAAATTATCTTGTGAGTTCCGTGTTAAAAATTTATAATACGTTTATTTTATGAAGCACATTTTTATAAAAGAAGAAATCAGTCATTATTCTTCAGTGATGTGTAAGTGGTGCATCCAAAAAGGTTAATTTCAAGTAATAACAGCAAAGTCTTCCTCATTATGCAGCAGTAAACAAATCCTGAAGATACTCATTAAAAGTCAATTTAACATGCTACAAGTTGACAACCATCCCCATGCCTCTCAAATCCCCCAACCCAACACAGCCTGGAGCAGGAGGTACTTACTCAACTTCATCCTCTTTCTTTTCTTTTCTTTCTTTCTCTCTGTCTCTCTCTCCCTCTTTTTCTCTTTCTCTTTCTTTCACTTCCTTCCTTTCTTCCTTTTTCCCTCCCTCCCTCCCCTCCCTCCCTCCTTTCCTTCCTTCTTTCCTTCCTTCCTTCCTTCCTTCCTTCCTTCCTTCCTTCCTTCCTTCTCTTTCTCTTTTTTTGGATGGGATTTTGCTCTTGTCGCCCAGGCTGGAGTGAAATGTGTGATCTTGGCTCACTGCAACCTCTGCCTCCTGGGTTCAAGCAGTTCTCCTGCCTTAGTCTTCCTAGTAGCTGGGATTACAGGCACCCGCAACCATGCTTGGCTACTTTTTGTGTTTTTAGTAGAGACGAGGTTTCACCATGTTGGCCAGGCTTTGAGCTTCTTTCCTGCAAGATGACTCCAGAAATTCCACAGTGGGCCCTGATGTCACATAGGCAGTGTGCTCACTCCAAGCACCCGGGGTAGTAAGCATCATCCAAGTCTGTGATAAGTGGTAACTTCTGCTACCTGAATTTGGGATATCAACATGGCCTGGCCCCTGGCCTGGGCTTTGCCACTCACACGCCAGGTCAGAGAGTCTCTCTCTGTGTGACTTCACAGATGTCACTGCTTTCTGACCTCTCCTTTACTCATCTGGAAAATAGGTCTAAACTAGTAACAGCTTCCCAGTATCCTTGTAAGGAATCGAGAGCTCATGAATCACTTAGCCCATTGATTGGCAGATAGCCTGCCGTAAATGGTGGAATCATTGTTCTTTGGTGTCAGAAGAACTGCTCCCTGATGCCCAAGTCTGTGGCTCCGACCATATGGCTGTGCCCTGCTATGGCGTCCCTGCTGATGTAACCAAAATTATTTCAAAGGTGAGGATGTTGGTGGTCATGAATCTATGTGGATTAAATGCTCTCCTGCAAATGTTTCCTCTTGCTTTTATACCCTGAGGCCATTTTTAATGGGGCGCCCATGTCTTGAAAGAACCCTAGACCATAAGGACTAGATGAAAGCCTCAAGGTAGTTTTACAGGTGGAGAAAATGGGTCTCAGAGAAGAAAGTGAGTTTTCCAAAGCCACTCAATAGCAAAGCCGAGTTTAGAACTTCAACATTCATTCAACAAATAGCACCTCATGTCCTGAGCACGGTTGCAGGCACTGTAGATAAAGCTAAGAATGGAATAGGCAAAGGCCCTGTCTTCATGAAGCTTATGGTTTACTGGGGGGGACAAGTAATATACTTGGAAATACATACATGGGCCATGCCCCTACCACCTGATGTCCCACCAGTAGTCCAGCAGCTACAGGTCATCCTTCTGTGTCTGCAATTTATTTTGCCAAACACCAGGGGTTTGGCCTAGGTCCAGTTGCTCATATTACAGACCACGAGTATTGCCAGGGAAGAAAATCTTTATTATGGAAACAAACAATTATCAAAATACTAACTGCAGTAGCAAATAACAAGCCCAAGAGTGTCCAAACCGAAACAGTCAGGGTGCCTTCTACTCTCAAGCCAGTCAACTGGGCTTGTCCAAACTGCAACAAATGGAAATTTCTTTGGAATTCCCCCAAATTGAGAGAAGAGACTCCTGCTGTCAGGGACCCATAGAGGGCACTCACCTGTCTGGATGCAGATGTCAAATTTCAAAGCCTGTTCTTCCTAGGCAATCAGGAATGCAATTTGGGCTGGCAGTGGTGATGCAGAAGAGAAGGAGACTGAAACCCATCTCTGGCCAAATATGCCTGGGAAGCTGCTAGGAGGGCTTCTGAAATGATCCTGATCCATGGCCACTGAGCCATAAGCAATGAATTCCTGATCGGAGAACCAGAATTTTGTTGGCAAACTCCAGGGGTTTTACCTAGGTCTGGCTGCTCACCACACAGAAAGAGCCAATCATTGAGACAACAAACGTTGCTCCAGAAGAAAAGCTGTATTAGAGGTGATGTCAGCCTGTCAAACCTCTCCCTCCTCAACCAACTAAAATTAGGGGCTTATAAAGCAGGGAAGGAGAACAGGAGCGGCAAGAAAGAGGAGTTGGTCAACAGGCAGCAGGTGTGTCTCATTGTCTGGGTGCAGCAATCTGGAAAGCCTCAGCTTTCTAATACCATCCAGGAGGCCCAAAGGTCAATTTCCTGAGAAAGGAACTCAGATAAGCCAAATGTACGTTTCTCAAATTTCAGAGGCCCTCTCCAGGCCAACACAGACCCAGCCCTGTTTCAAGGCCCCTGGCTCTCTGCAGAGTTCAAGGAGGGGGAGTTAAGGCTCTGCATTCTTTCCCACTCCTAAAGATTGTACATAGGAAGCACAAGAGAGGGGAGACTGTTGTTGCAGCTAGAAGAGGCAGGTGTCAAAGGATGTTGGATGCAGCCATAGAAGGCTCTGGTTGTGATTAATGGCCTGGCCAAGCTCCCGCTGCTGTCTCCAGAAGGTGATGGACAGTTCACACTGGACTCCCACTCCCTGGACCTGGTTGCTTATTTAGCTGTCAATATAGGCAGCTCCCTTCAGAGCATAGTGACAGATGTTAAGCAGCAGCTCTGGTGACAAGGTGACACAGTGACCCTGTCACCCTTTGTTAAGAATCATCATAGCTCCCATTCCTGTGTGTCTGTGAGGAGATAGGCATTGTGCTTGGTGATATTCAAACATCACTTCTAAGAGACAGTAGTTGGGATCCACTGTCCTATCCATGTGTTCTATATGTGCAAGGAGAAATATAAAATGACTCAAAATGCTCCTTTGTAAATAGCTGCATGAAGGCCCAGTAGTCTTATTCTAGGCTCAGTGGGAAAATCATGCTCATAGTGCATGCCTACAGCTTGTAGGATTCACTGGAATGGCTTATTTAACCCTCTTTCCATCTCCCATCTCCTAGAATCTAAAGTTTATGGTCTTCCTGCTTAGGCTTGCTGCAAAGGGTAGGGAAAGACATGGCTGCATTTACCAAAAGCCTTGGTCTTCCCTTGATCCTCAGCTTATGCATAAAGGGGGTCTGCAGCAAAAGGTGGAAGGACATTGGAGGATTCAGTCCCTTAAAGCACAGTGGCCTCACCCTTGGTAAAGTAAGTCAGTGTCTGTGGCTGACGGTGACCAATTAAGGAGCAATTTTCATTGTTCAGCGAGTGGGGAGAGAGAACATAACAAGGGGTCAAGTTAATGACTTTTCCCCATACCAGCCATCGAGGCTCAGAGAGGACAGAAACACAGACAAGTGGAGCTGGGATTTGAACTCAGGGCTCTATCTCCAAATATAGGCATTCTTAGTACTAACACCATGGGCTAAGCTTGCAGTGTAGATAGTGCTTTCCTATAAGGTCAGCTGGCTGAACGGGCGTATAGATCACATCACTTCACCTGTGCCATCTCTTGGCTAAACAAATCTGGGCCTGCCTGCTCCATCTGGGAGGCAACGGGGACCAGTGTCTAGGACTAGGCTTGGGTTTACTCCTGGCTTTGCCATCTTTTAAGCTGTGTAACCTCAAGTGGTTTGTTAAATCCCTCTAATTCTTGGTTTCTTCTTAAGTAATAAGGGGTGGGAGAGGAGACCCTATCTTTAGAGCCTGTCTGGCCAGCAGAAGCACCAGGACAAGGATTATTATGCCCATTTTACAGATGGGGCAGCTGAGGCTCAGCAAGGCCAAGTGACTGGCCTGAGTTAGCAGTGGAGAAGCTGGGATTAGAGTTCAGAGCTCCTGACTCCTCATTCAGTGCTCTTCCTAAGACAGTCACTCTGACCTCCTTCGAGTCCCAGGCCTGGTTGTCCAGCCAGTGCAGGGAACATTTGAAAGTGTTCCAAAGAGTTCCCTGTGCTAGCACAGGCAGGCGATTCTCCAATCTGGGCCTAACACAGCACTCAGCCCTAGGAGGTATTCATCCCTATTGTTCACTTCAATCTCAAGCGACCTACCTCTGTCTCACTGGTGGGAGAAGCCAAGAAATAGCGACTATCTGCACCTTCTGAGTGTCCCCAGGATGCTGTCATCATGGCTGCACCCTAAGGAGCCACAGAAGGAGAGGCATGTGCCCTCTTTCTACAGATGAGGAAATTGAAGCTCAGAGAGTGATAGGCCCCTGGGCACCCATCAAGCGTGTGTCAGAGCTGGAACTGCACCCTGAGTTCACTCCCCTACCAGATGTCAGGCAGGCCTGGGGTTCAATGCCAACCTTTGCAGAGTGTAACTCACCTGGGACACTTCTAAGACTCAGTGTTCTCATTTGTGAAATGGAGACAATGATCCCTGCCAGCTGCATCCTAAAAAGTAAAGGAGACTATGAAAGTGCCTGTGAAAGTGCTCAGCACTGCACGGAACATGACGCCTAGTAGGCCCTCAGTAACATCAGCTTTCCTTCTTCCCCTAGACCCATCCCCCGGCCTGCCCTTGCAAATCTTTTCTAAGTTAAAAGATGTTCTTAAAGACTGTTTGGGGGAGCCCAGTGGAGCCATTCTGTTCAGCCGAGTGGGGAATATTTACATCTTCTTTTCTAAAGGCAAACGATTTCATAGAGAGGCGGAATTAGTTCCCAAGTAGCCTCAGGGCTGTCTTGTAAATACATAGCTATGAGTGTTACAGGAGCCCCCGTTTGTTCAGCAAACCAGAACAGAGATGCTAAAGGCTGTAAATATCAAGACAGTCTCTCTCCCAGCTCCAGTTTTAGAAAGCCAGAAATTCATTTCACTCCTTTTCTTTCCCTCTTCAAACACTCATTCATTCATTCATTTATGAATTCACTCAACAAGCATTTATTGAGTACCTATTATGTGCTAGGCACCACAGAACTAAGCAGGAGCAGGAGAAAACAGGGTCCTGCCTTCATGGCACCGGACCTTGGTGCCTGGTGCACAACAAAGCAATGACTAATCATAATGACCATAGCTCATGTTTCTAATTTTTTTATTGAGACCTACTTTGTGTGCAGTGAAATTGCTGAGACCTAAAGTGTGTTGCTCAGTCTGTTTGGATGAATGTATATCAGGACAGGACATTTTTAATCACCCTAGAAATTTCCCTCGTGTCTCTTCCCAGTCAAGTGTTCCCTCCTCCCCCAAGCAACCACTGCCCTGATTTGTATCGTCATAGGTTATTTTTACCTATTCTAGAATTTCATACAAATGGGATCATGCAAAATATACTTTTTTTGGTGCAGACTTCTTTCGCTCAGCAAAACATTTTTGAGATTCATCATATTATTAGATGAGTCAGTAGTTTGTTTTTTTTATTGCTGAGTAATATTTCATTGTCCAAATATACCACAGTCATCTTATTTATTTTCCTGTAGATGAATATTTAGACTGTTTCCACTTTGGGATTGTTAGGAAGAGAGCTGCTATGAACATTTGTGTTCAAGGCTTTTTATGGACATTCGTTTTTGTTACTGTTGGATAAATACCTAGTTGTATTTGTCCAGATTGCTGGGTCTTAGGGTAGATATATGTGCAATTTCCTGAGAATTTGCTGTTTTCTTCTTCCTGTTTTGTTTTCTTTTTTTTTCTTCTTCTTCTTCTTCTTCTTTTTTTTTTTGAGATGGAGTCTTGCTCTGTCGCCCAGGCTGGAGTGCAATGGTGCGATTTCGGCTCACTGTAACCTCTGCCTCCCGGGTTCATGCAATTCTCCTGCCTCAGCCTCCCGAGTAGCTGGGATTACAGGCGTGTGCCACCAGGTCCAGCTAATTTTTTTTTGTATTTTTAGTGAAGATGGGGTTTCACCATGTTGGCCAGACTGGTCTCGAACTCCTGACCTCGTGATCTGCCTGCCTCGTCCGCCTCCCAAAGTGCTGGAATTACAGGCGTGAGCCACTGCACCCGGCCTTCTTTTTTTCTTAGAGTTGAGAGTCTTACTATGTTGCTGAGGCTGGCGTTGAACTCCTGAGCTCCTCAGCCTCCTGAGGGCTACATGCACACGCCACTCCACCTGGCTTTACTGTGCCCTTTTCTGTTCCTGCCAGCGGTGTAAAGGAATCCCAGCTCCTCCACATCCTTAGCCTCATTTGATGATGCTGGTCTTTTAGTTTTAGCCATTATGGTGGATGTATAGCAGTATCTTATTGTGCTTATAACTGGCATTTTTCTAATAACTAATGAGGTTGAACACATTTTCAAGAACTCATTGGCCATTTGCATATATTCTCACATGATGTGTCTGTTCAGGTTTTTTTCATTGAGTTGCTTGTTTTTTATTATCCAGTTGTAAGGATTCTTTATATGTTTTAGATGCAAGTTCTTTGTCAGAGATATGTTTTGCGATATTTTCTTCCAGTCTGTGGTTTGCCTATTTGTATTCTTAAAGATGTATTTTGATGAGCAGATGTTTTTATTTTTGGTAAAGCCGGTTTATTATTTTTTTCCTTTATGAGTCATGCTTTCTAAACCCTTTCTAAGAAATCTTTGCCTTCTCAAAAGGTCACTGAGATGTTCTCTCCTCTTTTTCTTCCAGCATCTTTCTGTTTTAGTTTATAATTTATACTTCGGTCTATGATCGCTTATAATATACTAGGGACATATTAAGTGCTTAACGTGGAGTGTCTTATTTAATTCTCCCTGACAAACATTATCTCCATTTTCACATAGGACGACTTTCATTTAGGTCTCTTATTGAGTTTCACTCATGTATCTACTTCTTTGTTCCATAAATACGTGCCTACCATTCATTTTGGAGCCAGGAAGAACTGCATCTGAATTTGCATTTGACCGTCACATTGAAGACTCTCAGTTCTGACGTGGAGAAAACAGCAACTGTAGCCAGGAAGGACTTCACAGAGGAAGAGGGTTGGGATAGCTGTCGAAGGCTGGGTACAATGCAAATATTCGAGTATAAGGAGAAGAGGCCTCTAGGGAGAGGAAATGCATGGGTGAAGGTGCAGAGGCTGGAATGCCTATTGTTGAGATGGTTTGTCCAATGGCAATGAGTGTGGCAAATTGTAATCATGGCCCCAGTAATTCATCTCTCCCTGTACCCTTGGGTTGTCATGTGACCTTGGAGTTCCTATCATCAAGGCAGAATATTTCCTTCCTATGTGACTGTTTCTCTTTTTTTTTTAGCCAACAGAATGAGGCAGAATACACAGTATACCAGTTTTAAGCCTACGTCTCAAGAGGGCTTGCACGTTTCTGCTTGCTCTCTTGTGTCTCTGTCATCTCCATGCAAACACGCCTGGGCTGACCTGCTGGTTCATGAGAGTCACATGGAGCATGGCTGGGTCACTTTAGACATCCTAGCCAAGGCCGTTCAAGACCTGCCAATAGCCAGCAAGCCAACCTCCAGTGTGTCAGTTGGGTCATCCGAGAAACAGACATGTAGATGGAGTTAGGAGTACAAGACGGTGAAAGACAAAAGGTGACAGAAGCAGAATTAGGCAGGGAAAGGCTTTAGACCTCAATGTCCATCTGATACCTATTATATGAAAGGAGGGAAGTGAAACAGGATCAGTCAGAGAGCCTAAGATCATAATCATATTGGACAAAGTCTCAATCAACCCAAAAGGGAGTGCTGGAGCAAAAACTTCCCTGTATAGGAATCAAGCACTGGGCAGAACAGCCAGGCTCTGGCCCTCTGCTCTATTAAGTCATTATCCGAGGGCTGCACCCCAGCTGTGGGGCCTTGGCTTAAAAGCCAAGGGAGATTCTGAAGATAGTAGCAACTTGAAGCTGTCAAGTAACTGCGGCTCTTGCAGCTGAACATAAAGTTCTTTTTGATGTGAGATGCAAGCAATGTACCTTCAAGACTGCCACCCGCAAATAGGTGAAAAGTCCCAGCCAAGACCAGCAGAGCAGAGCAGAACCTCCTAGCCAACAACTCCAAGCACATGAGCAATAAACAGTTACCAGTGTATACCACTGGGCTTCTGTGAGTGTTTGTTAACAGTGTTATTGTGACAACAGGTAACTGATACAATGAGTTAGTTCTGCCCTCAACTGACAGGCATTTCACCTCTCATTGGGGAAAAATGGAGGCTCTGCTACTGCTGAATAAATAAATAGTGGTTATTCATTGCATATGTGCCTGACTCTGCTAGGCAACCCATTTCCATTTAATAGTATCTGTGCTTATGACTTCAGTAAGTATCCGTTTGTATTGAGTAGCACAATTGTGGCGTCCCAGCAGCTGTTGAGGGTTAGGGGATGGGGGAGATTTTATGCAGCCACTAAAATACAGCAACTGTCAAAAAACCGTAGGATACTTGTTACTTATTCATGCTCATCCACTTACACACTTGTGATTTGGGGGCAGAGGGTGAGCATTGTTGTCTGTGCTCCTTGAATCTGGGGAAATACCATAAATAATGGCCTCTAGGGAGAGAAGGCAATTTCACCTTCTAACTTGCACTAACTCAGAATTATTCTGAAGTGGGACACCATGACAGATGTGAAAGCCTCAGAAATGTCCTCAAGGGCACATCCCAAGTGTTTCCCCTACATTTCTTCAACTTCTCCATTTTGCTTCCTTTGTCTAATCTATCAGTGGGACTTTTGACTCTACCAGAAAAATATCCAAATAGGTCCATTGCCCTCTACTCCCACCACTGCAACTCTTGTTACAGCACCAGCATTTCTTGCCTGGATGCTGTGATCATCTCCTACTTAGCTCTACATTTTCACTCTTGCCTCTAACTGTCTGTTCTTAGCCCAATAGCCAAAGTGATTTTGTTAAAAATGAAGTCCAATCAAGACATTCCTTCTCTCAAAATTCTTCCATGGCTCCCTATGTCACTCCAGATAAAAACAAAATTATTACCATGAGTTTTTCTTATCCATTATCAGGAAACAAACCACCCCAATACCTAGGGGCTTAAAATAATATTATTTCCCACTGGGGTAGCTGGAAAGTCCAATATCACCTTATGCACATGGCTGGTAGTTAGAGCTGGTTGCTGTCAGAGATCCAGTGGGGCCATCAGGTGGGTGCCTCAGTTCTCCTCCATGGGTTTGCCTCCACATGGCTGCTTAGGCTTCCTCCAACCATGGTGGTTGAGCCCAAGTGCAAGAGTTACAAGAGGTGAAAGGGGAGGTTGCAGAACTCCAAAGGCTAAGTCTTGGAACCTATGCAATATCACTTCTACTGCCTTCTATTGGCCCTTTTTTTTTTTTTTTTTTTTTTTTTAAGACAGAGTCTCGCTCTGTCACCTAGGCTGGAGTGTAGTGGTGCGATCTCGGCTCACTGCAAGCTCCGCCTCCCAGGTTCATGCCATTCTCTTGCCTTAGCCTCCTGAGTAGCTGGGACTACAGGCACCTGCCACCATGCCTGGCTAAGTTTTTGTATTTTTAGTAGAGACGGGGTTTCACCATGTTAGCCAGGATGGTCTCAATCTCCTGACCTCGTGATCCACCCACCTTGGCCTCCCAAAGTGCTGGGATTACAGGTGTGAGCCACCGCACCCTGCCAGTTGGCCCATTTTTATTGTATGTGTGTTTAGGGGGGATGCTACAAAAAGGCATGACTATTGAGAGATGTAGTTCACTGGGAGGTCTGGAGGAGGTGTCGCCAATATAACCGGTTACCACCATGATCTATCCTTGTGCTGTCCAATAAGATAGCCACTAGCCATATTCAGCTACTGAAAGTTTCAAGTGACCAGTCCAAACTGAGATATGTTGTAAGCATAAAATGCGTATCAGATTACAAAGACATGATATAAAAAATGTAAAATAAATCATATTAATAATTGCATATATATAAAATAACTTGAAAATATTTCATTATATTGGGTTAAATATTTTAAATTAATTTCTCTTGGTTATTTCTATTTGTTTGAATATCTAGAAGTGTTAAACATATTCTGGCTTGCATTCTATTTTAGTTGCATAGATCTACTTCAGTCCCTGTTTACCCCCTCTGACATCTAACACCATGTTCCTTTCATTCTTCAGTTCCTGCCACACTGGCTGCCTGTCAGTTTCTTTTCTACCTCTGATCCTTGTCTTGTGCTGTTCCTTGTGTGTGGAATGCTCTTCCCATTGGAATTCTCATGGCCAGCTCCTTCTCATCCTTCACATCTCAGCTTCAATGTGCTTTGCTGTCAGAGTCGAGAGTAGACTTCCTCTGGTTACTTTAGTCCCCACTCCCTGTTTATTTTCTTTGTGGTCTGCATCACACGTTGTACTGTAGTTATTGGTCTGCATGTTTTTTTGTTTTGTTTTGTTTTTGTCTGTTTCAGCTACTACTCAGTAAAATCCACGAGGACAAGAACTCTTTCCTGGCATGAAACAGAAACTCAAAATATAATTTTAAAAGAATGCCCTGAAAAGTCTTGGGGGATATACTGAAGAGTTCTCAGACTCTAGACCAATGTGATAAATGTGTGGGGGAGTCCCTTATCCCAAGATCAAGCCTTAGATTTACAAATAGTGCCATCGTTGTTATTACCATTATTGTTTTTAGTGGCTGGGGGTTAAAGACCTCTGGGGAATTCTGAGGAACAGGGGTGGGGTGCAGAGCATGACTCCTGTGACCTGCCTGTGGGGTCTTTCTCCATCAGCAGAAATGAAAGTGGCACAGAACATGCCAGACCTTCTCACAGCTGGAACCCACCATTCTACGGCTTCCTTTTACCCTGGGGCCAAAACCTCTCAACTCTTTATCCTGACCTACAGGACTATAAGCACATAATTGATGCTCAAGAAGTATTTGCTTGTTGTCTCCTCTCATTATATATATAAAAAATGTGTTGACTATTGTGAATAGTGCTGCAATGAACATATGCATGCATGCGTCTTTATGACAGATGATTTATATTCCTTTGGGTATACACCCAGTGATGAGATTGCTGGGTTGAGTGGTACCTCTGCTTTCAGCTCTTTCAGGAATTGCCACACTGCTTTTCACAATGGTTGAACAAATTTACACTCCCACCAACAGTGATATAAGTGTTTTCTTTTCTCCACAACCTCGCCAACACTATTGGGTACTGGGCTTAGTACCTGGGTCATGAAATAATCTGTACAACAAACTCCCATGACATGAGTTTACCTACATAACAAACCTGCACATGTACCCCTGAACCTAAAATAAAGGTTAAAAACCTCTAAAATCTGAAAAAAAAGAATGTAGGATGGGAATAGCAGACTACCAGGACAGGGATTGACTGTTCAGGGGCTGTCCCCAGCTGTCAAACAGTACCCTAAAGGTCTCCAAAGTGGCAACCAGCCCCCAGCACCTGTTCATCTGAGATGCAATGGCAATGGAAAACAGAAATCACCTATCTAGAGACCCAAGGAGCATTTTAAGAACAACAGAAAGCAGAGGTGAAGTGAATGAAAGAAGAAAGGTAATGTAATTTCAGTGCAATTGCTTCAAGTACAGTAAACACAAGCGTCTGGTTTTGGAAAGATTGAGTGGAAGAGGATATACTTTTTGTAACAGCCTGCTCCAGAGTCACAGGTCTTATTTGCCATTTATTTAAGCATTAGGGAGTACAGTAAGTTTATTCAAAATGAGATAATGGATGTGAATGCATTTTTTAAACTTTATAGTGCCTGGGAGATGAGGTGATGGTTATTTTGCAAGCATAATGTGCTCTTGATAAAATAGTCCTAAAGGTTTCATAAGTACAGAAGTGAGACCATCTTCTTCACCACTGAATCCTCAGTGCCCAGCACTGGGAGATACTAATAACTATTGTTGGATAAATGAGTGACTGAATGAAGAAATGAATAATCACTGGGCCGGGACTCCAGAGGCCTGAGTTTGTGTGCTGACCACACCTCTGAGTGGGCTTGGGCAAATCATGTTACCTCTCTGAACCACTGTTCCCTCGTCTGTAATCATAGTACCTGCTCTGAGAATTAATGGAAAAATGTATGCTAAGTGCTGGGCACAGTGGCTGGTATACGACAGGTACAAAATAATAGCATACTTTCTTTTGCATTGCAAAGTCAAAATGCAGACTCGATACACCGGAGCTTCTAAAATTTAAAATACAGCTGTCCTTACAAAATAATTCAGAGTCAACGCTTCAGTTGATTTCAATTTTTACAAGCAATGCCCTCAGAAAAGCAGCACTATTTATCTCTGGTGGGAAATTAAATTATAAAACAAGTAAACTAGGGTGAACATCACCCATCAGCCTGTGGCAATGGGTGCATGGAAACTGATGAGCCGTCATTAATTTCTCCCGCAGAATCACTACCTAAATATGAGTTGGCAGTTTGGGGAAAAGCCATTTATCTGTGGCCAGATACAGACTCATAGATGCACTGACAGTGTCATAATTACACACTGGAAGTATGTCGTGCATGGTTCAGTGTTCAATCGAAGCCCTGTCATCATGGGGACAAGGTAGCTTCCTTGGGAATTTCGATATACAGACTGTAGACCAGAAGTGTTCTCAGAGTTCAGCCTCTGTACTGCACTAGGGGAGTGTTTCAAGATTGCCTTCTGCAGTCACTTCTGCTGGTGTTGGGTGGAGGGTTGTTAGGGAAGAGAATAACAAAACTATTTGAACAGACGAGGATCTGGGGATGTATCATTATTAAATGGCACTGATAGGCTGAAGATCTCCTGGTCTTATTGTATCTGAATTTTCTCGACAGGGCACGTAGGAATATAGAAGGCAGAAGGACAACACAGCTCTGCTACTTCCCTGTTCTTGGTAACTTTCTTAACCCCACTACCCTTCATCTTTAGTTTTCTTATCTGTACAGTGAGGATACTAAGAGTCCTTACTTCCCCAGGTATTTAGATGAATTACATGTTAGAACAGTGGCAGGTGCATAGAAAGTGCCCAATAAATATTAGATATTGTTATCGTTGCTTATGAGTAGTGATGAAGGACCCTGAGAAGGTCCACCAGCGAAAAGGTGCTATTTGTAGGATAAAATGTTGGATAAGGTTGGGGAGAAAAATTGCTGGTAAGAGTTACAAGTGATGTTAAGAAGCAAGTATTGAGGGTAAACCTGACAAGCTATTAAGTTCAGGGACAGGTATGGTTCTGAGAGAGAGGGAGATAAAGATGCAAGGTCGGGAGACAGGTCACCTGCAGAAACAAAGTGCGTGTTACATATTTAATACTTACCTGACCAGTAAGACTTCGAGACAGTGATCAAAGCAGAAAACTACAATTTATTGAGTACCTATTATCTTGTAGATGCATGCTAGGTATTTTAGGTACATAGTCTCACAGCCAGACAAGATATGGATAATTGGTCCCATTTTATAGTGAGAAACCAGAGGTCTGAGCAGTGAAATGCTTTGCCAAGTCACATGGCTAATAAGGAAAGAGATGGGATTTAAATCCAAGTCTGTCTCCAAGTGAGTGCAATTTTCTTCCTAAAAAGAAAAAGTTTCATTATAAAGTAAGACTTGCCTGTGAAAAAAGAAGTATAAAAAGACATGCAGTGAAAAATGTTTCCTTCCTACTTCTATCCCTGGCCCTATTCCCCATGGGTAATCATTCCCAGTGATTTCTTGTTATCTTTCTTGATAACATGGACGTATTTTTAATGCACAGACAAGCAGAAATATAAAATGCACAATTTTTTAAAGGTATGTGTCTTACAAACGTATGCATTTGTGTGAATTTTGCAAACAAAAATTTGAGCATATTAAATAAATGTTTCTACATGTTACTTTTTGCACTTAAAAACGTATTTTGAGGATTTTTCTGTATTAGCACAAAAATACCACCATAATATGCCATTGCATGAATGTACCATCATTTTTTAACCAGTCCCCCTTGATGAACACTTGGATTGTTTTTAGCCTTTTGCTTCTATCATGTTGTAATGAATATCCTTGCATATGCATCTTTGGATATATGTTTGAGGTCATTTGTGGAAGGAATTTTTAAAGGCAAGTGCTATGTTGAAAGGCTTATTTTTCTTTTTGTTGTTTTAGTAGATTTTACTAGAATGGAAATTGGATGTGGTTTTTCACTATTTTAAACCTCCCCAGTGTCTGCTGTTGGCTGTTTTGTGGGTTGGCTTTTTAGGGGTTAGAGGCACAGGTTGGAGGCTGGGATCCCCTCCAACTTGGCTGCAGGTTGTTTTGAGATGGTATTGATAATTTCATACATTATCTTCTTGTCGACTAAGGAAGGTCATCCCAATTTATTGGGCTGGTTACCAAAGATAATGGTGGCAATTCAGCAATTTAGTGTTTGTGTCATTTTATAGGTTGGCCTGTTGCTGTTTTAACAAAAACACTGGGATTAATGAATGTATATTCTCGCTCCTTCCCTCCCTTCCCGTACTAAGGAAAATGTTTTCATTGTTCACTCAGCATTCCCATCATCCCCACCAGACGTTCATTATGCAAAAAGGAAAACTCATGAGGGGTGAGAACCAAGGGGTGGGAGTGGAGAGATTTAGTCCACAGATAAAAAGAACAAGAAAGAAAGAAGAGGAAAAGTTGGCAGCTTGCTGAGTTTTTGATTAAGAGTTGAGAATTGTGGAGAGGTTAGGAAGGGAATCACTTTGAAGCTGCTACTGTATGGAAAGATAAGAGCTATTGGAAAAGGGGGCTTTAAACGTATGTTGTGAGTTATGAATTGGGTGTCTTTTTTTTTTTTTTTTTTTGAGACAGAGTTTTGCTCTGTCACCTAGGCTGGAGTGCAGTGGCGCGATCTCGGCTCACTGCAAGCTCTGCCTCCCGGGTTCACGCCATTCTCCTGCCTCAGCCTCCCAAGTAGCTGGGACTGCAGGCGCCCGCCACCACGCCCGGCTAATTTTTCTTTTGTATTTTCAGTAGAGATGGGGTTTCACCATGTTAGCCAGGATGGTCTCGATCTCCTGACCTCGTGATCCACCCGCCTTGGCCTCCCAAAGTGCTGGGATTACAGGCGTGAGCCACTGCGCCCAGCCGAATTGGGTGTCTTTTTAAGATTAATATTGGAAATGCCTTTTAGTGCCTTTTGGCTGCTAGATTGATTCTTTGAATGTCACGTTCCTCCAAAACTGGACCATGTAGCACTCCAAAATGTGCTTGGGTTATGCTAATATCACTATCATCATCATCAACCATCCTCATCATCACTGTTACTATTTGTTAAACACATTTCTGTGAAAGATACAGCATTAGATGTTTTACCTAATTAAAAAGGAGGGTAGGTAATATTACTATACCTATTTTACAGAGGAAAAAACAGAGGAAAGTGGTTCAGCAATTTGCCCCGGCCTCATGGCTGGTGCCAGGGCTGGAACTTATACCCGTGTCTATCTCAAAAGCCCGTGCTTGAATCCCCTATCATCCTGGTCACCATCTTATTACTGTAATCTATATTAATGCAAGGGTGTTCTTAATTTGTCCTCAAATATATGTTTGAGCCCTTTGGTAGTGAACCCCAAATTCATGGTTGCCTAAAAATTTTCCTAGAGAGCTAGATTGCGTCCCTTGGGAAACAATGAAGCATTAACTCCTAGGAATTGCATAAGGGTAATCAGGGCTGGAGTGCATTTGTAGGTAAAGGAAACAAGACCCAGTGACATGGAGTTGAGGAAGTCTACTGAGGCTCAAGAAGAGTGAGTCCGGGTGCCAAGACATGAGACCACAGAATCAGACCCGGACTAGCGATGAAGGAATCTGAATGCCAAGCTTCCAGATTTGGTTTTATGATAAAGACGTGAGAAATCTTTGATGGGTTTTGAGTAGATTTCCCTTCTAAAAAAATCACACCAGCTGCAAAAGAGATGATGCAACAGAAAGGGGAACTGAGAGGGGTTGAGGAACAATGGAAACACTGATGAAAAAGTCTAGGTAAGAGATGATAATGGGTGAACTCAGGCCAACAGGAAGGGCTATGAAAGGACCTAGAAACTAATTGGATGCGGAGGCTGAGAAAAAGAGAGGATCCTGGATGCCTCTGGGGTTTCTAGTCTGGGTGACTGCTATTTTCCCAGGCCACTGCTTAGCATCAGCCCAGAGCAAGGAGTCCCAGGACCATGAATAAATCCTGCAGCCCCAGGACAGAGTTCTGTTGTATCACTTGCTTTCTGCATTTTTACCTCCTTCTTATTCCATAATCCTTGCCTTGTGGAAAGGGGCTGACAGTTTCTTACCAGAGCTCAATTAAATTAGCTCTGAGCCCACCCCTTTTGCAAGTCCTGTGTGCCCGCTCAGTTTCCCTGCCAAGAAAATCTGCCCAGGCAGCAGAGCCCCATGCCAGAGATGTACAATCCCCTGTTACTATGATTAATTTGGATAAACATATGTTAGAGAAGCAACAGAAAGTGAGCTCTCCTCCGTGAACGAGAACAAGCTGTGTTGAACCTGGGATCATTCAAGCTTCAAATTTGTAGGCAACTTCCAGGGAGCATGGGATGAGGTGGAGTTACAGAATTTCAAAGCAACAAGGACACTGTATGTTCCTTGAGAGGAATCTCCTCATTGCAATTGCTTCTTCCAAGTTGGTTGATAAACAGCTGAGAGCACTGGAGAGGAACTGAGCCTTGATTTTTTCCTCACAGAGCCCAGAGAAAGAGCTACTGTTTATAGAGACAGTTTAGTAGAGTGGTCTAGAGCTTTGGCACCAATGTCGATGGGACTTGGGGACATAGCCTGACTCTGCCACTGACTGTGGAACCTTAGTCCAGAGACTGTGCCTCTGAATCTCACTTCTCATCTGCAAAACATAGGGTGATGATGTGATTTTTAACTCATCTGAGATCTTGAGGAGCCCAGATATGAAGTGCATTTAAGCAACATAAACTTTCAAGCATCAGGCAGCATGCTAAACATCGATGTTGAATAAAGCAGACTGGCCCCCTGTCTTCTTAGACAGCACAGTCTAGTAGATCTTCACACCCCTCAGGCTTCATTAGTGACTGCCTCCTGTGTGCCAGACACCACACTGGGAGCTTTTGTTTATTATTATCTGCAGCTTCAACCAAAAGCTGAGAGGTAAGCATTGTATACAGCCCGGTGTCTTTTCTCTTCAAAACACTAAGCTCATTTAAGGATGGGACTGATATGATCCTCTATCCACCAAGCCCTTGGTTAAAGAGGACCACTCTGTAGCATGACAACCTTCCCTTGTTACTTGGGGAGAAACTATCATCTATCTCGGGCTTTTAAATATAACCTCATTATATTCCATTTAGCAAGGTTGGAAAGAGCCATGTTCTGGTCTTGGCTGGGATTTGCAAGACCTGGAGCATTGAAGAGAGCCTGTCTACTCTAATCTGGTGAGAATGAGGTTGCTAAGGAGACCATTGTCATATTAAATCAGTAAATACTGGGATGCTGATGGCTTCCCTGAAAAGGGGGTGCTTTCTCTTTTGAGAAAGGAAAACAATTCCCTTTGGATTGGAGGGGAAAAGCCATCGTGGAAAGTGGTGTTTGAAAAGAGAACAAACCACTTTGAAACTCTTTATCTTTCTGGTTTATCATGAGGCAAGAGGAGAGGCAGGAGGGACAGGAGTTGTATTTTACCATATCCAGAAATCTAGGCTTCCTAAGCTTCCTTCTGGAAACTTTGTGCCCTATACTTAAAAGCAAGTGATTTTTTTAAAAGAGAGAGAGGAAAAATAAAGAAAAACAAAATTAGGAGAGCCAGTGTAGGAGAGAGTAAAAGACTGGTTTACTAAACAGCAGGCACCTAATGAGGCAAGGACTTTAGATGTCAAACTGGCTTGAAGATGCAGAAAAGACTGCACACTGCTGGAGGAACTAATCCTACGCCTGAGATGAGCTCATTCTGCTTGCTTAGGAAAAGCAAAGCAAAAGCATTAATCTGTTTCCTGATTGATAGCAGACTTGGATTAATACAAAAAGTGCCTATGTATGTATTTCTTGCAATAAAATATTTATTACGGAATTTTAAAGAAAGATTGATTGACCAGATGAATAAATAGTATTCCAGGTTGCTGAAGTTTTAAGTTCTGTCCTCCAACAAATATAGATTTATCCAAGGTATATTCAAATTTTTGAAACCCTCAGCTGTAGCCGGTTGAGCTCTTGTAAGTACTGAGACTGGGTCTATATAAAGCCAAAATAGGAACCCTCCAAAGAACTCAGCTTCTCAACCACTTTCAGTTCATAAAGTAAAATATCCATGAATTATAGGTGCTGGATGGAAACATAATGAAAATCTTATCCATCAATTTCAATTTGCAGAAGAAAAGGTTGGAAGCTAGAGGGGTTTGATGGCCCACTCAAGGTCAAGCGGGCCCTAACTGGAACCCAGGTATCCTCACTCCTGGTCCTGTCTACCTTCCACAAAGGAGACCTGTTGGTTTATTTGATGGTTTCAAGTTCTTCATTGAAATTAACCAAGGTATGGCATCCTGTGATCTCCCATTAATTTGAGCCACAAGAATCTAACTTGATCAATTAATTCCTGCCTCATTTTATTCTGTTCTCTTCCTTCTCACAGGAAGTAACATTTCTGCCAACAACAGCATCCACTCCTACTCAGCTCTTCGTTGCCTGCAATTCCTGTCTTGCCTGACCCCTGCAGAGTGGAAGAAGGTGATGGATGGGCAGAGAAAGGGGAGATGGACAGCTACCAGGGAAGAATCTGTGATTTGGGAGCCTTTTGGTGACATGCACATTCAAAGGACTAGGAAAGAATGGCTTTTTCAAACAGCATAAATAGAAAACCAGTGGGTCTGAGCACTCACTGCTACATAATGAACGTGCCTGCCTTTTCCTAACAACATTTTAAGTCGCTAATTGGCCCAACAGGGGACGTGAACTGTACACTGAGTCACAGAATAGTACAGAAAATCTCAGAATGGCTTCACCTCCCATCAGGAAAGCCGCCTGTGTACCAAGCCCTGTAGAGACACATTTCTGGCATTTGGAGGAGTGTAGACGTTCAAAATAAGAAAGGGCTTCAGAGGACAACCGTCCCCCGGGTTCCCAGCCTTTTCCACATCAGAAGACTCTTTGATATGTTCCCCTCTTTCCCTAGGGCCCCTTGTTCTAAAGGATGCAGCCAGCAAACTAAACTGCTGTGATCATCTAAAAAAAAGGATATGTTTCCCATAGAATAACCACAGATCTATATAACGAATGATCACTCAGTTAATACGATGCCTCTAAAAGATAAGTGGCCTGTCTCATCTAAAATAATCATAATATCAATAACAATATGATTTTATTGGGTGCTTACTAAAGCCCAGATGAGGGATTTACAATGCTTATCTTACTTAATCCTTATGAGACTGTCATAAAGTTGTCTTTATTTCACAGTTCAGGAAACAGAGGCACAGAGGAGTTCTGTAACTTACCAAACTACGTTCAAAACTCAGGTTTATCTGACTGCAAAGTCACTTTTCTTTTTTTTTTGGATTTAGCTTCAAAAGGACATTGCCTTACAAAGTTATTCTTAACCATGCTACAGTTTTTCTATTAGTCTTTTTGAAATATTGACACTCATTTGGGGGAATGCCAATCAATTTCTTCACAAGCTTTTGCAAGGTTGGAGGCTTCAGGTTAAGTATTGTTGTTTTGGTCGCAACTCTTCCCTTAATAGTTAAGATAATGGAGACCCACAGAGGGCTAGAAACTTGCTCAGTATCGACCTAGCTAATTAGCAGCAACACTAATTTTAAATGCTAGTTTTTAAAATTCTGGGTTCTGAGCTCTTTATGTCACACTCAGCTTCAGCAAGTAATAGTTGAACACCTATCAGAGGGAGAGTAGATAAGTAGCAAGCATGTCATCACTCTCATAACCAAATAGCCATGGCAGACATTACTAATCGATCATGGAACTCTTTCCTGCTGAACCTGGATGTGGCTCCATGCAGGCACTCCCAATCAATTAGAATTGGCAAATGAGATAAATCTTATTCACTATTGACACCATATGCAACACTGTTCAAGGTCCTCAAGATGATGTAAAACAAGCACAAAATGAATGTCTGCTTTCAAAAATGCTATCACTTTCAGAAAATTATTTCAGTCCAAAGTAATTTATTTCAAAGTACTAGGGCAGACCAACTTCTAATACCAGTGATTTTTGGAGACAGATAGGCAATATCATGAATTGATATTGACAACCTGCTCACAAAGTCAAGATCAACCAGGATGAGAGTAGGGATAGGGACCACCTTGAGGGGACAGGATGTGAGAATGTGAGTGGGAGAAGGTGGTTGCTGGAGGGCCAGTCAATAGGAGAAGGCATTAACTCAAGAGAAATGTGTGAGTGCATGAAGCTGAGGGTGGAGGTGGAAGTGTAATTTGACAAGGAGGGACACTAAGATTGATAGCTGAGAGAGAATGCGGTATCCACTGTGCTTCAGGGACTGCAATAGTTTGAATGTTTGTCTCCTCAAATTTCATGTTGAGTTTGATCCCCAAAACTGGAGGTGGGGCCCAATGGGAGGTGTCAGGGTCAAAGAGACAGATTCCCCATGAATGGCTTTGCGCTGTCCTCATGGTAATGAGTGAGTTCTCACTCATTACTTCCTGCAAGCGCTGGTTGTTAAAAAGAGCCTAGCATCTCCCCTGCCTCTCTCTCTTTCTTCCTGTCTCACTATGGGATCCCTGCACACACACTCACCTTTGTCTTCCACCATGAGTGGAAGCAGCTTGAGGCCCTCACCAGATGCAGATACTGTTTCTTGTACAGCCTGCAGAACCATGAGCCAAAAAATCCTCTTTTCTTTATAATTACACAGCCTCAGGAATCCCTTTATAGGAATACTAAGTGGACTAAGACATGGACAAAGCTAAGATTTAAGGGTGGAAGGAGCAGGTAAAAAGTATTAATTGTTGCATATCAACACTTCTGATTAAGATAGCTCTTATCTTTGCCTCTTCACCTTTTTAAAATAAGTGACCATGGTAAAAGCAAAAGTTATAGAATTGGGAGAAAAAGACAATATAATATAGGCCCTCCCAAAATCTTTGGGACTGTTTCCCACTCTGAAGTAGACTTGGACAAGGACATTTTCTGACTCCCAAAAGTGGTGAATGCCATGTGGTCAGCAAATTCTGTCAAGACTCTTCAGCCAAACAAGTCTATGTCATCTTGCTTGTTACTTTACCTCTTTAAAGGCAATGGCTACTGGGATGATGGATCTTGGAAGCATTAGCAAATGGACTCAAAAGAACTAAGGGAAGAGGACCCAAATGTGGAGTGAATGAGATGGAGATTGTGTGAGTTATTAAGTATAGAACAGCCCAACTCCAGGGTGGGAAAAGAGGAACGATACAAATGCCAGGATAAGCATTTCCACTTTGGAATTCTAACAAACGAGAGTTTTCTAGAGAAGTTTTTCATCAAGGGAGAAATTCTGTGTCAGGAATGTGTCAAAATTTAGAACCAAGCCCCTTTCATAGGCAAAGGGAGCTCAGGCGCGCATTGACGGTGCCCTGAGTTTGGGAAAGAGGACAATGTCTTCCTGGGCTAAGCAGCTGTCTGCACCACTTCGGATCAATTTCCACTTGAACATGTTGCCACTGCCTTCCAAACTCCATTTTCTAACCCCAAGAATGCATTGTATAGAATTAGCCTCACAATTCCACGGACAGAATTAGCCTCTGCAATGAGAGATCAGCCCTTGACTTGTGGTTAATTACGTACAATTCAAAATCAACCCCCTGTTGTTCAAATTTCCCTTGTGCCTGGAGCTCTTGGAAGAAGAAATTGCATGCTGTCCTGGGAAAGGCTGGAGAAGGTGTATGGGGCTAGGTTGCAACATGTTGGCACATCCTAAAGACACAAGTGAGAATAATGTGGTAGATTGTTGTGACAGCTGAGGACAGACTTTGCTAATCAGAATTCTGGGGGAAACAACTTTAAGCATAAAAATGTTTTTTTAAAAATGATTATTTTTTTAGCCTTGTGATCAGTGCAGTACAGGATTCTGTTCCTGTTGAAAGAAGTAAAGCATTCGTACATCCCCGGCATCCTTTGGTGAGCTCTCTAGGGCAGAGATCAGGGAACTATGGCCTGTGGGCCACATTCTACTCATGCCTTGTTTTTATACAGTTTCATCAGAACATATAATTTGTTTACATATGGTCTATGGCTGCTTTGAACTACAACAGAAGATTTGAGTATCTGCGGCAGAGACCAAATAGCCTGAATGGCTCACAGAGCCTGAAGTATTTACTACCTGGCTCTTTATAGGAAAAAGTTCACTAACCCCTGATTTGGGGAAATATCAGGGAAACCACCTAACTTTGTGTTTTGAAGCTGGGTTCTGCTGGTCCATGACCTCCTGACGTTTTCCCTGCTCTGTTGTGCAATGTAGGAAATTGCAAAGGAGCTGTCTCCCACAGGTGTGTTTGAGGCTCCTGGGTCAACTGGCTTCTGTCTGGATTCAGCAATGGTAGATACTGACAGTAGACTAAAGAGGGGAAAGATTAAACACACACACACACACACACACACACACATATACACACATACACAGATACGTATACACACATACACAGATACGTATACACACATACACATATACACAAATATACATATACACACACATCTACACATTTATACATATGCACACATGCACACTATACACACATACATATATGTACATACACACATGCACACATACATATACACACATGCATACATATATACATATACACACAAACGTGCATACATTTATACATATACACATGCACATATACGCACATAAGCATACACACATGCATACATATATACATATACACAATATACACATATATATACACAAACACACATACACACCGTTTTAGATGTACACATATACACATACATATACACACATACATTCACACATATACACATACATGCACACACACACGAACACATATACACACATACACACATACCACATATGCACACATATATGTGTGCGCACACACACACACACACACTTCAGTCAGCATCTCCAGTGGCAACTGTGAACCTTCTGAAGCCCCAGCTACTGTTGGCCTGGCCCTCTGTAGTGCCAGCTTCTGCTGAGCAGCCCCAGACCCTGGACTCCAGTAACACTGTCCTTTGACCCTCCAGCCAGGAGGTGGTAGGAACTTCCTGCTGTACTGTTCTCTGTGATATCCCATGGTTGTTAGTAAACTCCTCAGCCCTTCCATCCCCTGTATAACCAGTTTCTTTTATCAAATTCCTGATTTTAAATCCATAGATTTGTTTCTGTTTTGTTGGTTGGATCCTGACAGGACCAGGTCCTGACCCTGAATCCTGGCCAGAGCACCAAAGTCCTGTTAGGGTCTGCCTTCTGTTTTCCACCTTGATGGGGCTGTTGGAGTTTTGCTTTGAATACTGGGTGGTTGTGTTCTTCCAAATTGTTGGAGCAGACAGCTTCATTAGCTAAGGAGTCCTTGCTAGAATCACGGGCTTCTCTACCCTCACCAGATGAATATCCATCTCCATCATCCAGTATCTCTCTCCTTCTCACAGTGAGATGGAACCCCAGGGAGGTGGCACTATCATAGCTCTCAGTTCCTGTGCCCCTACCACCGAGAAAGGTCATCTACCACCGAGAAAGGTCATCTACCACCGAGAAAGGTCATTCTTCTGATGCTCTTTGCTTGTTTCCACGGTGCTCACACTCCCAACACACCTCTGCCCAACTCCAGCCTAGAATAATAACTCCAACCTCACTCCTACCACAGATTGGCTTTGATGCTCTCATCATTTGAATCTTGGCCCTTTCTAGCCCATCATTTTTCCATGATTTAAAAATTGATCCTGAAAAACAAACAAACAAAAATCAGTGGCCAGAACATTTAAGAAAATAGTGGATTAAACAAATTAAAAGAGGTCTCTTCAATACAGGACTTCTCAGAGCCTTTAAAATAAGAGGCAATTGAGATGGCAGTGTTTTCAAAACTAATTTGAGCATGGAACTTTTCTTCTCTGTGTGGTGATCATCTCATGGGGCTTAGGATCCATGAAACATTATTTGATACGATGAATATTTGTTGTTTTTGTCTGTGCAGATTCCGTCTTTCTCTTACCCCCTTCTTCTGGTGACAGGTTAACTCTCTTGTGTCAGAGACCCTCTCCATCTGGTATGGGTTGACCTTCCTGCCATCATCTTCAACAACAGAGTTGTGATGTCATCCATTTGTGTCCACAGTGATTGAGGATGGGAAGGTATCTAAATTGGGACACCCAGAGTCCTTAGGGAGACTTTTCTAACAAGGATTTCAGGGAGAACTTGTTCTTTCTTTCACTGGGGGTATTGAGTTGCTAGAATATTAATGGGCCAGGGTTCTAATGGCTATCAGGTATGGAGAAGCTATTGGAGCCATAACAGAATTGACAGCTAGAGAGAAAGCAGAACCCTGACAATATTTCCTGAGCCCCTGGACCCAGTCAAGTCCGAAACTGGTTCCATTCCTTTGACTCCCTAGTTACATGAGCTAATAAATCCTACCACTCCATTTTTATTTTACTATTATTAATAATTTTATTTTTGCTTAAGATAGTTTGAGTTCACCTTCTTGTCTCTCACAAATAAAACATGCCTGGCTAATAGATGGAGAAAACACAGCCTCTTCTGGCTCAAAGTAGATGCCATGCTGCCTTGGGTCAGAATCCCCCTGCTGGCTTTGAATCCTTAGAATGCAATCCCCAAGGCTTGGTATTCTGTCCCAACCACTTGAGGTCCCCTGAAGAGAGAAGGCCATATAGAAATCAGGGCTTGAACGGGAGAAGACAGATGGAGCAGGACAGGAACACAGGGTAGCCTCCATCCATAATTCATCTTTCCAAAGCCAGGTCGCAGTCTCGACATCCTGGATCTTGGTTTTGTGTGAACTCATGAGATGGGGCCTTCAGGGAATGGTCACCCAGCCCTGTGCCTCTTCTTAAATTATGCCATGATTCTACATGTGCCCTAAATTTCCATCTTCTCTGCTGTTACACCGTTCCAACACCAAAGATCATTGGTTCCAGCCCTGGAGTGATTTACTTGGTGCAACTAGAAAACAACATATGTTGACTTGAATGATATTCAGATTAATAAATGAGAGACTCCAAGGCCTTCCAGCTGAGAAGCAGTTTTAATTCGGAAATTACTCATGTGGAATGGCAGAAGTGCCAAGAATACAGGTGTAAACAAGTGGCAGAAATGAGAAGAACCCGATGCGTGAAGAGAACAATGAAAATATTACCTCGTATGCTGAACACCCCTCAACATTGGAAAAGAGCTTCCACGAACAATCTTGTTGATGCTCAGACCACCCTCTAAGCAGGCGAAGATGATTAGCCCCATTTTTCAGAGGATATCATTGAGTGGCCAAGAATACAAAATGACCCAAAGTGCCCAATATCAGGTAGCCAGAGGGGGCAGTCAGGGCTTGAATGTGAGATGCCTGATGCAGGTCCAGGTCTCTTTGCACATCAGACAGGGATGGTTAGCTGGTTTCCATCTCTGTTCAACATGGGACTGACTCTATTTCCCATTTTTCAGCCATCCCAACGACTCCACCCCAAAATCCAAAGTTTGCCCCTCAACACTAAATACTACTTTGCTGGAATGTCTATGTTTTCCTTCAACCATTAGCCTTCCCGGTTGTCACCTGGGGAAACTGTGACTGTAGATTCCAGCTCAAACCGTAAAGGGTTAAGAACTAAAAATAGTGTGATAGCGATTAAAGCTCTTCTTTTTCCTAATTATTTATTTCTTGATTTGGTAGTTTAAAACCTATTATGGCATCTTAAGACATCAAAGAGTAGTTTTTATGGGGGTGGGGGGGGGAGAGGAGGATACATTGTACCAAAGACAATCCTTTAAATATGGTGGACATAAGTAAATTTTCTCTCTCTTTGCAAACCCAACCAACTCTATTAAGGTGAACTAACAGTCCCTAATAAGGACACGGCCAGCAGTTAAACAATTAACATATCTTTAGTGTTTTTCTCCCCAAATCATCCATAAACTCCAGGAAAAAATGTGCCTGTCTTGTTCATTATTCTATATGCTCAGTAGGAGCAGAGCACGGAGCACGAAGTAGATGCTTAGACTAGAAAATAATACGATGATTGAATGAATTAACAAACCATCGAAATGAGATAGTCAAGTCAGCATAAACGTCTTTTTTGTTTGCTGATCCTAGAGAAACATTAGCTTCTGAGCTTTATAGACAATAATAGCTTTGTATTCAGTGTACTTTACTGTCATTCAGCAAAGCAGTTATTGATCACCCACTATGGGTCAGGGATGTCTTAGATTGACAGCCACTTCATATGCTTTTTGGTAAATGCACAGACACTGAAACATATAAACATACATACACAAATGTAAACATGCACACACACATATCCACAGACATATACACATACAATACATTTTTATAGTCTTGGCTTGATTTTCTACTAGTCAAGATATGCCTGGGTTTAACCTGTGCATGCCTGTTTCCTTCTACACCTATAAGGACTTGATCTTCACCCCACTTGCTCCTCAGCATGAAGGACTGAGCTTGCCTACAGATGGGCCATATTTAAGCCTCTGGTGCACCCATGCCTTGGGGCTGACTTTGGGTATTTGTCTGCACTGGCCCATAATCTGATCTTCCACTTGGGCCTCTGCTTTGCCCTCTGTTCCCTCAGCCCTCACCTGTGCTCTGGTTTTTCTCAGACACTTTGGCCTGGATCTCTGTCTCTGAGATGTTTAAGCCCTGCCTCAGTCTTTCCAGGTCCTCTTGGGCCCTGGACCCCAGCACAGAGGCTGGATACTGAAACGGACTCCCCTGGTGCCCCCTTCTCTGATCTCTTCGGTGCCTTGCCTGTGGGACACTTTGGAATCTCACAGATCATGCTTGCTAGGACTTGAGCTGACTCCGTGAATGGCCAGCTTTTTCCTACTAGCTTGAACCCACTTTGGCCACCAGCGTGTGGAATGCCTTTTCCAAGAGGTGGGATTAGCTGTGATCCTTCTGTCTGCCCCACCCTATTGTAAGCAAATGGACAAGGTCCTGGAGGGAGGCAGGACTGTGGCCCATCTACCTGCTTTGAATAAATGTCCATGAGGCTTCTTTAGTTGTAAACTCTTAGAACAGGGTTTCTCAGCCACAGCATTATTGAAATTTTGGGCTGGACAATTCTTTGTGGGGAGTTGTCTCGTACATTCTTGGATATTTTGCAGCACCCTTAGCCTCTATGTACTAGATACTAATAGCACCCCCAAGCTGGGACAACCAAAAATGTCTCCAGACATTGCCGAGATCCCTTTGGGGGTAAAATTGTCTCCAATTAAGAACCACTGCCTGGCCAAGCGCGGTGGCTCAAGCCTGTCATCCCAGCACTTTGGGAGGCCGAGGCGGGCGGATCACGAGGTTAGGAGATTGAGACCATCCTGGCTAACACGGTGAAACCCCATCTCTACTAAAAATACAAAAAAATAGTCGGGCATGGTGGCACGTGCCTGTAATCCCAGCTACTCAGGAGGCTGAGGCAGGAGAATCGCTTGAACCCGGGAGGCGGAGGTTGCAGTGAGCCGAGATCGTGCCACTGTACTCCGGCCTGGGCGACAGAGCAAGACTCCATCTAAAAAGAAAAAAAAAAAAAAAAAGAGAGAATGTGGGATAGCAAAGCAAACTGATGATGAGTGTGACCCAAAGCTCATGCACCTTTGCATGTGGCAGCCAATCTATCTTTTGTTTGCTTAAACTGTTTTGAGTTGAGTTTCTGTCCTTTGCAACCAAAAGAGTACTGATGAATATATCTAGGCTACATAGCACCTAGCACTGTGCTAAAACGTAGTAGTGACAATATAAAGTAAATATTGTTATTAATTATTTAGTCGATAACTATTTGTGTGCCTCGCATAACATAATGCTGATTGTGAAGTGATAAGAACAGCCATAACATATTAGAAGGCTCGGATTCCAGTCCGACCTCATCACCGACATGTGATCTTGGCTAAGTTACTAATCCTGTCTGAGCTTGTTTCCCTTATCTGTAAGAAGATAGAATTGGAACAGATCAGTCATTGCAAATTGGTGGTCAGGGAATGGATCCAGACCTTCTTTTGGTGTTTCATTTAGCCCTCACGGTATTTTACAATACATAAAATGTCATGAGAAAATTCAGATGTTCAACTTCTTTAGGAAAATTGGGAGGTCAGCAACATTGGGCCCCTATTACCACATGGCAATGCCAAACAGGTTTGAGAAGGGACATGTACTCTCTGAGCCACCCGAGACCCCACCTCCCTCTTCCCCTTATCTTATGCTTGCCTGCCTCACTCAGCCCGCAACCTGCTGACTGCAAAAGCATATGAGTTTATGTTTTCGAGGCCATGTTCTTTCACCTCTGATATTTTCTGAGATGGCAGAACACACCCTTCACGAACAGGAGACCAAAAGGCAAGAGGGTCAAGGGAGACAGATTGAGCCCAAGAGGGAAAACAGCCACCCAGGAAAGCAATCTGTTATTCTAACCTCTGCAGGGCCACGGGCAGGTCCTCAGGCCTGAGACACAGCAGCAGTCAGGGGGTAGAGAGACAAACAAGCCAAGATTGTCTTTCTTTGCTTTTCAGCCAGACAAAGAAAATCCCTCTCTGCGTAAAGCCTCCTCCGCAGGCTTTGATGTCTCTCTTCCCAGCAGAGGCGCCACTTCAGACAAGAGAGGCAGGCAGGGGCAGAGAGCTGAGAACAAAGCGGCGTTTCCTGGGCTGCTAATTATTCTCCTTCTGTGTAAATAATTATCTGGAAGAGAAAAAACAGTCCACAGCTAAAGAGCTAGAAAAGCAAAAGGAGGATGAAAGGAGGCTGGGGATTTGATGTGTCCCCGGGAGCAGTCCTTGAAGGGGAAGCGAGTCACAGCAAAATCCTTCTTACTTCCTGTGTTTTAAACACCTAGTCTGGGACTTTCAAAGCCCCTGGCACTGGTGCTGTAATTAAATCGTGGTTTGGGAAGCCAGCGTGCGGGTGATCTGACAGTTTCTGTCTCTGGATCCTGTTGGACTCTGCTGGAATAGAGACAGGAAGTCTTAGAAATTAAGGCTCTGGAGTCAGTTGGGCCCCAGTTTGAACCTGGGTCTACTGCTTATTATAAACAGGATCGGGGACAAGTTGCTGATTATAAATGAGATGGGGGACAAGTTCCTTCTTCCCACCTAGGGCCCATGCAAAAGCAGTGTCTTCTACTTGGAAGACTTCCCCATCTCTCCAAATCTGTGTGCAGTTGATACTTACACATCTACAGTGAACACTGCTGGTGCCCTGCCACAGCCCCTTGCACTTGCCATTTCTGTGCATGCCCACCCAACTATCAACTGCCAGCAGCCCTTTCCAGCACCCTTGGAATGTTTCTCCTGGGCACTTGAACCCTGGCTGCTCTTGCACAAAGCACACCAGGATTAATGCTCTGTGGGAGCATCCCTCAACCAGTGACCAATGAGAATTAGGAGAGAACGACCCTGACCCTCTCGTCCCTTAAGTGACAGGAGTTGGAGGCTGGAATATGCTCTACAGAGCCTCCCAGAGTTTCCAGATAGGAACTCTAGTTCCCTAGAGTGGTTACTGGCTGGATAATGCACCCTCTATTGGTTCTTTCCTATCCCTGTCTCATCTCTTCACTCCTCTACAAGTGCTTCCCTGGTTCATTTCCTGCATCAGCTACTTTTATTCAAATCTTTGTTTCAGGGTCAGATTCTGGAGAACTCAAACTAAGTCAGCAGCCTTCAACTCTCAGCTCAAGTGTCATTTCCTGGGGGAAGCACTCCGTCAACATCTTGGACCCGATCAGGAGTTTGAGTTAAATCGGAGTGATGCCCCCTCTACATTTTGCTCAGAGCACTCATGCATTTGTAATTTTATTTTTATGCATCTCTGTATTGTGTTAATATCTGTCTCCTCCAGCCAAATATAAACTTCAAGAGGAGTGTGCCCATTTTATTTATTGCATTGTCAGATCCTGGTATAGAGCCTAACAGATAAGAAGTGCTCAATAAAAACGTGGTGAGCCTGTTTCCTCTTATGTAACATAGAGACCCAAAACAATTTCTATTGCATGGGGAAGGATATGTGGATTAAATAGCTCATAATCTATACAAAATGATTAATTATAAATTGATACAGTGTCTGGAACATAGGGAGTATTCAAAAAGCTAACATTCTCGGCAACCTTAACTGTTTCCTCCTCTCTTACCCACCACCAATATCACATACAAAATTTAGTTGTTCCTAAAATATTGTGAGCTTGGAATGAGTATCCTTGGGTCACAAATGAAGAGAATAAGCCTCAGAAAAGTGAAGTAACTTGTCTAGAGTCACACAGCATTCCAAGGGAATGGCCAAGATTCCAAACTGGCTCGTTCTGACCCCAAATTCTCCCCACTCCAGGCTCATCTGAGCCTGGATTGAAGGCAGAAGGGGGTGGTGTCAGGGAGGCCCATTAGTTGAATCAGTTTTGGAGAGAAACAAAGGGTTGAACCATAGAAGACTCAAATGGTCAGAGAAGCAGGTTGGGGAGAGGAGGTAAACAGATGCCCAATGTCAGAGAAGTTTGGTAAGTCTTGGTCATTTTTGCCCTAGGGGCACAGGAACATTTGAGTTTCTCCCTTGAGGCATGGGAAAGACGGGTAAGTGGGTATTGGAGCCCCTGGGCCTGGCAGAGGAAATGAGCTGAGTCACAGGACTTACTCCACCCCTATCACCTCATCTCTGCCTGACAGTGGGGCCATTCATCAGCAGGACATTCAAAGACAAACAGGAAGGACATTTAGAAGAAAGAATGAGAATCAGGACACCTCCAATTACCCAGCCATTTACAAAGATTCTTTGCAACCAGGGGCTTGTATACCTGGTGGGCAGAGGAAGAAAACTTTGCATTTGGCTGTTTGGATACTCCCAAGTAACGCATCCAGGTAAGCACAACATATTATTGTCTTATCTGTGAACTGAGGGAGCCGGATCCCAACGAGCTGTTCCAGAGTCTCTAATCAGCACCAGATAACCAGAGCTCCTAGCTTTGTGAGGGTTGGGAGGATTTTCTCCCCTCTTATAAGATCAAAAGACAGAAGATATTCAATATTCAGCCCAGTATTGCATTGCTGTCAATTTTGGATGGAATCGGCATTGTGCTGTGGATATTGCAAGCCCCAGTTGCATGGGGCTCTTCCAGATACCTCTAATAAGCCTCTGCGGTCCCCATCCATCAACGGCAGTAGGAGAAGGTGACAGGATAGATCTCGAGGGGAATTGTGGGCTGAACAGCAAGAGTTATTGATGAAGGTGCAGAATTAGCACAGGCCCCAGATGAGCCTGGAGGTGAAGATGAAGTCAGCTTCTTTCTTCTGTGTTGGGTAAGGCAAAAGCAGGTTTGTGGGGATAGGGTTGCTAACCCTAACCTTAATCCTAACCCCAGTTAAATTTGAATTTTAGATTTAAAAAGCCAAAAAAATAATTTTTAGCACAAGTATGCTCCATGCCATATTTGGGACATACTTAATGCTATGGTTTGGATATTTGACCCCTCCAAACCTCATATTGAAATCTGATCCCCGATGTTGGAGGTGTTTAGGTCACAGGGGCTGATCTCTCATGAACAGATTAACAACCTCTAGGGGAGTGGGGTATATAAGCGTGAGCTTTCACTCATTATTTCCTGCAAGAGCTGGTTGTTTAAAAGAGCCTAACACATCCCCCCTCTCTTTCTTTTCCCTCCTCTCTCGCCATGGGATTGCTGTTCAAGCGGGATCCCCTTTATCTTCTGCCATGAGTGGAAGCAGCTTGAGGCCCTTACCAGAGGCAGATACCAGTGCCATGCTTTTTGTACAGCCTGCAGAGCCAGGAGCCAAATAAACCTCTTTCCTTTATAAATTACCCAGCCTTAGGTATTGCTTTATGGCAACACAAACAGACTAAGACACTTACACTAAAATATTATTCATTGCTCGTCTGAAATTCAAATTTACCTGGACATCTTATTTTTATTTGCTAAATCTGGCAACCCTAGCTGGGGCTTGGTGGAAAGTTAACGTAGGGGCTGAAGACCTGTGGCCTACAGGTGGGAATGTTTTCGTTTGATCAGCACAGTGCTTCAAAAATAAGAACATTTCACATAAAATTCAGACTTCCACCTTCCCTTGATAATTAGTCACACTTCCCCCTTTTTGCTAGCAGTTCATTCCCATCTCCACCCCTACTGGCCCACATGGCCAGTAAATAAAGAGATGCATAAAAATAAATGCTCATTTATTGTTACTTGCTAGGCCTATGAATCATTTGAGTTTTAGACCCATTGGCTTGCCTCGGGGTACACAGGGAGAGACCCTGGTTTACTCACGGCAATGGCAAACCCTCCAGATCAAGAGTCATTGTGTGGAGACCCCATTTCATCATGTTGTAGCTCTAGTCCCCCTCTAGGTGGTTCTTTACTTTCCCATCTGTAAAAATGGAGATAGATTTTGCCCTCCCTCATTCTGGAATGTGATGAAGACGGAATGCAGATATGAGCATAAAAGTTCTCTGTTAAAGAGAGTGATCTTGATAATGGCTTTCTCCAGATGTCCATTCATGAGGCTTCCACTCTGTCGTCAGCATAATCTATCCAAAATGTGCATCTTTCCATGCTTGCTTGCAAAATAAAATCCAAACTCCCTCAAGTGGCATGCAAGTTTCAGTGGTTTGGCTTACCCCATCTCATCTCCAAAACCGTCTACCCCAACTGTTTCCAGGCGGCACTTCAGATGCTGAATTTCTGTTGCTCAAACTCACTCTGCACCCTCACACTCCTGGGCCTTTGGGTATGATACTCTCTGCCCATAGAATATGCTCCCTGCCCTTCTTAGTGATTGCAATTTTAGTACCATCCCTTCCCATTTTACATTTTGTTAGGATATAGTTGTCCCTGATACATATCCCACATTACTCTTCTTCTCCAGCAAAGACATTTCTCCTGCAGGTTCCAGCTAGGGTCTAAATGTCAAAAAACAACCTTAGCTCATTTGAATCAGAACAAGGAGTTATTGGAAGGAACCACCAGGCTTCTGAAGGGGCATGGGCCAGTCAAGCTTTAGGGACCATAAAAGCAGGAGTTGGCGAATGGTCTCTCTATGACATTGCCATGGATGACACAGTCTCAACTACTTTCTGTCCCTTGGTGGCCAACAGAATGTCATTGGCCAGGCTTGGCTTATATGCAAAGTGTCCATGGCCGTCTGCAATTGGCAGTCTTAGCGGAGAATTTCTTGGGTGAATGGTGGTGCAGTTTTCCAAAGAGAAGGAGGGGATACTGTTATCCCAGAAACAGGGAAAGGGCACAGGTAGAAAAAACCAACAGGTCTCCTGTCCTGCATAGGCTTATATTGTCACTGCTTTTGTTATTTTTCTTTGTTGTTCCAAAGATTGCCCATTCCTTGAGTTCAGAACTTTCTGTTCTCTACATATAACCTTGTGGTCCCAGAAACTGAATAGAAGCTTCAAAAAGATTTGTAGAATGAGCAAAAGTGTTCTGAAAGGGAGTCTTTGCAGAAATGAATTAAAACAGCAAGCCTGAGGATGTTATCTTTATAAAGGCCTGTTTGCAAGTTGCTCCTTAGCTGGCATCTGGGAACTTGGCTTTTAAAATGTCTTCTCCATTCCCTAACTGATAAGGTTGATTCCTTGTGCCTTGACTGTTTATAGAAACAATGTAATTTATGGTGAACACCTGCTTTCTTTCTGAGAGTCTGGAATTTTGGTTGTCGCTAGATGGAAAAATCGATATGAACAGCCCCCGAAAACCACTCTAAACTCTGAATCTCAAACAGGCTACACTGGGCATTATAAATATTACAAATGAATCGCTGCATTTTTGCTACTGGAGGGAGTGTTCTGTGTGATCTTCCATGGGAGGGAGAGAACATAGGAAGCCTGCACATGGCTTCCAGACCCTTATCTGTGCCTTTTCCTTTACTGGGTTGATTGTGAATCCTTATGGTCCTGCCTTAGCCATGAGTACAACGGCATGCTAAGTCCTGTGAGTGCTTCTAGTAAATCAGTGGATGGTCTTGAGAACCACTGCCCCCACAACCTAAGCAGGACCAAGTCTTTAAAGTACAGTCTACGATTTCCAAGGCACTTTACAATATTATTGCATTGATCTTCTTAACCACCCCCCCTCCATTGAGAGACATCCTGTTCTCACTTTAGAGATTAGAACACTAAGGCTCAGAGAGGTGAAGTGGTTTAGTCAAGGATGCAAAGCTGGTAAATGGAAGGATGGGTTATGAACCTAGGCTGTCCCGTTTCAATGTCACACTATGGTAGCTTCCATTATAGAGAGGAGAGACTGTCCCTGTCATGATAACCCTTTACTGTCCAAGACAACTCCGCTCTGTGAGCTTAGAAATCTGGAGTGTTCTTTTAGGAAGAGTCAGTGGAATGAGTCAGTGACTTCTTTTTTGTCAGTAGCAGAGCTGATATTGGCACTTATGCCCAATATTTGACTCTGGGACCCCTAAGTTCAAAACCATTACAATATTTTGGCCACGTGACCTCTGATATCTTACTCATTTTCTCTAAGCATTCATCACTTCATTTGTAAAAAGGAATTAAGAACTATCTAATTGATTATGAAAAGGACACAACCCTTTCCTATGAAGCACCTAGTAGTGAGCCACCAAATGTTGGTTCCCTTCTCTTTCCCACTCCACCCCTTATTCACTGTGTGGGCCTGTGTGAGTCCTACCATTACCTCCATCTGTTTCCCCATCTGTAAAATGAGGGGGATGATTTTGACGCTCCCAGAGTCATTCTGGGGCTGGCATCGTATATCAAAGAATAAGCGTTTTTCTGGTGAAGTCTTTTAAAATCCTGCCAGCTCTGATCATGAGAGGCAGATCAAACCCACCTTCTGCCCACTTAAGAAAAAGGCTGTGTGTAAGTTGCACAAAGGTGGTGAGGCAAAAACATGCTCCAGCCTTTCCCAGATACTGAACCAGATAAAGACATGTCAGAGTGTTGAAAAGTTCTTTGTTTAACTAAGGCACGGGCAGAGGGAAAAGGAACAGTAGAGAATTTATAGATGAGGCTGTATCTTCTATATCCAGGGTTATCAATCTAAATCATTATAGAGTTCAGTGGATAATTTTTTAGAGCTTTGCGGACAACAGTACAAAGACCAGGTCAATAGGGAGTGGTGGGGACTGTGGAAAACTACAGGACCTATGCTAGCCTTGGAGAGAGCATCCTAGCTCCAACTGATTGCTGCCCAGTGGGAATGCAAGCATGGTGTTGCCAGACCATCTCTTTCTCTCTTCATTTTTAAGAAGCCAGAGTTTTGAAGTACATTATCTCAATTTGTAAGTGTTGCCTTGAGTTTTCTTCTCAAAGATCTTTGTGGGCCGGGCGCGGTGGCTCACGCTTGTAATCCCAGCACTTTGGGAGGCCGAGGCGGGTGGATCACGAGGTCAGGAGATCGAGACCACGGTGAAACCCCGTCTCTACTAAAAATACAAAAAATTAGCCGGGCGTGGTGGCGGGCGCCTGTAGTCCCAGCTACTCGGAGAGGCTGAGGCAGGAGAATGGCGTGAACCCAGGAGGCGGAGCTTGCAGTGAGCCGAGATTGCGCCACTGCACTCCAGCCTGGGCGACAGAGCAAGACTCCGTCTCAAAAAAAAAAAAAAAAAAAAAATCTTTGTGGGTCCAATATAACTCTTTGCATTTCCAATCTTGCCTACAGGCTATTTGTTTGCAATCTCAGAGCTACCAGGGCTTACTTGCAGCATCTTTGTCATTGAATCCTGAAGAATTTGTGACCAGAGGTTACCTTCACATCCTCCAAGATGGCCAGTTTCAGAGACATGGGAGAATGATTTTCTGGAAGAGCCAGCATCATTTAACTTTAAGCTATTCTTAAAGTTTACCCCTGTAAAGCTTACCTCTTTAGCAACTCCTCCTTGCCCCAGGACAAAGTTCTGACTTATTATTTCCTGGCATGGATTTTGCCTTTGATTACCCCTATATCTTTGTTCAGGTGCATCTCTCATCAATATAAAATCTTCTGGGAAACCTCCTAGTTGGCCTTCAAAATGCAGCTCACATGTTTATTCCTCTGTGAAGCTTTTACTAATCATCACCCTCCTCTCCTGAGGTTTAGCTTCCTGCCCAACCTCTGTGTATCAACCACACCACTCTATGTTCATATCATGCATTAGTCAGCGTCCCAGTTGAGAATAAATGCCACACTCAAACTAGACACCATAAGGAGACTTTAAGAGGCTGTTTACAATGGAGTGTGCATTACAATGGGCAGGGTTAAAGGAAACTGACAAAGCATAGTACAGCACCTGGGACCAGCAACACTGGAGAGCTGTTACTACCTCTAGTCCTGAAGCTGCAAAGGGAGGAACAGCAATTATAACATTCACAGAGGCTAGAAGTATAGACAAGATTCCCTGGCAGGAGCCTTGAAAAAGGGACACACCTACACCATAGTGACCTCTCAAGGAGGGAGCCAAGAGAATAAAATCTCAACCTCACTTCTCTCTGACTCTCCAGTATCTTGTTGCTGCCTTTCATTGGCTGAAAACAACAGGCAGCAAAAATACAAGGAAGTCTGCTGACATGGTCCATATGGATCAGGGTCTGGAGGCCAGAGCAGGGTGGAAAAGGGTAAAAAGGCAAACAAAAGAAGCCCAATATCCACCATTCTCTGCATAGATCTCTATTATGCCACTTGCTGTTTAGTGCCAGGTCCCCTAGAGGCTGGGAACTGCTGGTGGACAGAGAATTAGTTTGTTTATATCTGCACCCTCAAAATCTGGCATATAGTATGTGATTGATAAATGGTTATAGGAATTACCAGGTACATCATACAGCACCTGGTAAAATAGAAAGGTTAGGGATTCTTTTTAGATTATCCACAGGCATGAAGCAATCATGAACTTCTTCCTTTCATGCAATATTTTATCAGCACCACTGTGTGAGGTATTATTCCTGCCATCCAAGAGCTCTTTATCTCAAACTAGAAACTCCTAGAGCAAGGAAAGCAGTTATGCATCTTCTATTTCAAATTTCCCCAGTGTGGATACTGTAGGTCACTGGTTTGATGTGAGGCTCAGAGATGTCACATCAGAGTCCATTGTCAAGTGTAAAGCCTGTAGATTAAGCGAATGTCTTCTCTACAGAACTTGTCAGAGCCTTTAATGTGCCAAAGCATCATACGAAGCACCTAAAGGGGGCCATAGTAAGCAGCCTTTCCTAAATGTATTTTGTCATAAAATTATTTCCCCCCGAGCATCTTGTAAATCAGTAAGTTGGAATATGCTTTGGAAAGTACTGCCCTTCTTTAACCAGTTCATTTTACAGATGAGAAAACTAAAGCTCCATAGTAGTTATCACCAATCAATCTGGCAGGGAGCACAATTTGCACACAGAACCAAATGTCAAACTTGCTTTCATTGAGTAGCCACTCATTGCCTTTGGTTCTTTCTCCAAACTATCATCAATTCTTTCTCAATGGGTGCCTCCCCCAAACCTTGACTAAGAATGAACAGGAAGTAGCCAATGGCTCTTTTCCTACTAAACCCTCATGGGCCCCTGTGTGACAGGTGTGACCCATTGTGAGATATTGTCACCATGATGACACAGAAGCTTGTTGGGTCATATATGGAGAGAAGATGACACTGAGTGTGGGAGGGATGAAGGTAGTTGAGTACTGCTGTCCTCTGGGGTTACAATTCACTTTGCCTCCTGAAAAAGTCCCATGCCATCAGCACTGGGCAGGGAAATTCCACTCTCAACAGGGCAGCCAGAATGATTGTTTGAAATAAGAAGTCTGATGATAGCTCTCCAATGCTGAAAACTCTTTAGCAACTCCTTGTTGCCCTAGGACAAAGTTCTGGTTTATTATTTCCTAGTATAAATTTTACTTTTGATTTTTCTTTGAGATGGGGTCTCACTCTGTTGTCCAGGCTAGAGCGCAGTGACACAATCTCGGCTCCCTGCAGCCTTGACCTCCCCAGGTTCAAGTGATCCTCCCACCTCAGCTTCCTGAGTAACAGGAACTACAGGCATGCACCACCATGCCCAGCTAATTTTTTGTATTCTTTGTAGAGACAGCATTGCACCATATTGCCCAGACTGGTCTCAAACTCCTGGGCTCAAACAGTCCATCCACTTTGGCTTCCCAAAGTGCTAGGATTGCAGGCGTGAGCATAAATTTTACCATTCTCTTTGGCCTCATCTGGTGCCACCAACTGTTTCCTTGACCCTCTCCACCCACCCTACACACTACCTTCCAGGCAATATACACAGCATCCAGCTCCTCACACTCACCACCCTGTAGATCATGTGCAGACCTTTGCATGAACTGTTCTCTCCATCTAGCGCTCCCTCTCCCCATTCTATTTGTCTGATCAGCCTCCATACTAAGAGGCAATGTGGTGGCTGATTAGTCCATGGGCTCTGAAGCCTAAGAGTCTGTTCAAACTCCAACTTCGCCACTTCTTAGCTGTGCAGCCTCGGGCAAATGACTTAACCTGTGTGGGCCTCAGTTTCCTCATCTCTAAGATGAGGATAATGATAATACTACCTGCCTCAAAAAATGTTTTAAAGAGTTAAGTGAGATAATTCTTTACCCATCATATAGTAAGTGCTCACAGAAATGATAATTTTAATTCTATTTCTTTATGGTTTAGTTTAGATACCCAGCCTCTGGGAAAGCTTCTCTGACTCCTCTTAAAATATACATACATGCACATGCAAGCACATACATGAACACATATGCATACAAACATACACTTACACATACATGCATTCACACATGCACACACATACACACGGCCCTCCCCACATCTCCCCCAAGGCATCTGTACTTTCTCCAACCCTGGTGCCAATATTATTCTCACTTACTTTTCTATATCTCTGCTTCTTCACTCATCAGCTCTAGGCACGTAGGAACTACATTGCCAGACCAGTACTGGACTCACGGTAGGGGCATTTGACCCATCCTGGACAATTCTTATTACTTACTTTTGCGTTAGGACAGAAAAAGCCAGTGTCATAGCAGACAACTGAGTCCCAGCCTCAGGAAAAGGAAAGGATGTGCGCAAAGTCACATAGCTGGTTCATGGCAAAGCCACAACTGAGCCAAACCTCTCAAGTGTTGTTTGGTATATCCTCAGTTCCTGGTGAGGCTATCCAAAGAGACCCCAGTTTCCAGTACTGCTGATGCCTCGAGATTTGCATGCTCTGTCTAATTTGTGAAAGAGGTAAAGAAGAGCCTACTTTGCTTTTTTTCTCAATTCCCTAAGCAGGCATCCCATTTCTTGAAAAAAAAAAAAAATGTATTCTAGTTCCTTTTCAGTATAGCAGCAATGGTCTTCTTGTTGAATCACAGCCACTGATTACTTCCTTTAAAGAGCGAGTACTCAGTTCAGGGAAATGTGTTACCCAGGTAAAATGACTCCCTGGGGTGATGAGGGTGTGATTCAGGAGAGCCCTCCCACTTAGATGTCCTCAAATGAAATGCGGAGTGCATGTATCTGGTTTCAGCTTTGAACTGTGTCTTTCAGGCATCCTGGGTTTGGACTGGGTCACCAACATCGATGCCCATGGGATCATCTTGGCTCTGTTCAAAGCAAGCATCCCTTGTTCCATTATGTCCCACTCCTCCCTGGGAGCGGCTGCAGGGGTTTCTGAAAGGATGATCTCTTTTTTAGCACAGAGATTATTCATGGTGCTTAAAAACAGCAGGATGAGCTTAGAAATCGGTTATTGCTACTTCTTTACCTAGGGAAACCAAGGCTGGGAGATGGAAAGCAATTGGTATGTATTGCTAAGCAGAACAACAGCAGAGCCAACTGTAGTCTGCCCACCTTTCCACAGCACCTGGAGACTCTCCTGTCTATTTATGTATATCCACTGGTAGACAAGGCAGTTAGATTGCAATAGATTTGGGATAATCACACAAGAAATGACAGAGCGCTGACTTAGTGGTTAAGTTCCTTCATGACACCCTTCATGGCTCACAACACAAAAATTAGAATACAGCAGATAAATATGTTAGCTAAGGTTTCTTGACCACTGACTAGATACCAAGAGCTCTCCTAAATGTTTTATATTCATGTCCACGTTTACTACTCCCAATGGCCCATTGAGATGCCATCACCCTTTTACAGATGGGGAAACTGGGGATGGCAGAGGTTTCAAGATTTGCCCAAGGTCACATTGCTGAGATATGACAGAGTCAAGACATAACCCTGTTTTTCTAATGCAGAGCTTATGCTCTACACTCTTTGGTTGTCCTGCCCCTTGTTCCATAAATATTTAGCGAGGACCACTCTGTACAAGATGCTGTTTTGGGTGCTAAAAAGTCAAGGATGAATGAGATACAGACCCCATCTTCAAGAAGCACACTGTCATTTGGGAAAGAAATACATATAAAGAGATAATTACTAAATTATCTGCCATCAGAGCTAGACAAGGGAACTATACACCTTTGGGTTTACTTTTTCAAAGTGCTTATATCATTCAATCTATGATTACATGTGGACACACACACACACACACACACACACACACACACACTCCACCAAAGAAACCAAGGTAGGTATTATCTGCATTTGACAGATACAGATGCTGAAGCCCAGAAAAGGTAGAGGACTGGCTCAGGTAACAGACAAAATAGGTGTCATGCCCAAGTCTCCAGCTTCCAGCTTGGGTTCTTTCTCCACCAAACCACTAGGAACACCCAAACAGCCTCCTGGTGGCCAGAACCAGTCCAAATGCTGAACGTTAATAAGAGCTGCTACAGAGAGAGACTGGTCCATTTATATTTTTCATCTGTGACTCCTTAGTTCCACTGAGAAGGACATCAAAGAAGAAAATTCTGGATTCAGTAGAGGTTGAGTTAAGTCATTGGAAGACCTTGTCGGGGTCCTTTGATCTTAGTCTAAGAGATTTAGAACAAGGGCTTGTTTGGGCTTATTTTAAGGGATTCACTCTTCTTGGCCTTCATGTTTTGGCCCTGAAATCCAACAGATGGAATTTTTGGATTTGTAATCTTAATGGTCTAACCCATGAGTTTGCCAACATGTTTTGTAATTTTCACCCTTTCCTTCATATCTTCCGCCCAGCCCCACCCTCCCTCAAGCATATGCCTGTTTCCTGAATAATGAAGGATACCTTATACTCTGCAGCTTTAATCTTACTGCTATTTCTTGAGAAAATGAGTTTTGACCTTTATTAACTGCTCAGTAACTGGGCACATATTTCCCACTGTGATCAGAGCAAAGAATTAGCCTTGAAGATAAACAAGAAGAGTGTAGGCTAGGGGGATGTCTTGCAGAATTATAAAGTGAGTAAAGAGGCATTCAAACTCCCCCCGAAGATGCTATTTAATTTGTGGTAAGGCTGATAGTGGTTATGCTAGAATGAACATTAGGGGAATGTTGCTCTGTGACTTAAGTGCTTAACTCTTTAAGAATGCCCATCACTGTGCAAGGTACTGACCGAGATATTGGAGAGTTCAAATTGTTGACAATTTCCAAGGCCTTTCACATTCCACGTAGGGCATAGAACAATGTCCTGGCCTGAGAGTGGGTATAAGGGTTCATGGCTGAAAACACAGAAGAAGGTATGAGTTGAGATTGCAAGCCTATTATTGATTCCGGTGACATTGGGCAACTCTCTCAACCTCTCAGAACTCTGTTCTGTCTATGAAGGAAAATGTGCTACCCACTCCAGAGGGATAGTCAAAAGATGCAATATCATTAAATATATTTCAAAGCTTGGTTTTGTGCCCTAAAAATGTGATGATGATGATGATTATTATTATGATGATGATGATGATGACAGCATAAAACGTTCAATAATATTGAGGGTTGTGTGCCTGCCAAAGTTCTAATGGCTTCACAAGTGTGAATTCACTTAGTTGTCATAAAATTTCTTTATATTATTAGGAGATATTATTATGCTCATTATATAGATAAGGTACCCACAACACAGAGAGATTAAATCATTTTCCCGGACTCACCCAGTTAATGGAGTACATCCCAAACACATTATGTATAGTTATTATCGTGAACAAAATAAAAGATCATAAACATAGATTTTGAATTCCCTTCTGGAGCCTCAGCACTGCCCAGAATGGGATCCCAGACTTTCACTTTCTCCAAAGGGGAACTAGCTCCATGACTATTTCCCAAGACTAATCTCCATGTCAGACATGAGATTGTTCTGAAACAGTTGCTGTATCCTGTCACCTTCACAACTTGAAACCCTCAATGACAATCATCCTCATAATACCATGTTCAAACACCTTAGCCTGGCATCCAGGACTACTCAACATAGGACTTTTCTCTTTAGATGCTTCCTTCTCTCCCTCAGTTGACACTCAAGACCCCAAATTTCTCCCCACTCTCTGAACATGCCATGACTTTCCTACTGCACAGTCCTGATGTTGTTTCCTCATCAGGAATGCCCTCCCTTGCCTAACAGTATATCTCCTATTCAGCCTCAGGAAGTCTTCTTTGATTTTTCACTACCTCCCTTGTGCTTCTGGATCCTAACTCTTATCTAGTGTTAGGAATGTCTGTCCTTGTTCCCTACACTCAGAGAAATTCTAAGGCCAGGCATACCTTATTTATCTCTCTATTCAGAAAACTTAACTCAGGGATTGTCATTTACATGTATGTATGTTTACAAACATATGTACATTTGTTTGCATGAAAGGATGAATGTGGCTCTTCCCAGAAGGAAAAGAAGGGAGGCTTTAGAGACTTTTCTTTATGAAAAAGACTAAAAATAGCACCATAGTTTCAGATTTAAAAGGCTATGCTTAGCAGTTGATATCTCAGCACAGAACAACAGAAAGATCTAGAGCTTGAAAGCTGGTAGTTTGAAGTTGAACGTCTTTCTCTGCATATGCCAGCTATGACCTGGGAAAGCCTCTTCCCATCTCTGAGCCTCAGTTTCCTGGTCTGTAAAACCAAGACGATCATATTCTACTTGGTGTGGTCTCTGTAGAGAGCAAATGGGAAACTGGAATCAACTCATGTTTCTGACAATAGAAGAATGGATATAATGGAATATTATGCAGCTGTAAAAAATGAATAAACTACAGCTGCACACATTAGAGGAGAATGGATATAATGGAACATTATGCAGCTGTAAAAAGTGAATAAATTACAGCTACACACATTAATGGGGAGGAATCTCAGAAACTTAATATTCATCCAAAGAGATAAATCCCATAAAAATCCGAAGTATATAAGTCTATGTATATAAAGTTCAAGAACAATCAAAACTAATGCTATATTGAGAGACAGGATAGCATAGCCATTATGGACTCTGGGGCCAAAAGTGGGTTCATGACTGAGTATTCCCTTTTTCTAGCTCAGTGACCCAAATAAGTTGCCTAATCTCTCTGTACCTCAGTTTCTTCATTTATGGAATGTTGAAGATAGCAATGGTTCCTACCTCAAAGAGTTGTCGTGAGGATTAAATGAATTAATATATGTAAAATACTTAAAAGAGTACATGGCGCAGAACAAACACTATGTAAATGTTAGCCCTTATTATTATTTTTGACTAGTTGTTATTATTACTGTTGTCATTACTATCATGATTTAGGAACATATACAAGATGGTTAAACTGTATGAAAAAACATGGGAATGATTAAAACAAAATTCAGGGTAGTGATATGTTTTAGAAGCTTCTAAATTATTAATAATGTTCTGTATCATGAGCCAAATAATGGGTGCACAGATATTTATGTTACTATTATTCCTTAACTGTATATATAGATTTTCACTACTTTTTTAGGTATGATATATTTCCCAATAAAATTTTCTAAAGATTAAATGAAATTAATTATTGAAAAGGACCAACATCATTCTTTCCCCTCTCCTGGCTAGAATCTCCCCTTTTCTGCATGCCTTTGGATGATGTATTTGCCTTCACAAAAAGAGCCTCAACCTTCTGGAGGGGAACTGATCTGTTCAGCAGGCTCCCCCATTCATCATCCCCCAGGCAGTGTGTTTTACATTCATCTGCAGATGAAGATAAAAGGGTGGTGTGTTGCCCTCTTTAAGATTGCTAGCAGGATAAGCATGAAGAGGAAGGCTTTCATATTTTACCCTAGGCTTTCCAGCAGTTGCCTTCCCCAGAATTGAAGAAGCTTGGCTTGCTTCTCAAGTGCTTGTTGAGAAGCAAAATGCCCAGGGAAGAACAGAAGATTCTGAACTCCAGAACTGCAGCATCTCTAGGCTAGATTTTATCACCGATGACATCGCATTTTACTGGAGCAGCTTGATGTTCTAGAGATTTGCCCAGCATGCTTAGTGGCTGTTATTTCACTATGGCTTTTGAGCTCAAAGGCTTTAGAAAAATAATAATGGTAAGAATTTATTAAGCATTTTCTATGTACCAGATTCTGGGCCAAGCATTTGTTATGCATGGTTTTCTGTAATTCTCAAACAGCCTTATAAAGCATTCACAGTTGTCTCCATTTTATTGCTATACAAACAAAAGGACAGACAGGTGAAGATATTTACCCAAGGTCACACAATGAGTGGGAGACAGAGCCAGGATTTGAATAAAAATTCTTCTTTATACTCATAATTTCATTTGAATCATCCAGCATTCTGGAGGAGGGGAACTATTCCCATCCATATTTAACAAATTAGTAAACTGAGTCCCCATGAGATGAAGTCACTGGCTAAGGGGACACAGCTAGGAGGTGCTAGGACTACATGTGGGTCCCATCTGAAAGGCTGGAATACTCCTTACCTTGCCTTTTCCATTAGCAAGAAAGAAGAATTTCCTATGAACACACACTCAAATCACACTAAACTGAAAACAGTGCATGAGGAAAGATCACTACCTTGGGTGTAGAGTTTGGGCAGAATTGCCTTCAAAGTCCCAGACCAGAAGAAGAATGGCATCAGCACCAGAGTGGGCAGGGAAGACATTAGAGGATGTGAAGTGGGGTCTGCAAAGGCCATGAGCAGGCACAGGATGCTTGTCCAGAAGTGAGAAAATACACAAGAATTTCTGGGAAAAAAAATCATTGGCAGGGACATGGCTAAGAGGTAGAGGTAATAGAGTAGAAGAAGCAAGCAAGGTCATGAGGGGCTATTTGCAAAATGTCCTTGAGTAGATATGATTCCTTAGCATCCAAATGCTGGGTACTGTAAGGCTGTAGTGGGTCCCATTGCCCTCCACGCCCATCTTCCCATCCATCCATCCATCCATCCATCCATCCATCCATCCATCCATTCATTTATTCATCCATCCACTCAGAATGTGAGCTCCTTATGAACAGAAACCTTACTCATTGTGGTTGCCACTGTATCCCTAGTAACTGGAAGAGAGCCCAGCACAAGATAGGCATTGAAGAACTAATTGTCAGATGAATAAATTAACCCTTCTATTGAGCAAATATGTGCTAAGTACCCACCAGCCATCCCAAGACGACAGCATGGTGCATTTTGGGGGGCTTGTATTCCAGTGGGAAGAGACAGATGACAAAGATAATAGATTGATAAATATACATCATGTCATATAAGTATAATTGACACAAAAGTGGGACTTAGCGTAGTTTCCCCTAAAAGAAGATCATGAGTGGAGGGTTCAAGTGGAGGTCATTTACTTAGGAGGTTATCCAAGAAAGCATCATTCTGGAGTGGGAAATTGAGACAAGAAAGAGAAGAAAGCCAATACAGGACATGATATTGAGTGGGTTTTACTGTGGGCAGCTGAAATTCAATTCTGCTGGAGACCCTTGCAGAGACTTCAAAAAACATACTTTATGTTTTCCCACCAACTGGGCATGGGAGCTGGAATAATTTCCATGAGCTCTTGCCTCTCCTGGCAGAGTATATATGTGTGTAGGGGCATGGATATATTTTACATGATGCGTTCAGAAAGAAATCTCTGTGATAAGGTGAGATTTAAGAAGAGATAACAGAAAGTGAGAGTAAGCTGTGCAAATATTCTAGGAGGTGGGAAGTGCAAGCACAAAGGCCCTGGGGCAGGACTGTGGCTGGTATGTTCAAAGAATTGTAAAGAGACCAGGTGCTGGTTGAAACGACCAAGGAAGAGAGAGATAGTGGAGGATAGATCATGCAAGGTCTTTGCAGCTCGTGGTAAGAATTACAGCCCTGTCTCCAAGTCAGATGGGAAATCATTGGAGAAATTTGAGTGGAGAAGTGACATAAAATGTTTCATTTTCGAATGATCCTTTTGGCTGCTCTGTGGAGAACGAATGCTAGGGACAGGGATGGAGGCAGGAAGAACCAAGGGGAAGCCACTACAATAATCCAGATTTGACATGATGGCAGTTTAGACCAGAATAATAACAATGGAGGTTTTAGCAAGTCATCAGAGTCTGGCTGATTTGAGAAGTCTGGATTTCCTGATGGAGTATATGTAGAGAGTGAGAAAAAGGACGCAGTGAAATGAACTCCAAGTAGCTGGAAGGATAAGGTTGTCGTTTATGAGACATGGGAGGTGCAGGTGTTCAGGGGGTTGGACACCTTAGGCTGGATGCCTAGTAGACATCTCCAGGTGGAAGATGATGAGCAGGACTATATAGGTTGGAGCTCGAGGGAGAGACTGAGGCTGGAGATATACATATTTTATATGGGAGTTTTGGGGGTAGAGCTTGTAGTTAGTGCTAGGAGACTGGATGAGACCCAGTCTGCATGAATGAGTGTACACAAGGAAGAGTCCAGAGTCCTGAGATTGTGTGTAGAGTGTGTAGAATTCCGCCAATGAGGGGGAGCCAGGGAAGGAGATGGGAAAGGAACAGCCACATAGGGAGGAGGGAAGCCAGTAGCATGCTTATGCTAAGTGGCTTCACTTGAAGCCAAGTGAAGAAAACGTTTCTAGATGAAGCAAACAATCAGTTGTAACAAACACTGTTGATTTAGGTAAGATGAGCCTAAGAATGGCCCACTGGTTGTGGAAAAATGAAGATCATCAGTGATCCTGACAGCACAGGTCTCAGGGCACCTTGACTGCAGTGAATGCAAGGGAGAATGGAAAAGGAAGAATTGGAGAAATCTGGATGACTCTTTTGAGTAACTTTTTTTCTGAAGGGAACAGATGGTGGCTGGAGTGGGATGTGGGTCTAAGTTCTTTGTTGTTTTTACTTGTTTTGCTTTAAGAAGAGAACTGTTATGGTAAGTTTATTTGCTGATGGGAATAATCCAGTAAAAAGAGAAACACTTATCATTTGGGAGAGAAAGGGATTGATCACTGGAGTGATGTGGCTTGATTGGGTGTGGGCAGAGGAACCCAGAACTCCCATGGAGGAGCTGTCAGCATCAACAGGCATTCATGGGACAGGAAGGGGACAGGTACATGAGCTCATCTGGGGAAGGTTGGCAGGGTGAGTGTAGCAGAAGTGTGGCATAGGGCAAATAACCCCTTCCTGTTTTCTTAGGGGAAAGGAAGCAGGGACATTAACCAACACTGAGGAGGAAGAGTTGGAGAGTTAAAGGGAGGGTCATGAAAGTTGTCTTGCAGCTGGGATCATGGACTTGCAATAGGTACTGAGCATACATCTAAAGTGATACCAGCTGACCTGGGTGTTTTTTGTCTTCCAGCCATTTGTGTCTGTAGAGACACAGGTGTGGAAAAGATCAGCATTTGGATTCAATCTGGGTTGAAGTTTTGCCAGGTGAGTGTAAAGGAGGAAGAAGAACAAGAATATTAAGATTGAAAGCAAAGAAGTGAATACGATAATGGACATCTACCTGCCTTTCCTCACCTTTCTTTGTCTCTACAGTTCACTGTCTACACACACACACACACACACACACCCCTAGAGGGGACACGGAGAGAGGTATTTGTAACTTTTAGAAATATGACAGAGCTATCAGCTATGTGACAGCTCCATAATTGTGAAGTGAGCTGCATACATTTTGATCTGAACGTGACTGTTGCATTTGTTCTGCATCGGTGTATCATATTTTTTTCCCATCAAGCCAAAGAGCAAAAACAAAGAAAAACTGTGATTGTCTGAGAAGGAGGAAGTCAAGAGCAACAACTACTAAACTAGAAGTGTGTGGCTGAGATGCTTCTCTTCATTCCCCCAGCTCCATGTGTCTTTAAAACAAAGTACCAGGTTCTCAAGGGATCATGAATGATTCTTTCTTCCTCTCATCCAAATGCCCTTGAGTTCCTCCCCTCACCCTTCAGCGGCGTAAATCTCAGTGGGGCCAATTTGGGACAAGCCAATTCTCATCAATGTTTAATTCAGGTACACGAAAATTGCTGGACTGCAGGCAGAGGGCAGGAAGCTAAATTCAACTGGGAGATGGACAATGGCCATTGATACTAGTGGGAGTGTTAAATCTTATTGGGAAAGTCTCTTAATTTTGTGATTCAGCTCTTAGATAAAGGATTATTTTTAAGCACAAATAGTTTTTTCTGTAATAGCTGTTCCTTTTCTCAGGCAGAGAGCCAGAGGACAAGAAAGATGTCCCAGTGACCCATCTGACTCGAAACTCTGTGTGTTCAGCAAGGCATAGCACAACTGCCCAAAGCAAGGGACTGGGCGTGGGGGTGAAGGGTTGGGTGTGGGGAGAGAGTTGCTGCTCTGGAGCCCAACCCATATCTGTTGTAAATGGCTGAACAGACCCTTGCACAAGGAGAGATTTTGAGGGTCAGTTGGAAAACCTGTATGGATTGTTTAATAATGTCTGCCATAAGAACAGAGGGGGAGAGCAGTGGTACACATCCCAAGTAACAGCTATTTGTAACCCATAGAAATCTACTGTAGAAATTGATTAGCAATGTCTGCCATGAGCATAGAAGTGGAGAGTGGCAGTACATATGCCGTGTATCTGCCATTTGTGAACCAAGGATGTTTTTGTGGAAAGCATATCAGTCCAGCTAGATGGCAGTGTGGCTCTAAGGCAATAGGGTAGAGTTTCAGTAGACCCCTGCCAAAAGATAAATCCAAATCCTACTTCACCCATGTATTATACAGTGACTTTAACCAAATGACTACATCTCTTGGAGCGTCTTCTTTTCTTTCTTTCTTTTTTTTTTACATCTGTGCAATCGAGGGAACAATCACTATGTCATTGGTTGTTGTGAGAACAGAACAACTATTAAAGCCCTTGGTGTCATGTGAATTTTGATATGGGCTTAAGGTATTGTGAATTCGGTAATAATTATTTCTATTATTAATTGCTGATAAAATGTCAACTATGTGCCAAGTATTCTGTTTGGCGCTTTTATGTATATTAACTTATGTGTTTCCCATAATAGCTCTGCAAGTTAGGTACTAATCACAGTCTCCGTTTTATAAAGGGGAAAGTCAGTTTCACAGAGGGTAGGTGACACATGCATTGACACACAGACAGCAAAAATGGATCCTGGATATAAACCAGGATGGAGAGATTCCAAAGCCATTGTTTAAATCTCTACTCTGTTGCTCTCATAGCACTACCAGCCTAAGAGCCCAGTTTTCTGGGTCTGATTCCCCGTTCCTTTGAAGACCTACTGTGTGTCTTGAGGCAAGTCACACCTCCACATGCAACTCAGTCTTTACATCTTGGAAAGAGACAGTTGGAATAGACCCATGGTTTCTACACTCTGTTCATTAGAGTTCCGGGAGTCTGAAGAGTATCCCCGGGATGGAGGAAGATTTGTATCCCCTCCTCCACTCAAACCTGGGCATCTCTCATTTGCTCTATTTTCTTTATCAGAATTCCAGGTATGATTTAATTTGGAAAGGGATCCTGCTGCTACAAAGAGTTTGGAAACCATCTCCTTAGATGATGGTAGTTGTCACTTATTCATCATCTATTATATGCCAAGCCTTTCACATATGGTGTTTACAACCTGCAGTAACAAAACAAGGTAAAACATTATTATTCACATAATTTTTCAGAAAAGGAAACTGAGATTCAGAGCGGTTCAATCCCTGGCTAAGGTCACCTTGGTAGTTATGCCAAACCAGGGAGTCCAATTCAGATCTCTCTTGATTTGGAAGCCCATAATTAAACCTTCAGGCTGCTGAATCACATCTCTTATTGAAGGCAGTACACAATTAGTATTATTTCATTATCAGGAGAAGAGGCATTCCCAGACATTAACAGTCCAAGTAATGGCAGTGAGGTCAGCTGAGATGTGTTTGGATTCCTCAGCCGTAGATCTCTACAGCCGCCAAGGGCACTAACCTATTTTCACAAGCAGTGTTCTTCTTTGAGAACTATCCAAACATAATGAGCGTTAGTTGCAATGCAGAACAGAGAAGGGGATTTCGCCAGCCGAGACCGCATGCCCAGAAAACTTTTTTAGTCTTTTGGGAGCATCGCTGGCAAACATAATTTGAAAATCTTTCTCTTCAACATGCTGCCTCCTGTCAAAGAATAGGATTCTCATGCATATTTCATCCTGTTACTTTTTAATTAAAAGCTATCATATATTTATTTTTCAGCTGCTTTAGAGGGAGGGAATCTAAGCCTTCGTTCTATAAACATTTGTTATGCCCCTTTGATGTGCCACACCTTTAGTGGACGCTGGGACAGGCCAAGATGAGTGCACCACAATCCCTCCCCTCAAGGGCATTGCGATCTGGTTGTGGGGGGAGGGAATAGATATGTAAATTAAGTATAATAAAGGATGTCAAATGCTGTGATTGAAGTATATTCATTGGGGGCATTTCTAACTGGTGCCCTCTGAGTCAAATTCAGCCCTTTAGCATATTTTGAAGTCATCATAAATATCAAACTTGTGGCCAAGAATCATCAGGAAGCATCTATAAGAATCTATATTAGAGGTCCACACACACACACAAAATCAGAAGATCTGGAAATCCCGGGACTGTATTCCCACAGGGCCACCATTACCTGGAGTTGAATAGTGGCAACTCCCCGCTAGAGGAGCTCAATTCTTCATTTGGCTTCAGTCACCACCACTCTCTATTGCTGCACCGGGTCTACTGGGCTTATCTATGCTGCCTCCCTGGCCTCTGGAGGGTTTTAGCTCACAACATTTGATAAGAGCGTAAGATGAAAATACAAAGGAGTCAGTGGTTACTTCTATGTGGGCGAGAGCCAAGAATAGCTTCAGAGAGGTTCCCACAGACCACGTCGCTGCTGTGGAACCACGGGCCCGGACTTGCTGTTTCTCAGATTTTGCCCTGGGCTACACAGCCTGGGCTCTAACTCCAGCTCTTATCCTTACGTGAATTGCTTCTTCTCTCTAGACCCCAATTTCCTCATGTTTTATAAATGTTGAATTCTGGTAGAGGTAGGCATTCAGAAAAAATTTGTTCAGGGAAGGAAGAAAGAAAGGAAAAGAGGGATGGAGGAAGGAGTTGTATCATCCTCTCAGACTTTCTGTGAGAATCAAATAGGCCATTATGAACATGCTTGCAAACTTTAAAGTAATATTCACATGTAAGGTGTTTTTATTCTTTATTTTTATTTTTTTGAGACAGGATCTCACTCTGTTGCCCAGGTGGGAGTGCAGCGGCACAGTCATGACTCACTGCAGCCTCAAGCTCCCTGGCTCAAGTGATCCTCCCACCTCAGCCTGTTAAGTAGCTGGGACTACAGGCACCCACCATCATGCCCAGCTACTTTTTGTATTTTTTGTAGAGACAGGGTTTTGCCACGTTGCCCAGGCTAGTCTCAAACTCCTGGGCTCAAGTGATCCACCTCCCTTGGCCTCCCAAAGTGCTGGTTCTACAGGCATGACCCACCCTACCCAGCCAAGGTGTTTTTAATGTCATAATTACATTTCCGCAGTTTTCAGAAAGCATTGTGTGGAATCACAGAACAGTGAGATTCTACTTTAAAAGCATGGATTATCAAAGACATTTTGGAAATAGAGTTCAACTCAATTATTATTATTATTATTACTGCAATATTTGTTGGAGCCTTTATTATGCCTTAAAATGCAGTATGCATTCTCAACAGAGAAAGATTTACTATGGGTTTCTCATACCCGGTTAGCTGGGGAACTCATTTTTCACAGAGTGAAGGACAGAGGTTTTGTGGACCATACTTTGAGAAATGCTGAGCTGATTTAATGCATGTGGACGTGGGTCCCTAGGGGAAGTGACGTGCTCATTATCACATAAAGAGAGAGCAACAAACACTATAGACATTGATGCTGAATTTTAGTCCACGGCTCTTTGTTGATAGTGTTTTTTTCCAGTGATTCTTTCCTGATGACTACCATTCTCTGTTGATAATGTCTTTTTCCAGTGATTCTTCCCTATCGACGATCATTCTTCTCACCCTTTAGGCTGATTTTGGGCCTCCTGTTGACCCCATAGCTCCCCACTCCTCTGTATTTCCTCCAGGCCTGCATTTAACAGATGGATTGTAGTCCACTAGGTGATAATTACCATGAGGTCAGATTGCACCTGTCTTATTATGTCTGTCTTGTACATTACTAAATCCTCATAACCTAGCACGTAGGCTAATCTAATATATGTGTATACTCTCAGGAGTATAGTGCCTGATACATATTATATTTTCTCTGTGTCTCTGACACATTTTAGATTCATTTATATTACTTAATATATAGCTATTAGATTGTCCAGATAGATAGTCTATATACCTAGATGGTTAGAACCTAATGTATATCTAATATATACTTTGAAGATAGATACATGGGTGGAACCTAATATATATCTAATATATACTCAGATAGATAGAATATAATATATATCTAATACGTACTCACGTAGATTGATACAGAACAGATAGATGGATGGAATCTAATATGTACTCAGATAGATAGATAAAGGATAGATAGATAGAACCTAATATATATCTAATATATACTCAGTTAGAGATAGATGGATAGAACCTAATTTATATCTAATATATACTCAGATATATAGAAGATAGATGGATAGAACCTAATATATATCTAATATTTACTCAGACAGAGGATAGATAAATGGATAGAACCTAATATATATATTATATATTCATATAGCTGGAAGATAGATGGATAGAACCTAATATACCTAACATATCCTCAGATAGATAAGAATGAAAGGAAATAATAAAGAACAAATTTCTCTTCATGGTTGTGTTTCCACATAAAATTTGAAGATGTAAGATCTTTCGTGAAGCACCCAAATAATTCAAGAGGTGAGGGAAAAACAAAATTTTTATGCCAATTATCTGACAAACAGCTTGTCTGGATGTTTGTCCGACTTCCCTTCTGGGTCTGCTGCTTCAGTGTGCTCCAGCAGACGCAGCCTTGCTCTGTTCCAAGCAAATTACCCTCCGAGGCGATCACACTCTTGCAAGCATGATGGAATTTTCTGTTGCTTCACAAAGTGTTTCCACAAAGTTTGCCTTTGATTTGCCTTCCCAAGTCTTCGCAGCCTCCCAGCTTCTCCCAGAGTTGTTCCTTTGATAAAAGTGTTCAGTCTTTCTGGTTTCCGTTTTGCTCTGCACATTGAAAGCCTATGGGGAGGCAGATTTTGCTGGAAAATGAGCAGCATATTTCAGCCCATGGGACCTGAATTTCATGGTAGCTGCAGGCTCCTGGTTCTGAAGCTGGCAACTGAGTGTCTGCAGAGAAACCCACGACCTCAGTCAGAAAGGACAGCAGTGGATATGTCCTCGCCATATTCCAGACCTAGAAACTAAGAATCAGACAGGGGAGGGGCCTCTCCCAGTCTTCTGAGATTACATTTCTCTGAGACGAGGGATTTTGTATTTTTTCAACATTTTCCCTTAGATTTTTGTGTATGTGTGTGTATGATGGTGTTTGTTTACTTGCTTGTTCTTTGTTTTGTTTGTTTGTTTGTAGCCACAATTTCCTCAGCTCTGCCTTGAAAGAGACAGTATAGTACAGCAGTTAAAAGCATGGCCTCTGAAGTCAGATTGCTGGAGTCTAAATCCTGGTTCCACTAACTCTTCTGCTGCGTGACCTTGGGCACGTAAAGTGACCTCTGTGATTCAGTTGCCTCATCTGTAAAATGGAGGTAATCATAGATTGTTGTGTGGATTAAATGGGTCAATTTGTGTAAAGTGCTTAGAACCTAGTAAGGACTATAGATGTCCTTGCTACTTTTATTACTCATAAATGTCATTATTTTTCTAATACATCCTCTTTTAAGACTCACTTACATTGCATGCTCAACATGTTTGCATGAAAAGCTTCTTTATATTTTAGAATAGAGTTTATATATAGTTCTTTATCAGCATCATGGTTATGTGCATTCATTCAACCTAACACATATTCACAGGCTTACTAAGGGCAAGAACTAAGAACTACCCTAAGCAGAGGGTAACCAGCAGCGAACAAAACAGACAAAACTTCTACTCTATTGGCCCTTACATTCTAAGTCTTACATATAAGCAAACTATTATCACCCTCATTAGAAAGCTTATTCATTTAAAAATACTTGTAGGGAACTTACTGTATTCTAGGGAGTGTTCTGAGAATTTTACAAATAGTAACTCATTCAGTCCTCATGACAATACTCTCAATGTCATTTCTATTCAGCAGAGAAGGAAACTGGGTCGCAGAGGAGATAAACAAATTGCCCAAGGTCATACAATTATTAGCTGGTGAAGATACCCTATGTAACCTTCTTCCTGATTTGCCCAGTCCTGGCCATGGGTCTCAGCCTTCAGTTTGATTTAATTTGAATTGGCTAAATTGTCATTAACCCGGCCTCAGTGTCAGCACGTTTACTGAGCATGTTAGCTTGGTACCGATCTTAAGCCATGAAGTGGTTTGTCTACCTCTCACATATTAACTTGGTGAAAATAGGAAAATACCTCTGCAAAAAATGTCTCTAATTCCTGAGACAGGCCCTGATTAGAGAACAAGGGAGCGGGGTTCAAAACCCCTTGGTCATCCTTCAGGAAACATCCCGCGGGGCATTTGAGGACAAAGTGTGCTTGTATCCCGCTGCTAATGAGACCTCGGCGGCTCCAAGGCCAGCCCTCACTCTGGTCCATCAGTGAAGAAATCCTGACCCCAACAGAAGGAGGGCACAGTGCAAGGTTTCTCAAGAGTCAGTGGCAGGGCTAACAGCTGAAATCATCCTGACTCTCTCTCCAATGCTTCTTCAGTGGAGGGAGGGAGGAGGCATGTGGAAGAAGGAATGGAAGGCAATGAGGGAACCGTTCCTCATTTCATGAATTCTTGTTTGCTCACCATATCCCCTTCCTTTCCGTGTGAGATCTCTCCGAGCATTGTTTTTTAATTCACTCAATCATTTATTTTTACTTTTATTTATTTTTTTGAGACAGAGTCTCGCTGTGTCACCCAGGTTGGAGTGCAGTGGTGCGATCTCAGCTCACTGCGACCTCTGACTCCCAGATTCAAGCCATTCTCCTGCCTCAGCCTCCGGAGTAGCTGGAATTCAGTCATGTGCCACCCCGCCCAGGTAATATTTGTATTTTTAGTAGAGACGGGGTTTCACCATGTTGGCCAGGCTGGCCTTGAACTCCTGACCTCAAGCAATCTGCCCGCCTCAGCCTTCCAAAGTGCTGGGATTACACGCGTGAGCCACCGTGCCTGGCCTCACTCACTCAATCATTTATTCATTCAACAAATATTGGTTGAGTTCCTGTCCTGATGGGTGAGATTGATCACCATAAAGCAAAATGAGTGAAGCATCAGAGGCTTTAGCAGCCTGGAAGAGGTACCTGATCCAGGCTGGGAGGCTCAGGAAGGCTTCCCCAGGTAGTGATATATTTAAGGAGGGATTTTAGAGGATGAAGGGCAATCAGCCAGTTGATGCGAGAGGAAGCCAGCACAGAAGGATCCACCCGTCAAAGGCATGGAGATGGCGGGGTGACAGGGCACTCGCAAAGAACCAAGAGGAACCAGTCGCCTGGAGCAGAGGGCTGGGGAGAGGCAAGGTCTTGAGTTGAGCAGGCCTCAGGGGCCCCAGCCTACAGGCAGAGCACTGATGTGGGAACTGGGGACCCAGTGGCAATTCCTGTTCTGCCTCTAAATCCTTTTGGACAAGTCTCTACCCTTTAAGACCTCAGTCTACACATCTGTCAATGGGTGCACTGGACCCATTTGTAATCTGTAAGTTCCCTTCCCACTGACATCCTAGACTGAATTTCTCATTCTGGCTTCAGAGGCTTCAGCAGCCTCCTCCCTAGTCCTGCCTGGATAGCAGAACAGCCTTTCATAGAGCCTGGCCTCTGGAGTCAGAGAGGCCTGGATTCAAATCCCAGCTCTGCCACTATCTAACTTAAACTCTCCAAAGCTCATTTTCTTTATCTGTAGAATATGAATGCTAACATACCTATGCACGGAATGCTAGTAAGAGGTAACTGTACTCATGCAGGTCAAGAATTTAGCAGGGGGCTGGCTTCTGGTCTCCACAAATGGCAGCTCTTGTACCGTCACCTAGATGTTCTTGGCCCATCTGCTACCAGAAACCAGATCTCAGTCACTGGAGAGAGACCAAGCTCTCAGAGGGCTTCAGTCTGAGACCAAGTGGCTGCAGACAAGTGAGGGAACGGGAACTAACACTTAAGTCTCTACCATGTATCAGACTGTAATGTTTACTCTTCATGATATTGTGTCCGGAGTTGGTTCCTTCCGGTGGGTTCTTGGTCTCTCTGATTTCAAGAATGAAGCTGCAGACCTTCACGGTGAGTGTTACAGCTCTTAAAGGTGGCACAGACCCAAAGAGTGAGCAGCAGCAAGATTTATTGTGAAGAGCAAAAAAACAAAGCTTCCACAGAGTGGAAGTGGACTCCAGCGGGTTGAGGCTGCTGGCTGGGGTGGCCAGCTATTATTCCCTTATTTGTCCCTGCCCACATCCTGCTGATTGGTCCATTTTATAGAGTGCTGATTGGTCCATTTTACAGAGTGCTGATTGGTCCATTTTACAGAGTGCTGATTGGTCCATTTTACAGAGTGCTGATTGGTCCATTTTACAGAGTGCTAATTGGTGCGTTTACAATCCTTTAGCTAGACACAGAGCGCTGATTAGTGCATTTTTACAGCGTGCTGACTGGTGCATTTACAATCCTTTAGCTAGACAGAAAAGTTCTCCAAGTCCCCAATCGACCCAGGAAGTCCAGCTGGCTTCACCTCTCAATATCTCTGTAAGAAGGCTATAAGAAGGGTCAGTTATTATTCCCAATTTAGAGATGGGAAAACTGAGGCTCAGAGAAGCAAAGCAACCTGCCCCATAACCATCGGGACATGAACTCAACTCTGATTCCACTAGGTCAGAAGTCACTACACTTTAGCCAGATAATGAATTTTTTCAGCTTTAGGATCCATACCCTCTCTGTAGCAACTTCTCAATGCTGTCATTGCAACACAAAAGCAGCCACAGATAATACATAGATACATGGGCATGACTATGTTCCAGTAAAACTTTACTTAATTTGGCCCACGGACCAGTGTGCCACCCTGCACTACATGCCACTTCTCCTGAGGCTGACTCATAAGAATATCCTTCGTTACTGAGCATGTATAGGTGCTGGTCACTGTGCTGGGCACTTGGGCTGCATTTTCTGGTTTTATTCTTACATCAGTTCTTATATAATCTTTACATTCTTGCATCATTCTCCCCATTTTAGAAATGGAAAAATAGAAGATCCTCAAAACCTGCGTGTTGCACAAGCCAGCACTGCCAGTCAAGCACTGTGTCTGCAAACACTGTGTGGTCTCCTAACACATACATCACTGAGACACAGCCAAGGGAAACTTCTGGGGTCTCACATTTTCCTCTCCTATCACACGGGCTTTCGCATTTTCCTCTGCAACAGAATAAAATAAGAAGCAGACATGTGTTTGCAAAGGTCATGGAATTCAAATAAAGAGCGTGATGCTTCCTTCCCTCTTGCAGAAAGCATGTAAAGAAATATAGCGAGACGGCATTCACTTTGAATTCATTGCCAGGTCAGTTTCTGTGCTGTGGGAAAGCCCAAGACCTGGAGAGGAGGGGAGCATCCAGAAACTAATGGGCTGTTCCCCTAGAATGGAGCCGTGTGGGTGCAGAAAGCCTCCCGTACTGGAAAACAAGCAGGAAATAATGGGCATCACCATTTCCTGTGAACAATGGAGAGGATTGGAAAATAAGTGTATGCAGCAGAGATGAACATTTACATGGCAAGGGGCAAGCGAGGCCTCTACCCACAAATGTCTCCCAACATACTGTCTCTGTCCATCGATTTCTTTTTTATTTTTTGAGACAGGATCTCACTCTGTTGCCCAAGCTGGAGTGCAGTGGTGCAATCTCAGCTCACTGCAGCCTCCCAGGTTCAAGTAATTCTCGTGCCCCAGCCTCCCAAGTAGCTGGGACTACAGGTGCACACCATCATGCCCAGCTATTTTTTTCTATTTTTAGTAGAGACAGGGTTTTGCTGTTAGCCAGGCTGGTCTCCAACTCCTGGCCTCAAGTGCTCCACCCGTCTCAGCCTCCCAAAGTGCTGGGATTACAGGCCTGAGCCACCATGCCCGGCCAGATTCCTACCATTACTGTTACCCTCCTAAGAGTAGCATAAGTGCTTAGTCAATCATTAACACAATAGTATGATGAGTTAGACTTGAAAGCATAAAAAGCCCTGGGCTGGGAATAGAGAAATGTGGCTTTTAAACCACTGTGGCTGTAGAGAGAGTTTATTAAGGCTGTGGCTGTCGGCAAATCACTTTTCCCTCTGCAGAACACAGAAGATGAAAAATAGATCAAAGGTTACAAGTGGTCCATGAGCCACTTGCATCCCAGAGATCTATTTCACCTTTGATATATTTTTCAAATTTTTTGACTGAGACAATTTTAGATTGTGTTTGTCCCAGAACCCAGCAAACCCTGATGTCTCATATGTGGCTGCTTCTCACATTCATGACAACTGAATGACCTCTGGTTTTAATCCGGGATTGTAAACATCAGTTCTGGATTCTGATGCAATGATAAAAAGCTGAAAGTGGAACCGTAAAAGGGTGGGACTCTGGTCAGGTAAGTCTCAATGAAAGGGAAATTATAACATCTGTCTTCACAAACAAAGTGTTTTCTGTGGAAGGGAGGACTGTGGTAGGAAACCACCAGGTACCAAGGAGATAGGCGGAGTGCCATTTATCCTGCATTGTAGTGTCTTTGCTTTATGCAAGATATGTACATAACGAAAGGATCCTGGGGTCTAGTCTCAGCACAAAGGCTCAAACCCAACCCTAAACCCACAAGGAATATTTCCATGGGCAAGTGACTAGACCTCTCAGAGGCCCTTAACCAATGAGCTAATGGTAGTCATTTCTTTCTCTTTTCTTTTTGTTACTTCCTATATAATGCAAGATCTTTTCTTAAACTTTTTTTGACAAATAATAATTGTACAATATTCATGGGGTACGTAGTGATATTTCAATACATGTAATGTATAGTGATCAGATCAGGGTAATTTTATATCCTTTAATAAATCTTTCCCTCTCTCTCTCTCTTCCCTCTATCTTTACCAGTCTCTAGCATCCTCTCTTCTACATTTTATCTCTATGAGATTAACTTTTGTTTGCTTCCACAGATGAATGAGAACATGCAGTATTTGACTTTCTGTTCCTGGCCTATTTCACTTAACATAATGTCCTTCAATTCTATCCATGTTGTTGTGAGTGATGGGATTTTATTATTTTTTATGGCTGAATGGTATTCCATTGTGTATATATGCCACATTTTCTTTAACCATTTTTAACCATTCGTCTGTGGTTGGATGTCTAGGCTGATTCCATATCTTGGCTATTGTGAATAGTACTGCAATAAACATAGAAGTGCAGATGTCTTTTCAAAGTACAGATTTCCTTTCCTTTGGATAAATTCCCAGTAGTGGAATTGCTGGATCATATGGTAGCTCTATTTGTGGGTTTTTGAGGAACCTCCATACTGCTTTCCATAGTAGCTGTACTAGTTTACATTCCTACCAACAGTGTATAAGGGTTTCCTTTTCTGCACATCCTCTCCAGCATTTGTTATTTTTTGTCTATTTGATAATAGCCATCCTGACTGGGGTGAGATGATACCTCATTGTGGCTTTGATTTGCATTTTCCTGAATGTAGGATATTTCTACATACACTGTCTCTACTCCATGAAACAGTGTGGAAATTGTTTTTACCACTTTATAGATGAGAACACTGAGGCTCAATGGATGAATAGATTGCAGAGAGTCACACAATGAGCCATGGCAAGATTCCAAGCCTCATCTCTCTAACCTTCAGAGCCCACACACCTTCCATGTTGCCATGACAACCCCATGCTTCACTTGTCAAGCCAGGATATTGACGAAAGTCACCTCCCAGAGCAGGTGAAGATTGCTTGCCTACAGCTGCCAAAGGAGAGCACAATACTAGGCACACTTGCAGGGCTGCAGGCCCTCCTGGATCCCAGCTGGTTCCAACTTAGTTATTTCATCTAGAATGTTCTTGCCCATGAAGAATTCCATTTCCTGTTTCTGGTGAATTCTAGGCAGTGAGGAAGGAGATGCCCAGAAGAATCTATTTCTTGCCAGCTCCCTTGATTTAGTAAGCAATTGTCAATCTGCTATCCTCAGGCTGCCCACAGGCCTGAGAAGAAGATGCCAGGCTCTAGGCTGGAATTATGGTCGGTGTTGTTGTTTTCTACCAGTTGGTAAATTCCCTGGGCTTGTTTCTGAACAGAGCAAGATGAATGCTGAAAGCAAGATGAGAGCCCTGATGAGCCATTTCCCTTCAGAATCCATCTCAAGACAAAGAAGAGGCCTCTAAGGAAGAAGGGACCCGGGGTGTGTTGGAAACTGAAGATCACTTCCACAAACTGTTCCCAAAAGGAATTACCATGCAGCCATTGGCCCATTCAAAAAATAAAAATAAAAAGGTGATGAAGATTAAGCCAGTAAGTCTGAGAGGAAGAAAAAATCACAGGGGACGTGTGCAGTGGCTCACACCTATAATCCTAAGACTTTGGGAGGTCAAGGTAGGCGGATGGCTTGAGCCTAAGAGTTTGAGACCAGCCTGGGCAACATAGACCCCATCTCTACAAAAAAATACACACACAAAAAAAGCCAGGTGTGGTGGCATACACCTGTGGTCCCAGCTACTTGAGAGGCTGAAGTGGGAGGATTACTTGAGCCCAGGAGGTCGAGGCTGCAGCAAGCTGTGATCTCACCACTGCACTCCAGCCTGGGTAACACAGCAAGACTCTTACTCAAAAAAAAAAAAAAAAAATCACAAGGCACCTCCCTTGGCCATACATTATCCTAGTTGATCTGAATGGCTTTGTTTTTCCCTTTTTTATTATCATTATCATTATATTATCATTACCATTCTTCTCCCCACCGAGTTTCATGGCCTGTTGTAAGGGGTTTTTCTCTGGAATAGAACAAGACATAAATTCTCTGAACAGTTTCCTCCCTCAGCCTGAAAATACAGTGATCTTTTTACTGAGCAGACTGACTCCTCCTGGTTAAGAGGAGGACTGGAGAGTTATCCAGGAAATGCAACGAAGTGGGCCTTGACATCCACAAATCATACTGGAAATTTGTTACTTCTATACACATTTGTTTTCACTTTTTTGAACTTTTCCTATTTATTTATGTATTTACTTGATACAGGGTCTTGCTTTGTCTTTCAGGCTAGAGTGCAGTAGCAGGATCACAGCTCCCTGCAGCCTCAACCTCCCAGGTTCAAACGATCCTCCCACCTCAGCCTCTAGCTGGGACTACAGGTGCACATCACCATGCCTGGATAATTTTTTGATTTTTTTAAAAGATGGGATCTCACTGTGTTTCCCAGGCTAGTCTTGAACTCCTGGCCTCAAGCAATCCTGATACTTCACTCCCTCAAAGTGCTGGGATTACAGCATTGTGCCCAGGCTTTTTTGAACTTTTCAAAGCCTGCCTGAGAACCATGACCTCATGTAAGCCTAATATCAGCCCTGGAAGGTTAGGAATGACAGGCATGCTCTTTCCCATTTTACAGATGGAAAAATTGAGGCCCAGAGTGTTTGGGTGGGTTTGCCCAAGGGCACACAGCAAGTTCCAGCAGAGCTGGATCTGGATAGACCTTCTGACCCCTGTCCCCACCATCATCTCCTACAGGTGGCAAGGAGTCTGTTTATTTCCCAGGCTGGACTTCAGCCCATAGATACAGACTGGACACTCAGATGGAGTGTCCCAGTCAGGACACTCCAGGAGATGGGTCTTATGAACCTTCATGCTGGTGAAAGCACCTGAGCTCTCTTACCTGGAGGACCTGGATGGACAGGGACAGAGGGCTTTGGGACAGATGAGGTCAGAAATCCACTGGCATCTCTGTTGGGATTGAACCTGGGGTGTTCACTGATTCTATTTCTATCACCTGTGTCTCTTCCACTTTCTCTGTATTTCTGTCTCTGCTTCTTTCTCCACACAGCCCTACACATACACACCACACACACACACACACACACACACACACACACCCGTCTCTTATCTGACAGTTTTCCTCTTCTTCCACAAGTAATATCAAGAACATAAAGGCAGCTCTTTCTCTCCAAATCGGTAGAAGCCATTGATCTGCAAGGTGTTAAATTTTCCACTATCTTGCTCATTTTAAAGGTAAGTTTCATGTCTCTTTGTTCCCTCCATTTGATACTATAATTGGGGCATTTTCTTGATTCCTTAATTCAACCACTCAATTTTGGAAATGCTCTTTCCATGGTCTCCCCCTAGGCCTCATTTGCCATACTTCTCTCCCCTCCTCCTCTTCATTCATTCCACACCTGGTTTGCATAATATCCTTACAATTGATATATTTCAGGAGAAAACAGTAATGATTTAAAATATCTTTGGATCATTTTAAAGCTGTGTTTGCAACAGGACTGCTGCTCTAGCCAAAAAGACTGCCTACAAATCCCCTTCTTGCCATTCAGGGACAGAGAAATAAAGTAAGGAGTGGAGATAAAATGATTACACAAATCCTGTGTTTCAGATCTTTGTTCTTCAGGCTCCCTATCAAATATTAGCAACTCGCCTCAAGGTGAAAAGAGGGAAAATGAGATCTCAGATAGAAACAGCAGGAGTCACCAAGCAGCATGTTCTTTCAGCTCCTGGATTCTGTTCACCCAACCCCAGTGAGGACCATCCATGGGACTTTCTGCTTCTGACTCGAGCAGAACTGGGCTCATATCCGAGCTTTGCCACTTAATGGCTGTGTAACCTTGAATACTAATTTTAGTCCTCTGAGCTTTTGGTTCCTCTTCTGTTACTCATGGGTTTATTAAAATAGTAGCGATAGCCTGTTCTCAGGGATAGTATCAGGCACTGTTAGTGATGCTGACTGTAGCAGCCAGTGGATCCTAAGCACCCTTGAACAGGATTCTCAATCCATCCTCAGTACGGTCCTACAAGGGCTGATGTGATGACTATACACATTGCACAAGTGCAGACACTGAGGATCAGAGAGGCTCAGAGACTTACCCAGGGTCACACAGCTAGTATGCAGCATGCAGGAGCTGATTTTTTGAAGCCTGTCTTCTTAACCACACATGAAAATGCCCAGATGCTATGACCTTCCCTATCTAGTATATGCTTAGAAAATTTTTCTTCCTGCTGTTCTCCCAGAAAGGACACCGTTAGGACAAGAGCTGAGTCTCAGAGCCTGGCATAGTAAGTCTCTGTGTGCCTTCTCTCTAGAGGGCTCTGGAATAAAGGCCTCTTTAATTAGTAGAATGATGTTCTTTGGGGCCAAAGTAAAGAGACAATAAAGCAACTCCCAGAGCAGACAAGTGTGTGAACCTGAGCCAAGCATTTCGTCCTGACATGGCGGAGATTGATGGTCTGCAATGTGGTGCAACAACTGTTAGGTTCAGCCTGTGGCTTCTGGAGGGCAGTCAACCTGCAGTGGTTTTGGAGTTGCAGATTGAAAAGATGTCAGACCTCCCTTTGCTCCAGTATGGGCCAGTCACCTGTGGTCACTGAAGCCCTGTCTGGCCAGGATTAGCAGTCCCCACCATGGCATAGGGTCCAGAAACCCCACTAGAGTCTTAGTTCTGGGACTGATCCCAGCTACCCGTGAGGAATTCCGAGTGCTTACATACCTGCTGTGTTATAACCGAACAGTTTGTCTTGTTCTCAAACTTGCTGGTCTGTTTACCCTCTCAAATGATCAAAGACCCCAAAAAACTTTTGTTCATGCGGGTTGTATCAACAAAATTTCTAGTATTAGAAATTAAGATAGAAACGTTTTTAAAAACATGCATTTATTAATTTATAAATAAAAATAATAGGCTGGTGTGGTGGCTTATGCCTGTAATCCCAGCAGTTTGGGGAGCTGAGGCAGGTGGATCACTTGAGGCCAGGAGTTCGAGACCAGACTGGCCAAAATGGTGAAACCCCATCTCTACTAAAAATACAAAAATTAGCCAAGTGTGGTGGTGCATGCTTGTAATCCCAGCTACTTGGGAGGCTGAGGCACAAGAATCGCTTAAACCTGGGAGGAAAAGGTTGCAGTGAGCTGAGATTGCACCACTGCACTCCATCCTAGGCCACAGAGCAAGACTGTCTCAAAAGAAAAAGAAAAAGAAACAATAATAAACCCAGTAAGTAACATAAGTAACATATTCATTCTATGGGGAAATAGCTAGATTTTTGCATAACCAAAGAAAAAAATACAGAGAAGAGTGGCATTGTTTTACTTTTTTGCAGTTCTCTTTAACGCCTAACTGAATAGAATGCCTAGATTCTTCTAGCTCCTTCTGCATGCAATCTGTTGTGATGTGTTGGTTTGGGTGGAAGTCTATGAAGAAATTCTCACACAGACATGTATTTAGAGAAAGGAGGACATCCAGGACCCTCTGAAACATTCTTAGGCACTCCCAGGAGTCCTCGGACCACACTTTGAGAACCACTGAATTTTAGGGTCAACATTATTTATTCATTCATCTAATCAGTCATTTACTCAGCAAATGGTAATTCAGCATGCATTTCGGGTACTTTAAGAACTGGAGATATGGAGGTAAATAAACTGTGGTATTTATTCTCAGTGCTTCATCCACTATAGATGAGGAGACTGAGGCTCAGAGAGGTAATGTCCCTTGTCTCTGGTTGTCTGTGTCCCAACCAGAGACAAGAGACATTACCTCTCTGAGCCTCAGTCTCATCTATAGTGGCTAAAAACATGGATCTGCTTCTTAATCAGTCTAGATTCAGGATAACTGATGTAGGGGTCTGTATAATTTGATGATGATGATGATGATAATGGTGGTGGTGATGATGATGGTGATAGTGATAATTTAGTGATGATGGCAATGCTAGTGATGATGGTGATGACGGTCATGTTGGTGATGAAGACAGTGATAACTTGATGATGATGATGGTAATGATCATAATGATAATCACGGCAATGATGGTGGTGGTGTTAATAATAATGGAGGTGATGGTGATGATGATAGTGATGATGATGATGATGGTGATGGTTATGATGCTGATGATGACAGTGATGATGTTGATGGTGATGGTCATGGTATAATGGTGATAATGATAAATAGACATGCTCACATACCAGATTCTGTCCTACCATTACACTGAATCTTTAAAACAGTTCCATGGAGTAAATCTGCTATTCTATTCATTTTACCAACAGGGACACACAAAAGTTGCATAGTTTGCCCAAGGGTACACGCTAAGCAGCAGAGCTGGGATTCAAACCCAGACAGTTGAGTTCCAGGTACTGTGTTCTTGGCTGTCAGAACGTGTGTATAGTCCCTGTTACAGATAGCAGTCTCAGGCAGAGAATTGTCGGCCAAGGTGGTAAATCTCTGGAGTTTCAGTCAGCAACTAAAAATACAGAGTGCATGCTAAATAGGCAAAGCTTGGTTTGTGCAGTGTTATGTTTGTTAAATATTTGATCTGGGAGAATTAAATGGCATTTTCTTTCTAGAGGACTGAGGCTGACAGGCCCCCAAGAAATAAAGCTGATGAAAATAGCCCTAATTGTAATCATACTCAAATGTGTACAGTTTACAGAATGCCTCCATATATGCTAGCTTATTTAATCCTGTATTTAAATGATGCTCACCAGTTCCCTAGCAAATCTACCCTCCACTTTTTGTTCTAACAGCTTTGGCCTTGAACCAGGATTCGTCACTGCTGCTCTGGATTTTTGCAACAGCCTCCAAACTGCTAACCTCTGTCTATCCACTGCCCCATGGCCCCTGAATGCTTCCTCCAGAGGTTTCCTTCAATAATAATACTAATGGCAGTTAATATTAATTAAGCACTTACCAAGTGCCAGGTACACTGCTCAATAGTAGGTGTGGATTATATTATCTGCTCCTCTCCATAATTATGAGTTACATATTTTTATTACCACATCCCCATTTTACAGATAAGGAAAATGAAACTTAGAGAAGTCACATGATTTATCCAAGGACACACAACAAGGAGACAGAGATCTGGGGCTTGAATGCAGCTGTCTGACTCTCTAGCTTGTTTTTAACCGTAAGGCAACCCTACCTCCCATCAGCAAACTGACTTAATCCACTGTATTGCCCTCTGTGGACTCTCAGGTCCTTAATGGTCATAAGAAAAAGTCACAATGATGATGATAATGATGATGATGGGGGTGATCCTATAATGGTGATGGCATTATTCAATATGGTACCCAAGTCCTTCAAAAGCTGATTCTTTACTTATCTCCTGGAGTCTCCTTCCTGCCTCACCTATCATCATGCACCCCACTCTCAAGCCACACCAAAATCCTTCATTCACCTTAACTTATCACAATGCTTCATCTCTGCATGCGCCATTTCCTCCCCTCACCGCCATACCTTCCTCACCAGTCAAATTCCCACATAGCCTTGAAGACCTAGCCCCATAGTCCACCTGGAAAAAAAATGGATGACTTTCTGTTTCTTCAGGGTACTATCAGAGTACTCCATTCCCACTTGAATTTACCTTTATTATGTTGTGTTGTGTAGGGCATTGGAGAAGAGCATGGGCCGTGGATTCAGAATCCCTGGCCCACACCCAGCCTCTACCACTTACTGATTGTATGTTACTAATTGCCTATGCTCAGGTGATTTTATGAGCCCTAGTGTCCCCATCTGTAAAATGGGTTTGACAACAAGGTTATCTACTCTCCCAAGGCTATTCTGATGATGCAGGAAGGCGAACTCTCTAGATTACTGGAGAAGAGAATAGCCAGATTGTCTAGGCTCACTGGACACTAACCCAGGTGTGGCCTTAGAATTAAGGATGCTGCTGCAGAATGCTTTCACCAGGATGCTCTCCCAGTGCCTGGAAATCAAGAGAGACCCAGGTGTCTGTCAGAATGGCCTAAAAAGGGCATAGATCATGTAGGTTCTATCTAAAAGGATAGCTCCAATAAATGGAGTTATAGGGCTGCAAGAAACGAGCTTCTCTCAGTTCTGCCAGGCCCCTTAGCTTTAGGATATAGGTCTAATCTCACGGAGCATGTTCTGGGGTTGGGATGAGGCAAGGTGTTTTCCAGCCAACCCATGGCCCACCTGGGAGTCTGCAGAGGGCTCAGTAGGATAATCTGTGAAAATCACTTACACAGTGCCTGGGGCAAAGTGCTTTATAAATGTTACCTGTTTTTAGCCACAAGAACAGTGCATTGCTGTTTTTCATTTTCTGCTTGAGGTGTATCTCCCCTATGGTTTCTTTGGGTGAAGAACTGGGGTCGTCTCCGTAGCTACCAAGAAAAAAAAAAAACAGTTTGCCAAGGCAAAGGGCCCCCTGGGCATTTGAAATGACGAAAGTGGAACTTGTATGTAGGGGTGTGTGTGTGTTTGTGTGTGTGTGTGTGTATATATGCCTGCATTAGCACCTGAATCCCATCTAGTGGGATTCATACACTCACACACATACACACTCACATGCACACACACATGCATGCACACACATGCATTCATGTACACATGCCCACACACGCATTTGCACGCACACACAGCCTTCCACTTCTCTCATGGTGCTTGCCCCTTCTCTGTCTTGAGCAGCCTCAGCTCAGCCAGTCCCTTCCCATCTTCCTTACAGCTGCATCTCCTCCATACTCTCTTCTTTCCCTTCCTTGTTACAATTCTTGCCCATTGCCTTATAAAAATCTGCACCCTTTCCAAACCCACTGCCACATTCCTCTCTGGCATTTTTCTTCCCATCCTATTTCTAAGTCCCCCGCCATCTCCAGCCCAGCACCGGGGACTTTTAGAGACCCTCAATCTTCTAAATAGAGGGAAAATGTTGCTGCCTCCAGCAAGGTGGAGAGAAGCTGCCAGCTGCCAGCATCATCATGTCCAATAGGCACGATGTTTTCGGTGGTGGTGAGACCAAAATCTTCACTCTGTCCACTGCTGGGGGCTAGAGGCTATGGCCCTGCTGCTCTCCCCACACCTGGATCCCTGGGTTTTGAACATGGGGTGTCCTCTGTCTAAAACTCTCATTTCCACTTTACCTTATCTTTGCTTGTCTAGCTTCTCTAGTTTTAAGATTCCTTCTAGATATCCCCTCTGCCTGGAAGCCTTCTCTGATCCTCAGACTGAATCCAGTCTCCTCTGGACTCTCAAGCTGCCTCAGCTTCCTGCGTTAGAGCACTCAATAAACTGAGTTCTAACTGTCTGACAGTGATTCCATAAACTATACTTGCTCACCATAATATTTCTGGAACCTGGTACATAGTAGCTCCTCAATCAATTTTGCATAATGAATAATGAAAGGAATGCAATTCTCCCCAAGTGAAACATGATTTGTGTGATACTAGATAGTTTTCCAGGCTGCTTCCCCAATTTGCCTCCTGCCCCAGGGGCAACCACACCAGGCTGCTGTCCAGCTCAGAGTTGTCTGCCTCATGACGTGTAAGCCAGCCCTAAAATGACAGAGGATGTGGCTGAGAAGCCAATAATGCTCTTTGTCCAGAGTGAAAACTCCATGGGTTTAGGCCGGGACTAAGCAAAGAGTGCAGTGGATACCATTGGCTATTGTCCTTCCCTCTTTGCAGGTGGGGAAGTATTTTCCTCCTAACAAGATATGGGCTGCTGGGTCCTGCACTCCCCTGGGCTGACAGGAACTAGGGAAATGAGATCCAAAGTATTCTATTTGCTAGGGGCCTGTATTAGTCCATTCCCATGGTCACTCTGCTATGAAGAAATACCTGAGACTGGATAATTTATAAAGAAAAGGGGTTTAATTGACTCACAGTTCCTCATGGCTGAGGAGACCTCAGGAAACTCACAGTTATGGCGGAAGGAACCTCTTCACAGGGCGGCAGGAGAGAGAATGAGTGCAGAGCAAAGGGGTGAAAAGCCCCTTATGAAACCATAAGATCTCATGAGAACTCACTCATTATCATGAGAACCGCATGGGGGAACCACTGCCATAATCCAGTCACCTTCAAGGAAGTCCCTTCCATGACACGTGGGGATTATGGGAACTACAATTTAAGATGAGATTTGAGTGGGGACAGAAACAAACCATATCAGGGCCTCAGGAGGGTGTCCTACAATGGATTTGTCTCTTATAAACTCCTTTTGGGCCTTTGTGGTCACAAATCATGATAGGTTTGGTCTTAGGTGGACAGTGTTCTGTTGTGGAAACATGCATGGTTTCTACCCATTGTTATTCAAACATTGCCTTTTCTAGTAGCCTTTGATGACATATTTTTACCTAAGATCTATGAAAGAACTTGGCAGGTTGTAGTTTTCAAAAATGTGTGTGTGTGTATATATATATATATGAGAATGGTGGAAGTGATGCCATGGGACTTCCAAGGTGAGGTCATAAACAGGAGACAGTTTTCTCCTGCAGCTCCCCTCCGCATCTGTCTCTCCTTCTCCTTCTCCTTCTCTCTCACCCCCCTGTCTCTTTCCAGTTACTTCTGGAATACATCCATCATGCTATGAGGAAGCCCAAACTAGCCCATGCTGAAAGACTACACAGACAGGGGCCACACAGAGAAGAACTGAGGTTGCAACCGATAGTCAACATCAACCTCTAGACTTAAGAATAAATGGGACTCGAGATGATTCCAGCTCCAGCCTTCAAGTCTTCCAGCAGAGATTCCAGGAATTGTGGAGCTGAGACAAACCATTCCTGCTGTGCCCTGTCTGAATTCCTGGCCCTTAGAATCTGTGAGCATCTAAATGGTTGTTTTATGCCACTGAGTGCTGGGGCAATCTGTTATACAGCTGAAGCAACGGAAACAAGACTGGAATACAAAAATAGAGACTCAAAGAAATTGTGAATGCATAGAAATTAATCAGAGGGGCCATTAACCTCCTATCTCTGTATAAGCAATGGCCTTGAAGTCATAACTCATCAACTAAGTGGGAACATCAAAAGTGACCACTTAAAACGATCATGATGATTAATAACCTCATTTTATAGGTGATGAAACTGAGGTCCAGAGAGACTGCCCATGAAATGATCAAGCAGAGACCCACCCACATCCAGGTTTGTTAAGCTCCTGGCATACAGTAGAGGTAATGTGATAGTCTTTCCTGGTGAGAATGGTAATAATTAATAAAGATTTATTGAATATTCATCATTCGCTGACATTGTTAAATGTTGTCTTCACCATACTCCTTCCAGGTAGGTGTTATTGTTCCCATTTCACAGATGATAAAATTAGGGTTCAAGGCAAGGAGGAATGACTTGTCCATGGTGAGACAGCCAGGAAGTGATGGTGCTGAGTCCAGAACCCAGATCTGTCCCTTGTATTAGTATGCTGCGGTTTTCATAAGAAAGTACCACCAATGGTGGCTTAGAACAACAGAAATGTATTCTCTCCCAGTTCTGGAGGCCAGAAGTCTGAAATCAAGGTGTCAGCAAGACTGTGATTCCTCTGAAAGTGCTAAGGGAGAAGCTGTTCCAGGTCCCACTTAGTTTCTGGTGGTTTGTTGGCAATCTTTGGTGTCCCTTGCCCTGTAGTAGCATCACGCTAATCTTTGCCTTCATCTTCACATGACATTCTTCCTCTGTGTGTGTGTCTGTGTTCAGATTCTCTATTTTTATAAGGACACAACTCATGTTGGATTAGGGGCCCACCTTACTCAAGTATGACTTTATCTTAACTAATTACATCTGCAACAATCCTATATCTAAATAAGAACACATTCTGAGAAACTTGGGATTAGGACTTCAACATGCAAATTTGGGGAGCACACAACTCAATCCATAGCAATTATCTTGTTCAAGATCACACAGCTAATAAATGGTGGGGACAGGCTTCAGATTCAGTTAGGCTGTCTGCAGCATCTGTGTTCTTGAATATGCTGATAATAATCTTCCCCATAGATGGATGGGGCAAAGGAGTCTCTGGAAAGAAAACGTAGCTTGCAAGCCCAGTTGTGCCATCCTGGAAGCTCTCTAGCTCCCCATAACCAGCCCCCATCATCGTGTGACTCAGGCAGCTTGGGAACACTGGGGGTGGCTTCCCCAACAACTCCACTCAAGCACAAGAACAGTTCGTTTGCTAAAGTAATTAAAAACATAATCCGCGCTATTAAATTCCTCCTCCATTTTTCTGCTGTACGTGTTCCCCAGCGTGCTGAGTTATATGCCTCTCCTAATCATTGCTGACACGTTGGTTCTGCCCACAGCTCCCTCCTAAACTGCCATTCGTTAGAGGTGATGGGGGTTTGAGACTGTTTGTTTTAATGTCAGGATCGACATCTCTGATAATTATATACACACCCCATTTGCTGGAAATTCACTGCTTGAATAAGAGGCTGGGTTGACAGCTCTGACGCTTCAGCTCTCTCGTCAGCCGCAGATGGGGTGCATGCCCAGGGTACGGGTGGTAATCTCTTTACTATGGGAGTTCACTCTGAGCTGGCTTTTAGTGGTGTCAAATGACAGTCGTCATGCAGTTTGAACTGGAGGAGTCAGTCCTTGACAGCACAGACCATTTGAAGAAGGATCACTCTTTTTACATGTGAGAGTAAAAAATGAAATGTACACTTAATAGAGGATGCTCTGGTTCTCTTTTCATTGGAATCATTTATTGATGTGTCTATCATGGGGGCATGATGGAAGAAAAACTATAACTTATTTAAGCACCCGCTGTACCTCAAACACTACTAGACCATCCATATTGTCTGAATCTTCATGGTAGCCCTGAGATAGTATTTTTACATTTCTGGATGATGAAATCAAAGCACACAGAAGAGAAAGGACCTGACCAAGGCAGGGCAGCTGAATTGAGATTTCAAGATGTCTGCTATGATTTGACCTCTTTTTACCACTTTACACTGTTGATAACACCTTTCCATGAAACTCCTGTTAGGCTCTGAAGCACTTCCTTTTCTTGGTTTCATTCCTACCTTTCCGGTCTTTTCCTACTGTTTCTTTTTCTACTCAGGCTCTTCTCTGCTGTTTCAGCATAAAATATCAATGTGCCCCAGGGATTTTCTTTTTTTGTTTTTTTTTTGAGACGGAGTCTCTCTCTGTCACCCAGGCTGGAGTGCAGTGGCGCGATCTCGGCTCACTGCAAGCTCCGCCTCCCGGGTTCACGCCATTCTCCTGCCTCAGCCTCTCCGAGTAGCTGGGACTACAGGCGCCCGCCACCACGCCCGGCTAATTTTTTTGTATTTTTAGTAGAGACGGGGTTTCACCGTGGTCTTGATATCCTGACCTCGTGATCCTCCCACCTCAGCCTCCCAAAGTGCTGGGATTACAAGCGTGCGCCACCGTGCCCGGCCCAGGGATTTTCTAAGTTCAGTCCTCTCCTCTTCCCACTACCCAAAATGTTCCCTGGAGGATCCCACCCAAGCCAGTGGCTTCATCCTTCAGTGATAGGCTGAGAGTTCCCAAGTCCATAGATCTAGCTGAGGCTTCTTAGCTGAGCTATAAATCCAAATATCTAACCACCTTCTGTACATGTACATGTGGGAGACACATAGACTCCATACGCATGTGTCACATCCAATTTGCTTCTCCTCTACAATCTCTGATTTGGGAATTGGTGCCATCATGCAATCCCCTGCCCAAATCAGAAACTGGACAGTTACTCTGGACTCTCTTTACTCCTTATCCCAGACACGCATAGGTAATTAACACTCAGATTCTGTATCTGCTCCCTCTTTTTCATAAACATATTCTCCCTCAAGATTTTTAACTGCTTCCCTCAATTGCCTCCTTTTTGTCTCCCATTGTGGTGGTTTTCAAATGTGTTCATAAATTATTTAGCAACCCTCCTGGCAAAAGGTGGAGACTAATTTCTCTCCTCTTGAGTGTGGACAAGACTCATTTCTAACAAGTAGAATGTAGTGGGGGTGATAGTGAGTGACTTCTAGGATTGAGTCATAAAAGGCATTATTTTTCCTCCTCTTCTCCCTTCTCCTTTCCTCTATCCTCTTCTCTCCTCCTTCATCCCCTCTTTCTTTGTCCTCTGCTTCTTCCTCTCCTCTTTGCCTCTTCTGTTTTCTTCTCTCCTCCTCTTGTCCTTTCCCTCCTCCTTCTTCACCTTCTTTTTTTCTCTCTCCTTTCCCCCACCAACCTCAATTATTTGCACTGTGAAAAGCCAGTTGACACATTCTGAAGACATTCAGGCAGCCCTTTGGTGAGGTTCATATGACAAGGGATAGACACATTCTGCCGAAAACCAGCAAGAAACTGAGGCCTTCTACCAACAACTGTATGAGTATGCCATCTTGGAAGAGAAGTTTTCAGCCCCAGTCAAGCATTCAGATGATTGCAGCCCTAGTTGACTGCAACCATATGAGAGACCCTGATCCTGAATCACCTGGTTAAGCTGCTCCTGAATTCTCAACCCACAGAAACTGTGAGGTAATGTATGTGTGTTGTTTTAACATGCTGTGTTTTGAAATAATGTGTTATATAGCGATAGAGAACTGATATACTTACCAGTTTATTCTCTACACAGCAGAAAGTAATCTTCTGAAATATAATTCTTATCATGACACCCTCCTACCTTAATCTCTTAAATTGCTCCCATTGACCTTGAAATAAAATCTGAAATATTTGACATGGGCAACACAATCCTTTAGTAACTGGCCACTACCAACTTGTCCAGAAATTTTTCTCTCATCTGTCCTTGCAACAAACATCCTCTACAATAAATGCACCAAAATACCATAGTTTTTCTGACTATGGCATACTATTGCAAGCTTCTATGCCGCTCCCTTTGGCCTGGAATGCCCTTCTCAGTAGATTTCAAAGAATTCCTACTTATTTCAAGTGTCATCTCTTTGGACCCTCCTATATCTGGCCTAAGGGATAAATTAAATTATTAGTTAATTGGTCAATTAATTCATCCAGTGAATATTTTGGGGGTCTACTATTAATATATCTAAGTGAACTTTTCTAGGTTCACATAGGACCCTGTATGTCTTGTAGCACAACTCTTAACACATGTATTGTAATTTTTGGTTGATTTTTTTGTTTTCTCAAGTAAACTGAAAAATCTATGAATATGAGAACTACTTATGATTTCTCCAAAATAGTTCTGGTTGTAGAGTTTATTAGTCAGAGTTCTCTGGAGAAACAGAACTAATGGGAGGATACCCTAAATCATCTCTCTCAAGTTCAAAGTTCCATAGATCCCTAGAGCAGGGACACAATACCTCCAACCTCTTTGCTGATGCATAACAACAGTGAACTTTGCTTCAGTTCCCAATAAGTTCCTCATCTCCATCTGAGACCTCCTCAACCTAGACTACATAGACCATATTACTATCAGCATTTTGGTCACAACAATTTAACCAGTCTCTAGGAAGTTCCAAGCTTTCCCTCATCTTCCTGTCTTCTTCTGAGCCCTTCCCTTCTTTTCCAACCTCTCCCCATTACCCAGTTCCAAAGTCACTTGCACATTTTCGGGTATCTTTATAGGAATGCCCCTCTTTTTGGTACCAATTTTCCGTATTAGTCTCTTCTCACATTGCTGTAAAGAACTATCGGAAACTGGGTAACATAAAAAGAAAAGAAGTTTAATTGGCTCATGGTTCTGCAGGCTGTACAAAAAGCATGGCTGGGGAGGTCCCAGGATACTTACAATCATGACAGAAGGTTAACGGGAAACAGACATACCCTACATGGCTGGAGCGGGAGGAAGAAAGAGAAGGAGGAGGTGCTACACACTTTTAAACAACCAGATCTCATGAGAACTCACTATCCTGAGAACAGCAAGGGGAAAGTCTATTTCCATGATCTAATCACCTCTCACCAGGTCCCTCCTCCAACACTGGGGACTACAATTCAACATGAGATTTTGGGGAGGACACAAATCCAAACCATATTAATCTTCTATAGCATTGAGGTTTCCTAAAAGACTCTGATACCTGGCAGAGCTGAATTTGAATCCTGGCCCTGCCTCTTCCTGGCTGTGTGATCCTGCGTAAGCTACTTACCCTCTCTGTGCTTCAGTATTCTCTGTAAAATTATGGTGATAACAATAGTATCTAATTTTCAGATACTTTTAATTTCAACTCTTCTGATAGTTGTGTAGTGATATGTCATTGGGATTTTAATTTACATTTCCCTGATGGCTAATGATGTTGAGCAACTTTTCATCTGCTTCTTTTCCATTTGTGTATCCTCTTTGGTTAACCAATACTCCTTTACACCTATGTTACTAAGTTTATGTTGCAGATTAAATAATTTCAGAAATTGCTTAGCATAATAGTAGGCACATATTCAGCACTTAAGAATTGCCCTCTTCAGTTCAACAAGAAGACTTAACTATCATATATATATATACACACATATGTGTGTGTGTGTGTGTGTGTGTGTGTATCTCCAAGATTGGCATACACGGACTCATAAAATAACTACTTCTAGACTTCTAGACCTATGAAAAGACTTAGGCAGCCACATCATAAAAGTGAAAAACTGCAACACCTCACTGACAGCACTAGACACATCATCAAGGAAGAAAACTAACAAAGAAATTCCAGACTAAAATTTGACACTTGATCAATTGGACCTAGTAGACATCTACGGAATACTCCATCCATCAACCACAAAATATACATTATTCTCATCAGCACATGGAACATACTGCAAGATTGGCCACATTTTCAGCCGTAAAGCAAGTCTCAATAAATTCAAAAAAAAATGCAGTTATACCAACCATACTCTCAGACCACCAGTGGAATGAAGATAGAAGTCAATGCAAAGACGATCTCCCCAAACCACGTGAGTATATGGAAATTAGCTTGTTCCTGAATGACTTTTGGGTAAATGATGAAACTAAGGCAGGAATTAAAAAAAAAATTGAGATAATTAAAAAAAGAAACAACGTATCAAATTCTCTTGGATTTAGTGAAAGCAGTGTTAAGAGAAAAGTTTATAGTACTAAATACCTACCCCAAAAATTTGCAAAGATCTCAAATTAATGACCTAATATCATATCTACAGGGGCTAGGAAAACAAAAACAAATTAACCACAAAGCTAGCAGAAGAAATGAAATAACTAAAATCAGAGTACAACTGAATGAAATTGAGACCCAAAAATTCATACAAAGAATCAACGAACTAAAAGTTGGTATTTTAAAAGGTTAAATAAGATTAATAGACCACTAGCTACATTAACAAAGAAAAAGAAAAGGAAGATCCAAATAAGCACAATCGAAATGACAGAGGTGACATTACAACCGATCCCATAGAAATACAAAATACCCTCAGAGACTATTATGAACACCTCTATGTACACAAATTGGAAAATCTAGAGGAAATGAATAAATTCCTGGAAATACACAACCTTTAAAGATTGAATCAGGAAGAAACTGAAACCCTGAACAGACCAATATGTGTAGAGAAATTGAATCAGTACTAAAAAACCTACCAACCAAAAAAAGCTGTGGACCAGATGGACTCACAGCAAAATTATACTAGACATACAAAGAAGAGCTGGTACCAATTCTACTGAAACTATTCCAAAAAATTGAGGAGGAGGGACTCCTCCCTAATTCATTCTACAAAGCCAGCATCTTGCTGATACCAAAACCTGGCAAAGACACAACATAAAAAGAAAAACACTACAGGCCAATATCCCTAATGAACATAAATGTAAAATTTCTCAACAAAATACTAGCAAACTGAATCCAGCAGCAAACCAAAAAGTTAATTTGCTATAATCAAGGAGGCCTCTCTCCTGGGATGGAAGGCTGGCTCAACATATGCAAATCAATAAATGTGATTCACCACATAAACAGTTAAAAACAAAAAACATATGATCATCTCAATAGACTTCAATAAGATTCAACAAGCATTCAGGATAAAAACTCTCAACCAAATAGGCATTGAAGGAACAAATCTCAAAATAAGAGCCATCTATGACAAACCAACAGCCAACATCATACTGAATGGGCAAAAGCCAGAAGCATTCCTCTTGAGAACTGAAACAAGAGAAAGATGCTTCCTCTCACCACTCCTATTCAACACAGCACTGGAAGTGCTAACCAGAACAATCAGCCAAGAGAAAAGAGTAAGAGGCAGACAAAGAGAAAGAGAAGAAGAATATTGTCTCTCTTCACTGACAACAACGTTCCACACCTAGAAAACCCTCAAGACTCTGCCAAAACGCTCCTGGAACTTATAAATGACTTAAGTAAAGTTTCAGGATAGAAAATCAGTGTACAAAAATCACTAGCATTTCTATACACCAATAACATTCAAGCTGAGAGCCAAATCAAGAACATAATCCAATTTACAATAGCCACCTGCCCCCGCAAAAACAAAAACAAAAACAAAAACAACAACCTAGGAATACATCTAACCAAGGAGATGAAAGATCTCTACCAGCAGAATTACAGAACATTCCTGAAAGATGACCCAAGCAAATGGAAAAACATTCCATGCTCATGAATTGGAAGAATCAGTAACAGTAAAATGGCCATAGCGCCCAAAGCAATCTACAAATTCAGTGCTACTCCTAACAAACTACCAATGTCATTTTTCACAGGACTACAAGAAACTATTCTAAAATTCATATGGAACAAAAAAGAGCCCAAATAGACAAAGGTATCCTAAGCAAAAAGAACAAAGCCAGAGGCATCACATTATGTGATTTCAAACTATACTATAGGGCTACGGTAGTCAAAACAGCATGGTACTGATACAAAAACAGACACATAGACCAATGGAACAGAATAGATAACCCAGAAATAAAGCCAAATACCTACAGCCATCTGATCTTTGACAAGGTCACCAAAAATAAGCAATAGGGAAAGGACTATCTGTTCAATAAATGGTGCTTGGATAGCTGGCTCGCCACATGCAGAAGAAAGAAACTGGACCCCTGCCTTTCACTACACACAAAAATTAATTCAAGATGGATTAAAGATTTAAAGGTAAGACCTCAAACTGTAAGAATCCTAGAAGAAAACCTAGGAAACACCATTCTGGACATCGGCCTTGGGAAAGAATTATGACTATGTCCTCAAAAGCAATTGCAACAAATCCAAAAATTGACAAGTGAGACTTCATTAAACAAAAGAGCTTATGCAGAGCAAAGGAAACTATCAACTCAGTAAACAGACACCCTAAAAATAGAGAGAAAATACTTGCAAACCATACATCTGACAAAGGTCTAATATCTAGAATCTATAAGGAACTTTATTCAATAAGCAAGAAACAAACAACACTGTTAAAATGGGCAAAAGACATGAATAGACCTTTCTCAAAAGAAGACATAACAGCAGCCAACAAACATGAAAAAGTGCTCAACATCACTAATCATCAGAGAAGTACAAATCAAAACCACAATGAGACACCATCTCACACCAGCCAAAATGACGATTATTAAAAAATAAAAAAAAAAACAGCCAGATGCTGGTGAGGCTATGGAGGAAAGGGAACACTTATGCACTGTTGGTGGGAATGTAAATTAGTGCAGCCACTGTGGAAAATGATTTGGAGTTTTCTCAAAGAACGTAAAACAGAACTACTATTTGACCCAGCAATCCCATTACTGGATACGCATCCAAAAGAAAATAAATTGTTTTACTAAACAGTGTTCATTATAGCACGATTCACAATAGCAAAGACATGGAATCCACCTAAGTGCCCACCAGTGGTGGATTGGATGAAGAAAATGTGGTACATATACACTATGGAATACTATGCAGCCATAAAAAGAATGAAATCATGTCCTTTGCATCAACATGGATGCAGCTGGAGACCATTATCCTACATGGATTAACACAAAAACAGAAAGCCAGATACCACATATTCTCACTTATAAGCTAGAGCTAAACATTGGGCACTTATGGACATAAAGATGATAACAATAGACACTTGGAACTAATAGAGGTGGGAGACGGGAGAGGGGCAAGGCTTTAAAAACCAGCTGTTGAGTACTATGCTCACTACCTGGGTAATGAGATAATTTATATCTCAAACCTCAGCATCACACAATATAGCCATGTAACATATCTGCATATGTACCCCTGAATCTAAAATAAAAGTTGAAATTATGAAAAAATAAAAAATAAAAATAAGAATCATCCAGACCAGAAGCTCCCCTGATAGGCTGCTTTGACTTCTTGTTGACAAGGGTTGGCCCTGTGGGCATCCCTAGCTGCAAGAAGTCTCCGGTGTAAGCATTTTTAAGTGAACACACCACCACTCTGATCATAATGCAATACTTTAGTAATCAAGAAGGAGAAAATAAATACTGAGTAGGCAAATAGCAATGTCTGACACAAAATATGTCCATTAAAAGTTATATAATTGTCACTATGGGAGGCCGAGGTGGGCAGATCATGAGGTCAAGAATTCGAGACCATCCTGGCCAACATGGTGAAACCCCATCTCTACTAAAAATACAAAAATTACCTGGGTGTGGTGGCACATGCCTGTAGTCCCAGCTGCTTGGGAAACTGAGGCAGGAGAACCGCTTGAACCCAGGAGGTGGAGGTTGCAGTAAGCCGAGATCACACCACTGCACTCCAGCCTGGCGACAGAGTGAGACTCCATCTAAAAAATATATATATATATGTTTTAAATTTTACACAAATTATATTACTCTGCATATTATCTTTTGAAATTGGGGTTTTCACTCAACATTGTTTGCTAACTTTATCTTTATTTATTCATGGAAATGTGGCTCATTTATTTCATCACTGATATTATTCCATAAGTAAATATTACTGTTAAAAAAATTGCCCTTATGGTGCACTGAGAATAGCAACCATAGGACCCTCAACTTCCTGGCCTCAGAATCCAAGACTGAGTGCGGAGGCCAAAGCTCTATGTTTGGATCTGTTTCAATTTATTTGGTTCTTTCCCAAGCAATTTTTTTCTGCCTGTACATCCTCCTCAGAGCACCTGCCTCTTTGGATGAAGATTTGAATTGCTACCTCCCAGAGCCAATAATATACCTCACCTCTTTGCCGACAAAGGTAAATATAATTAAAAAGTGATTATGATCTGGGACTACATTCATAAGCTTTGCTAGACCTAATTATACAGCTAAGGCAAGTCTCTGGGTATCAAATTCTTTCTAGATGAAATTTACTGACACCATCAGTTGTGTCCCAGTGAGCAGTGGTGAGGTTTGTACTGCTGGTGGCAGAGTCTGGGATATGAGAAGGAGACACTGACCCAGGGCAAACCACGTCCAAGCTTCGACAATGTTCCTAGTTCTGAATTTGTTCATTTGAGTCACATTTGTCCAGCACCATCCATGGTCATATCTTGTTCTTGAGGAATTCACAGTCTAACTGGGGAAAGGGGCTTGTCCATAAAGGCAGAGTAATAAATTTGTAAAAGAGTATTTGTTGGTGCATCAAAGAGGACACACGGATGGCAAATAAACACATGAAAAGATGCTCAACATCATCAGCCATCAGAAACATGCAAATGAGACATCACAATGCAATATCACGATGCACCTATCAGAATGACTGAAATAAACAATAATAAAAACACCAAATGCTGGCAAAGATGTGGAGAAATTAAATCACTCTTACACTGCTGGTGGGAATGTAAAATGGAATAGCCATGCAGAAAAACAGTTTTGCAATTCCTTATGAAACTGAATATGCAAATATCACAAGACCCAGCAATTACACTCTTAGGCATTTGTCCTAGAGAAACAGATATTAATGTTCACACAAAAATCTGTACACGAATGTTCATAGTAGCTTTATTTGTAATAGCTCAAAACTGGAAACAGTCCAGGGATCTTTTAATGAGTGAACGTACACTTACTCCAAATTGGCTGTGTTTGTTTCCAAATCTGTTTATGCTGATTGTACTTGGTGAACACATTGTGGTACATCCATACCATGAAACACTACACACTAATAGAAAGAAATGAAATTTTCATATCTGCAACAACTTGGATGAATCTATAGGAAATTGAGCTTAGTGAAGGAAAGACAATTTCAAAAGTCACAGACTATATGATTTCATCTATGTAACATTTGTGAAATGACAAAATCACAGAAATGAAGACAGGATGAGTAGTTGTCAGGGCTTAAGGAAGGGGTGGGGTGGGAAGAAAGTGGCTGTGCCTGTAAAAGGGCAACAGAATGAATCCTCACGGTGATGGGAGTGCTCTGTGTCTTGACTGTATCAAGGTCAATATCCACATTGTGAAATTGGACTAGTTTCACAAGATGTTACCACTGGGGACAACTAGGTAAAAGGTACATTGGATCTCTGTGTTATTTCTTACAATTGCGTGTGAGTCTACAACTATCTCAAAATAAAAAGTTCAATTTTTTAAAAAAGAGAGTATTGGTTCCCTGCTCCAAACCTTTCAAAGCTTCCTATTGCCTTTGTAATAAAATACAAATGCTCATCTTGACTTTCAGGCCCTGTTGACCTCCCAGACTATCCCATGCTGCCCCATTTTCCAGACCCCAGTCACCCTGGGCTGTTTTCATTTCCTTTCTAACTTGATTTCCAGCCTTCTTCTGTGATGTTCTCTCCCCACAAAATATCTTCTCCTGGCTTTTCTCCCAGCTGCTCCTTCTCGTCATTTGGGTGTCAGCCTAAACATTACCTCCTCATGGAGGCCCTCCTTGATTCTTCCAGATAAGCCCCCTCTAAAGTTCTCTCAATGTCCATCTGTAATTACTGTGTTTTCTGGTTTACTGACTTAATTTTTGTCCTCTCTACTAGACTGTTAAGTTCGTTGAGGACACGGATCTTGTCAACCGGGCTCACTAATGCTTCCCCAGAGTCAGCTGAGTGGCCGGCACATAAAAGAGGCTGAATAAATACTTGCAGGTAGGAGAAGAGGAAGGGAGGATAGAAGGGAAAAGAGGATGAAGGGATGAAGAGAGGGAGGGAGGAGAAAAGTGTAGAAGGGAGGAAGGGAATGATTAAAGGAGGGAGGGAGAAAAAGGGGAGAGGAGAGAAGGTGGGATGGGGTGGGAGATGTCAAAGAAGCAGCTCAACAGGACTTTGGCTGTGGGCAAGGGGGAAAGAAGGAATGCATGATGACACCTGGTTTGGGCTTGGTCATGATGGCAGACGCTGGTCCCGTTTGTTCTTCATGAGTAAGGAGAATGTTTGCAACAGGAGAAAAAAGTGTGAGTTCATTTTCAGTGTGTCAAATTCCTCTATCTCCCTGCCTACCCCAAGTCCTTCTGCACCTGGTTATCTTGTATGTACAGAGGAGCCCTTTTGTACCAAATACACATAGGACCATTAATTGGTCAGTAAATCAAAAGGAAAATGGTTAAAACTGAGAATGAAAATGATAAATTCCTTAACACATTTTATTAAACTTAAAGACGTGTACATTCATTCACTAATCTTAAGACAAAAGGTGAGGCTTTTTTTGCCGAGAATGTTTTTTGCTATTGGTGTTTCATATAGTTTTTCTTGGCAAGTGATGTCTATGTGATATGCACTAACTCTGATCCTAAACAGTCACCTCCCACACGTAATTTGACAGCAGTTCTTTAATAGGTTTACTTAATTAAATGGTGTAATTATAATAACATGTACAACCAGCATAAACAGGTTTGGAAACAAACACAAATGACTTAGAGTAAGGCCGGGCGCGGTGGCTCACGCCTGTAATCGCAGCACTTTGGGACTTAGAGTAAGTGTGCACCTTGGCTAAGAGATGCCAAGTGCCCGGGGAAATGCGAGTGGTGTCTGCTAGCCATCAGTGGGCATCAGTCCTCATGATTTTTAGCTGACAGTCTGTAAACGTGGCAAGTTTGTTAAGAGGAAATTGGCTAAGATTTAGTGAAGTGTTTACTTAAATATGCATTAAATAAATGAGTGAAAGTTGTGATCTAATCTCAATCATCCCTCTGCCCTCAATGTCCTTTTCGGTAAAATGGGCCCGAGACTAGTTAAGTGGCAAAGTTATCCTGGACACAAGATGAGCACAAGTGTATAAACCTGGCACCCAGTTCCTAGCTCCTGCCCAAAGCCAGGGTTGGAGCAGATCTTTCCGAAGCCCTCAGCCTGTGAGGTCTGCATGTCGACAACTTTTTACAAAAGCAGCCGGGACCCCCTGGCTACCTTCCGTGTTGCCCAAAAGACATAAAATAGAAATGTGATTTATTGTACCCCCAAAACTCAAATGACAAGGGACAATTAAGTACCTCCCACATGGAGAAACCCTGGGCAGCCTGATAAGCAGATATGGCTCAGATATTGAGGGCGGGTAGACAGGGCTTGAATCCTGATTCAACTTCATATTATCTGTGTCTTCCTGGGCAAGTGACATTATCTTCCAGAGCCTTGGTTTCCTCATCTATAAAATAGGAGTTAAAATGAATGCATGTGAAGTATCACATTTATGTGTAGTACACAGTAGGTACATCATCAGTAGTAGCTATTAATATTATTGTTAATTATTATTATTATTGAAAGCTGGCAGAAACAGGCAGCCTGCCAGACACCCTCTGGTCATACAACAAATGAATGTTGCTCTTCTGTCCTAGACAGGAAAAAGCAATTTGCCATTTCCTCTCCCACTTGAGTTGATTGCCGTTTCCTTCTGATTAATATTTATGAAACTGGCTTTGTGCCTTTGCAAGGAAAGTCCCCTGTTTGTCAAACAGAGGTCTATAAATTTATATGATAATTATCCTCCCCATCCATTCCAGTATCCCCCGGAAAGCAAAGATAACTGAAATGAGGTGTCCATGAGATTTAATGAGTGGGAGACTTTGGCCATGGAGGAACTACATACGCAAAACCTCTGTAGGAAATATGCTGGGGAAACCAGAGTGTCCTGGACCACTGGGATGTCGGGGTTAGAAGATCCTCAGGGTTTGTCTGGAGCCATCTCTCCCCAACTGCCAGGAGATTCCAAGACATAGATGTCGTCAATCAGCATAGACCTCCCTCCTTCTCCACAGTGATTGGTTTATAATGGGCACACGCCTCATGCCAGTGCACTTGGAATGGATCTTGGGATTCTATCACAAGAGAGGTGCTGCTAAGCTGGAGAATGTCAGCTTAGAGGTGCCAGAGCTGACTAAAAGAGTCTGCCAGCACTATGGGAGGCTGAAGTGGGTGGATCACGAGGTCAGGAGATCAAGACCATCCTGGCTAACACAGTGAAACCCCTCTCTACTAAAAATACAAAAAATTAGATAGGAGTGGTGGCATGCACCTGTAGTCACAGCTACTTGGGAGGCTGAGGCAGGAGAATCACTTGAACCTGGGAGGCAGAGGTTGCAGTGAGCCGAGATCGGCCACTGCACTCCAGCCTGGGCAACAAAGTGAGACTCTGTCTCGAAAAAAAAAAAAAAAAAAGAAAGAAAGAGAGAGAGAGAGAGACTGCTCAAGAAGCAAACCAAATCAAAACCTCTGAAAGACAGAAGAAACCAATTCTTGATATTATTTGAGTACTGGATGCAACTGTGCCTGAATTTCTACTCACTGAATTTTACAGTTGCATGAACCAATAAATTATTCATTCTTTCCAAAAGCCAGTTGAGTTTTGCACCTGTCACTTGCAACCAAAAGATTCCTGTTAGAGTTTACCCCCTTATTTGATAGATAAAAATTCTGAAGTCCAGAATGGGGAAGTTACTTGCCCAAGGTTATGCAGCAAGTTGTGGTGGAAACCAGTATGAATGAAGGAACATAGTTTCATGTTGATTCTATATTTTAAAAATACACATTAGACAAAGCTTAAAAAATTTTTTTGGTAGGCAGTTGCCATGGTTTAGATATGGTTTGTTTGCCCTCACCAAAACTCATGTTGAAATTGGATCCCCAGTGGGGAGGTGTTGGGAGGTGGAGCCTAGTGGGAGCTGTTTGGGTCATGGAGGAAGATCCCTCATAAATTGCTTGCTGCCATTCTTGCAGTAATGAGTGAATTCTTGCTCCAGTGAGACTAGATTAGTTCTCTTGGGAATGGATTAGTTCCCAAGAGAGTGGAAGAGAGTGGATTGTTATACAGCCAGTGTGTTAGTCCATTCTTGCATTACTGTAAAGAAGTATCTGAGGCTGGGTAATTTATAAAGAAAAGAGGTTTAATTGGCTCAAAGTTACGCCAGCTGTACATGAAACATGGTGCCAGTATCTGCTTCTGGTGAGGCCTCAGGAAGCTCACAATCATGGCAGAAGTCAAAGAGGGGTAAGCAAGTCACATAGTGAGACAGGAGCCGGGAGGTGCTACACACTTTTGAACAACCAGATCTCTCATGAACTCAGAGAAAGAACTCACTCATCACCAAGGGGACGGCAATAAGCCATTCACGAGGAATCTGCCCCTGTGATCCAAACGCCTCCCATCAGGCCCCACCTCCAACACTGGGGATTACATTTCAACATGAGATTTGGAGAGGACAAACACCCAAACCACGTCAGCTGGGATGTTCCTCTGTTTTTCCCTTTTCGCACATGTCTGCTTCCCTTTTTACCTTCTTTGCCATGTTGTGATGTGCGTGAAAGCCCTCACCGGAAGCTGGGACCATGCTATTGAACTTCTTGGTCTACAGAATCATGAGCCAAATAAACCTCTCTTCTTTATAAATTGCCCAATCTTAGGTATACTATTATGACAACACAAAATGGACCAAGACACAAATGTTGGCGTGGTATGAGGAAATATCACACTTGTACACTAACTGGAAAGTGTGGAAATTAGTAAGCCTTTCTGGGGAGAGAGGCATTTTGGCAACAGAATGCTTAGAAATCATGTTGATATTTAACGTGTAAATAGATCATATTATACCAGAGGACCTCTGGATGCATGAATCCTGCCTCAAAAATATGTGTATCTTCCCACCTAGGAGGAATTCCCCTTGAAGAATTTGTCCTAAGGAAATAATCTAAAAGGCCTACAAATATTTAGGCACAAAGATGTTCATCACTGTGTTGTTTATAATAATGCAATTTGGGGGGAGAGGAAATCTCAATAGGGAAAACGGATAAGTAAGAATACATCTATAAAAGAGAATACCATAAAATAAAAAATTAAAATCATGTTATGAAAGAGTGTTTTATTACATAGAAAAATGCCCACAATATATTAAGTAAAAAGGTCAGGTTACTGTCTGATTTATACCATATAATAGCATGTGACCCAAATTAAGGGAAGAAGCACCAATATTTATGCACGTTTGCATATGTGAATACAGCATAGAATATAGACAACAAGAAAGAAAGCCAAAGCATTAGCACTGTTTTTCTCTGGATGATATTTATTTGCTTCTTTGTGCTTTTCTGTAGTTTCCAAATATACTACAATGAACATGTGTTACTTATGTAATCATAAAAAATTAAAGTTTAATATTTAAAACAATTGACTTAGGTTGGTAAAAAATAACTGGGCCAGCCAATGATGGATACATGGTACAGCCTCTGTTAGCCACTTTGTAGACTCTACAAAGGTTTTGAAATAATTGCCTTGGACATAGAACTGCATTCATAGTCTGAATTATTAAAGTAGCAAACCCTGGTTCATAGCAGTGCACTAAATGTGCTCCATGCACTATTTTAATTCTCTCATTGACCTCAAAGAATAGGCATTATTACTCCCATTTTACAGATAAATGGCTGAGGTTCAGAGAGGGTAATAATCTTGCTCGAGGTCACACAGCTAGCAATGGGGCATGGTTGCAACCCTATCCAGCTGATTCAAGATTTAGCTTGAATCCTGGTTTGATTAAGCCTTTAAGCTGGCTTCCATGGGGTGGAGAGTCTAAGCTGCAGCTAAAGTCTCGCTGGAAGGAAATTGTCTACATTCTTTCATCATAAGCCTGCAATGGCTGCTGCTCTTCTCTGTTCTGGTAGAGGCTCTGTTCTGGTGTGTCCCCATTTTACAAGGGAGGTCACTGAGGCTCTGTGCCTGAGATTACTCAGCTAGAAAATGGCCCCTAGGTTGTCGGTGAAGGCCAGATGCCTTCTGCAGCCCTGAGTGTATCTGCATTCAGAACTCAGGCTGCAGCAGGTGGAGCAGCCTCTCATGGGCCTGGGCCTTAGAGAACTGCCGAGTTAATTGCCAGAATCAATTTGCGCTAATCCCCCACAACGCCAAGCCTGCTGAGACCTGTTTCTGTGGCCTGCAAGCCTCAAATTGACCGCAGGTAATGGAAGTCATTTGTAAAGAGACATTTATTGTTATCATCTTCAGCTGTGTTCCAAGCCCATGCCTACTCTTCAAACAAGCAGTATCGAAAGGGTCTTTGAGAAGGGACGCAGAGGAGAAAACTCACCCATTCCACCTGATCATTCTAAAAATGAAAAGGAAATGAAAATGGAAAGGGAGGTGCTCTGGCTCACCCTTGGCAAAGCAGCTGCTGAAAGCATTGTTTAAATTTAAGGTCTGGGAGTGGAAATGGGAGTATGCTGATTCATCCACATTCTCTTGTCTAAATCTATCCTCCTATGGAATGCACTTGCCCATCATTCCTCCTGCACCTATTGATCACCTGTTGTGTAGCTGGAATGGTGCTAGGTACTGAGGTAACAGGTGAAAAAGACACAGTAGCTCCCTGTGGAGAGTTCACAGCCTAGAGTGAGAGGCAGGCAGAACTACCATGCATTCAGAAAGGGATTCACTCCACCATTTATTCACCCGTAAAATGTTTAGTGAGTAGCTCCTCAGTACCCCTAAACTCTGCAGGGACTGAAGATGTTGCAGGTCAGGTTCTCAGGGAAGCAGACCCAGAGACAGTTAAGGAGCAATGCAGAGAACCTTTAGGAGGAAGACCTGTAGAAAGAACGGGGAAGAATGCAGAACTGGGCAGAGAGACATGAGGAACCGTGATACAGATCAGGGCCAGTCTTGGCCATCTCCATGGGAGGCCGGGGCCTAGGATGGCCCTTCAGCATTGTCCTAAATTTGGCCAACGAGATCAGGCTTTCTACCCCACATCACTCAGGAAGGCCATGCCCTGGGGCGAGGCAGCTCTCTGCAGCTGAGCCTTCCCTGACAGCAGAGGGCCATCTGCCAATAGTGCTTGAAGAGGGATCTGGGCTGTGCATCCCCATGTCCATCACAGGAGGGAGGATGATGAACACGAAAAGCACCATCCCATCCCCCCGAAAGAGCTTTCCTCTGTCTGAAAAAACAGGTGTTCTGTGGAGCAACATGGAGTAACTGGGAAGGTGAAAAGTCATTCATTCATTGATCTATTCAACATTGATTGAAGAACTGCTGTGCGCCAAGTCCCGCTAGCTGCTCAAAATGACAGCCATGACAAGAGAGACACAATCCCTGCTTTCATTGGTTTTGATATGGTGGTGACAGGAGCTGCAAAGGAGAAGAAAAGCATGGTTTATAATGAAGGCACCTTTAACAGTGTACAAGGTAGGAAAACATTTCTATGAGAGGCCTTAATTCTGGAGCAAGGGGTGTTGAGGAAAGACTTCCTGGAGGAAGTGACATTTGAGCTAAGTTTTGAAGGCTGAGTAGGAGTTCATAGGTAGGTGGAAGTGGCAGAAGAAACATTCAAATGGAAGGAAATAGACCGTGCAGAGCTGTAGAAATGCAAAATCATACACCCCAACTGGATGAAAAGATGCAGCTGGACCCTGAACTGAATTTTGGAAGCCTACTTTCTCCCAGTAATTGGGGGAAGTTAAATAGGGTTGTGATCCAGCAACTAAGACAACCCAGTCCATACTTTGAGGAGGTTATGCCAAAAAGCTTGAGTTGGTGCTTTGATAATTCGGGGGTGGAGGGGCAATGTCTCTTTGATAGCTGCTGCTTTTTCAGCTGGGGAACAGTTATAGTGGCCTCAGTTGGTGTGACAGTGACTGCATGAGCCTATTTGATGCAAAACCTTTCACAGATGCTCTTGGCAGCTCCTGGGAGAAGGTGAGTCACAAGTAGCCTGAATTTCTGTCTCAGCCATGCACCACTAACTCCATTCACAAAGCTCAGTAGACAATGATAACATCACTCTCCTTTCAGGGCAAAGAGCCCATGCAGCCTGCTTCCTTTGGACTAAAGAAATCTGGATTTTTCGGCTGTCATCAATTTCTACAAATGTCTCTTTAAGGCGATCTCTTGGCAATAATATTAAGAATAGCTAATGTTTATAGACGACAGGCTACATGCCAGGTACATTGTTAAGTGATTCCCCACATCATTTTGAAGAATCCTCACAAGCCCTGTGTAGGGACACTATTATTATCTCCATGTTGCAGATGAGGAAGAGGAACCACTTACGGAGAGGTTGAGTCCTTTATACAAGGTCAGAGTCAGTAAATTGCCTAACCAAGACTCGAAATCTGTCTAATACCAAGCCCAAGGCCAAGTTCATAAGCACCATGCAACATGCCTCCCTACACTGCCTTCATCTCCTCCTTCCCTTGATCCCTGTATCAACATTTGAAAACCTGGCTTCTAGGGCCGGGTGCGGTGGTTCACGCTTGTAATCCCAGCACTTTGGGAGGCCGAGGCGGGTGGATCACGAGGTCAGGAGATCGAGACCACGGTGAAACCCCGTCTCTACTAAAAATACAAAAAATTAGCTGGGCGTGGTGGCGGGCGCCTGTAGTCCCAGCTACTCGGAGAGGCTGAGGCAGGAGAATGGCATGAACCCGGGAGGCGGAGCTTGCAGACAGCTGAGATCGCGCCACTGCACTCCAGCCTGGGGGCCAGAGCGAGACTCCGTCTTCAAAAAAAAAGAAAAGAAAACCTGGCTTCTCGCAGGGCTCAGACCATTTCTCCAGTATTAAGCTAACTGGCGATGGTTTTTCTTATTAAAATAACTTCCTTCAATTATCAAGTGCATACACATTATAAAAATATTGTTGCATAAAGTTGAATGAAGAAAATTATTAACAGTTCCATGACTGCAACACAACAGTGGTTAATATTTTGATACATTTCCTTCCAGTTTTGTTCTGAATGATATTTGCTGTTGCGGATTTGTCTTTCTGTAGTCGATATTAAATACACATTCATTCAACTTTATTATAAGCATTGCCCAGTTTGACATATGTATTTTGTAATCATCATTTTTTAATGGTTATATAATATTCTGTTGAGTGGAATGGTGCAGAATTTATTGGCTGTAGTTTTGCACAGTTAGGTTGTTTTCAATTTTTCACCTGTTACAAGTAACAGCAGCTAACACGATACTATCCATAAAGTTTTTATTTCACATTTAGGATTATTTCATGAAGAAAGGATCTCAAAGTACTGTTATTGCAACAAAAGTCATAAACAATTTACGAATCTTAGTATCTCACTGCCCTCACCACTTTCTGTGAGTGTTTGTATTCATACACGAGGCCTCTGGTAATGAATGAAACCAGTGTATTTCCCCCCTTATTTTATTTTTTTACACAAATAAAGCACGTTCATGACAGAACAGCAGTGAGGTTCTTAATAAACCTAAATAGACATTTCTTCCCCAAGATCATGCAATCCATCATTCTTTGAGATACTGACAATTTAGTCTGTTCCATTCTTATGGGGGTCTTACTTTCATCATGAAGGAAGGTTACTATAGCAGCACAGAAAACTGAAAGTGATCATTGATTCTCACGAGCTCAGCATTGTGATACAAGAATAGGACACTTAGGGCACCCACCTTAACAGAAACAGGCTTTAGAATTTTTCAACAAGAGCCTTCTTTCGGTTGGTCCCATTAGAAGGTAGCACTAGCTTGCAAAATCACCTGTGTAACGTACGGAGACATTCCAGCCCTCCTGGGCATCAGGTCTGCATGCATATTGTGAAGTCCATGCTAGCTGACCTCCAGCACTGGGGGCTCATTCCTGAGCCCCTTGCCCCAACCCTTGTCTCTTTTCTTGCTTCCAATTTTGACCTCATGACTACGTCCCAGTTTACAACCTTACCCATCTCAGATCAAAACCTGGCACAGTTGCCCCATTGAAGACCTGGCTTCTGATTCCTCACTTGTGAGGTCTCCTTACTCACTGTCAGCTGCTGCACTAACTCCTGCCCCTACTGCCACCCCTGGGTGCCAATCCACCATGATGTCTCACCAGGACTAAGGCAATAACCTCCTTCTTAGTCTCTTCCCTTTTGCTTTTGCTCTCTACAGTCTATTCTGCAAGAGAGTGATTTCTTTTCTTTTTTTTTTTTTTTTTTTTTTTGAGACGGAGTCTTGCTCTGTCACCCAGGCTGTAGTGCAGTGGTGCTATCTTGGCTAACTGCAAACTCCGCCTCATGGGTTCACGCCATTCTCCTGCCTCAGCCTCCTGAGTAGCTGGAACTACAGGCGCCCGCCACCATGCCCAGCTAATTTTTTTTTTTTTGTATTTTTAGTAGAGGCCGGGTTTCACTGTGTTAGCCAGGATGGTCTCAATCCCCTGACCTCATGATCCACCCACCTTGGCCTCCCAAAGTGCTGGTATTACAGGCGTGAGCCACCGCACCTGGCCGAGCATGATCTTTTCAATGAAGCTGGAATCAGCTCTTTAAAATATGAATCTGGTCAGGAGGAATCTGGGTATAACCTTCCAACGATTTCCCATTGAACTTGAGATACAGACAGATACTCTGGTCTCCTCTGCCTCTTCAAACTCACCTCCCACTGCAATATCGCCATTTTATTTTTCAGCCTGCCCTATCCATAGACATCCTGCCTCCCACCTTAGTCCTTTCTCACACCATTCTCTCTGCTTGGAATGTCCTTCCCTTCTTCCTTCGTTGTCTTCTTGACTCCTCTAACTCCTCCTCCCGGTCTTGGCTTAAGTGTCACCCTCTCAGGGAAGCTTTTCTTGGCATTCCTCAAATAGGATCTGGGCATCGTCTCCCTCACTGCACCTTGGTCACAACTCTGTGCTTTTCCCAGATAGCATTTGTTAAAGTTTAAAAGCATGCATTTGGGAATTTGTTTAAATTGTGGTAAAATACACATAACATAAAAATTACCATCTTAGCCATTTTAGAATGGATAGTTCAGTGGTGTTAAGTACATTTACATTGTTGTGCAACCATAACTGCCATCTGTCACCATAACCCATTTCACGTGGCAAAATTAAAACTCTATAGCCATTAAACAATAACTTCAACCAGGTGCGGTGGCTCACACTTGCAATCCCAGCACTTTGGGAGGCTGCGGCAGGCAGATCATGAGGTCAAGAGATCGAGACCATCCTGGCCAACATGGTGAAACCCAGTCTCTACTAAAAATACAATAAATTAGTTGAGCGTGGTGGCACGCTCCTGTAATCCCTGCTACTTGGGAGGCTGAGGCAGGAGGATCGCTTGAATTCAGGAGGCGGAGGCTGCAGTGAGCCAAGATCACGCCTCTGCACTCCAGCCTGGTGACAAAGCGAGATTCTGTCTCAAAAAACAAAACAAACAAACAAACAAACAAATAACTTCACATTCCCCCACTCCCGCTAGCCCTGGCAACCACCATTCTACTTCTCTGTGTCTGAATTTGACCTCGTAGCTACTTCACCTGAGCAGAATCTGGCACTGCATGTCCTTTGTGACTGGCTTATTTCACTTTTGTTACATCCCCACCAACAGTACACAGGGGTTCCAATCCCTCCACATCCTCGCCAACACTTGTTATTTTTTGTGGTTTGGATAGTAACTGTCCTGATGGATGAGAGGTGGTATCTCCTTATGATTTTGATTGGCATTTCCCTAATGACTAGTGGTGTTGAGCACCTGTTCATGTGCTCGTTGGCCATTTGCATACCTTCATGTGCAAAATGTCTGTTGAAGTTATTTGCCTATCATTTAATTGGGTTGATTTTTTTTTTGATGTTGTTGCCGAGTGTAGGAGTTCTTTATATATTCCGTATATTAACTCCTTATCAAATATTCAACTTTCAAATATTTTCTCCCATATCATAGGTTACTGGATGATTTTTTATCGTCTATCTCTCTACCCATGATTTTAAGATTCACGAGGGCAGGGATCCTGTCTGTTCTGCTCATAAACGTGTTGCAAACACTTTGCACAGTGCCTGGCACATAAAGGTGCTCAATAAATATTTTTCAAAAATTCATTATTGAATGAATTAATCAGTGAATGAATGAAATAATGGTTGTTTGGAGACTCTTCTGGCTGGGCTGCCTCCCTGTCCAATACCTTTCTTGGCTTCTGTTCCTAATAAGGCTCCTAATGGTTAGAATCCAAGTAGTCTACTTTAAGCAAATATTAGTAGCAGGAATGTTGCCACAAGAGTTACATTTTTACTTCCACCCCTCACCACAGCTTTTCCCTAATGGTTAAAAAACTATTTTATGGGAAGCTGCAGTGTTTGCTGGTTTTTTTTTTTTTTTTTTTTTTCCTGTAACGAATAACATTTCGGTTCACTGCAAAGCTGGAGCATCTCCAGCAACTGTGCCAAGAACAAAACCTTGAGAGAATAAGAGAGGGGAAAATAATCAGCTTGGTCAGGCAAAAATAAGCCATGGAATCCCTGAGAAGTTGCCTGAAGCCAGAGTTCTTGCAGAGGAGGCAGGGCCGGGAAGCTGTCGGAGGGGAAGCCAGTGTGATGTTTAATTTGTGTGCTCAGAATGGAGGCTGGGGTGAGTCTTGACTGTAATAACAAGCATTATTAGGAGACGTGCCGTGCCCCCCAGCCAGACATCAGCTCTGTGATGCTGAGAGTAGAGGGATGAGGTGGATATGCATCATGACAGTGCTTTTGAAATGGAAATATCCACGCATTAGGCTGAAGGCAGAACCACTCAGAGGGAGAAAAGTGCTGCACCTGGGTCAAGAGAGTCTGCACCACAGGGAATGGCATCATGCAGTCCTGTCCTTGGTAAGCAGAGATTTCTGAGAATGCTCACATGTGGCAGCAGAGCCTGCCTGTAAGGAATGCAGCGAAAGACATGCTCTGGGTATCTGGAGGTTGCAGCCCCATCCTTATCCTCACCTCCAGCTCCTCAGGTGGGTGCCTGGAGCAAGCCTGTTTGTCCCATCACCTGAAATGGTCTCTCTCCTTTAGACTTTTTGATTCCCTAAAGCCACCAAGAAAGGGGTGACTCTGCCAGATGCTCCAAGGGCCGAGACCATATCTGTCTTGTTCACCACAGTATCCCTAGCATCTAGGACTAGCTTGGCATGAAATAGGCTCCCAATAAATATATAATAAATGGATGGATGGATGGATGGATGGATGGATGGATGGATGGATGGATGGACTGACTGTTTTACACATAGTAGATTCTCAATGAGCATTTGTCAAATGAATTGACATATCCCTGTGTACTTTATGGTAACCTCGATGTCTACCATAGAACCATGGGTAAGAGTCAGAGATTTGATGAATGAATGAATGACTGTTGGATACCTGGTAAGTACCGAATGAACATTTGTTGGATGAATGAATGTATCCCTGTGTAATTCCTCATGGAAGCCTTGGTTTCTAATATAGAACCACAGAGAAGTAGTCAGAAAGGTGATGACTGAGTAAGTGAATGGATGAATGAATGAGTCTCTTTCATATTTATTAATACTACTGTATCTTTAGTACCTACTCCAGGGCCTGGCAAAGAATAGGTGCTCAATAAATGTTCAGCAATGAATTGATTATATTAAGGGTACAGCAGTGTGTGCAAGTTACTAGCCAGAAGTGCAGCCTTCACCATAGAAGTGTGTGTTCAGTATCATTTTAACTTCCTAATTTGGGTATCAAAAGCCTGTAAAATAATTAATTATTAATGCTAAGTTCTGAAGTTAAGAGACTTCTGAAAACTTAACCATGTTTTTTTTTTAAATTATACTTTAAGTTCTGGGATACATGTGCAGAACGTGCAGGTTTGTTACATAGGTGTACATGTGCCATGGTGGTTTGCTGCACCCATCAACCTGTCATCTACATTAGGTATTTCTCGTAACGCTATCCCGCCCCTAGCCCCCCACACCTGATAGGCCCCAATGTGTGATGTTCCCCTCCCTGTGTCCATGTGTTCTCACTGTTCAACTCTGACTTATGAGTGAGAATATGCGGTGTTTGGTTTTCTGTTCTTGTGAAACTTTACCATGTTTTTGCTGTACCACTAGCCCAGGTATCTTTGAGGTCAATCACCTCCACCTCAGAAAAGTCAATTAGTAGTTCTGAATCTCTCCCCTGTACCATCTTTCTCATGCTCATGTCATGGTCCTGGTAATGAAAATTCAACGACACAGGCATTAGCATTATCCTTGTTCTCAGGTGATATGCGCTTCTTGCTAAGATGTGATCTCACTCATAGGTGGGAATTGAACAATGAGAACACATGGACACAGGAAGGGGAACATCACACACCGGGGGGCCTGTTGTGGGGGTGGTGGGAGGGGGGAGGGATAGCATTAGAAGATATACCTAATGCTAAATGACGAGTTAATGGGTGCAGCACACCAACATGGCACATGTATACATATGTAACAAACCTGCACGTTGTGCACATGTACCCTAAAACTTAAAGTATAATAAAAAAATAAGAAAAAAATAAATAAAACAACAGCATGTTACGCCAGGGAAAGGAAGAAGCCGTGGGGTTGGGGCTTGCCCCCACCTTCTCCCTGCACATCCTTGATTCTTGCCATCACTGGCCGCAGAGCTAGCTCAGGCGTTCACCCATCCGGAAGACTCTGAGGAAGTCCTTGCTCCCCTCTCCACACTCACATGCATGCACTTGTGTGGGCTCCTACACTCATGCACACTCCCATGCTCACATTCATCCACTCACATGCACCCACACCCTCACGCTTGCTCACAGACTGTCATACACACATGCACCCACAAATTTGCACATACTACATTCATACTCATTCACATGCACACTCATCAGCTCACTCATACACCCTCAATCCTTACAACACAGTCTCATACTCACTTATAGATTCTCACTTACTCCAACACACACCTCATACAGGCACATCCATTCTCACACATGCATATAGTCTCATACATTCACACTTGCACACTCACTCACTCACGGCCTCACACTTACACAGAAACACTAGCACACACTGACAGTCTCACTCATACAGACCCGTGTAGATTAACACACACTCTACCACAAACAGGCACAGACTCAGATGCACACACTCATGCACACACAGAGGCACACTCTCTCTCACATTACACTCAGACACACACACAGATACTCATTTTCACTCCCACATTCATATATATTTCCGTGCTCACATTTATTGTCCTTCACACACTCACTTCCCCACATGCACCTATATCTTTACACACTCACACTTGCTCACAGGCTCACAGCCACTCTCACACGTATGCACATTTGCATAATTATATACTCTCACACACAACACATTTGCTCACAGACTCACACCTACTCTCACATATATGCCCAATCAAATAATATATACTGTCATATACACTCTCACACTCATAAACTCATACATTTGCACGCTCATAACTCATAGCGTATTCACGCTAATGCACATTCGCACATATTCATTCAGACTCATACACACCCGCACATACTCACTCCCACACATATTCATATGTGCACATGCAGAGGCACACTCTCACAATAACATTCAAACATGTATTCACACACTCACCTGCCACTCAAATACACACACACAGACATTCACACATACACAGACATTCACACATACACACATAACTAACTACCTGTTACTGACGTCCTCACCTGCTGCATGGCTGGCAAATAATGCATTAGAAAGGGTCAGGCAGTCTAGTTTCTGGTACTGCCTTCCTTCCCTCATTCCAGAAACTCTTCTTGAATTCCTACTCTGTGCTGAACACTGTGCATTAGCTAGCTGCACCTGTGACCTTGGGCCAGTCATTAATCTCACTGTGTCCATTTTTTCTTCTATAAATTGGTGGCTAATTTCTAGGTCGAGACACATTTATGGAGCTCCCCCTACAGGCCATGTCCTTTGCGAGTTCCTGGGGATCCTCAAGTGTAAGGTGCAGCCTGTCCTCAAGGAGTTTGCAGTTGGACATGAGAACTACGTGGCCACATATGTAACTGTTATGGATAGAATTGTGTCCCTCCAAAATTTACATGCTGAAGTATTAACTGCCAGTATCTTGGAATGGGATCTTATTTGGAAATAGGGTCATTACAAGTGTAATTAGTTTAGCCAACATGAAGTCATTATCCAATATGTCTAGTGTCCTTATAAAAGGGCTATTTGGGCACAGACACATACACAGGGAGAATGCCATCTGAAGATGAAGGCAGAGATCAGGAGATGCTTCTACAAACCACAGGACACCAAAGACTGCCAGCAAACCATGAGAAGCTAGGAGAGAGGCCTGGAATGGACTCTCCTTCACAGTCCCGAGAGGGAAACCAATCCTGCTGATGCCTTGATCTCAGACTTCCAGCCCCCAGAACCTTGGAACAATAAATTTCTGTTGTTTAAGTCACTTAGTCCGCGGTACTTCATCATAGCAGCCCAAGCAAACTCATACATTAACCAAAGGCTATTCAACCAGAATTTTCTCATTCACTCACCAGGCATTTCCTGAGACTGCTATATACTGGACCATGAGCTTCATGAGGGCAGAGGCTGTCTCTGGTTGATTTATCACTGGATCCCTAACTCAGAGTGCAGGGGTAAGAAATACTATGGGTGAATAGACGAATCAATAACAGAGAGGAGGAATGAAAAATTGGCACCAGGACTCTAGAAATAAGTCTGGTACAGCCTTCTCTCAGTGTGGTTGAGATGGAAGTGTGATGATGGATTGGCAGAAATACCCTTGGGAAAGTAGGATCATAGCCAAAGATATATAAGCACTCCTGGAAATAAGTCAGACGAGATGCACAGCTTGTGTTTACATGGTTCTTTTTTGTATCAGGAATGGAATCATTTTGGTTTGTGGATTTTATAACATATTCCAAATTTATCCATAGCAGCATAATATATTGATATTAAAAACTGTATTTATATTCAAGTCCTGGTACTCCCTCTTTTTGCCTGTCTTTCTAGTGGCAGTGAGGGATGCCATCAGAATGCCATCAGGAAAGGGAGTCAAAAGAACAAAAAAAAGAATCAAGAATCAAAGTATCAGCTTTGCATCCTTGGATAGATTTTATGAATCTACAACAGAAGCTGTGGTATGGAAGCCCATGTATTTCAACTCTAATCCTAACAAGGATAATGCTAATGCTAATGCTAATGCCTTTGTTGTTGAAGTATCGAATGTTTGCACAGAAAAAAAAATCTCCCCACCTTTTTTTAAAAGTCTGGAAGCTGGCTTCAGATATCAAGAACCTAGAGCATAAACCAGAAATTAGAAGAATGTATGAAGGCATAATAATCCATTTTTCCATGCTGCAGAGCTGAAAGAGAGAATTAGCAAGGGTCCCTCAGAAGGATCCCAGGGCCCTGACTTTCAGGTTGAATAAGAGACAGTGGTCCTTGGAACCAACATAAGTTGAGGTACATCCTAGGCCCCTGCCTTTCCAAACCACAGGCTTCACTGATAAGGCTGACATTCACCATAACTCCTGGGTTAGAAGCCCATGGCCAAAGGAGTTGTCCACACCTCATGAAGCCACTCAGAGCTCCCTGGGCTGCAGTAAAGCTATCCCCTGATGAGGCTTTCAGCTGGAACAAGAAGAATGGCCTGTGAGCCCAACTGCAGATGTGGGTGTGCTTTATACCTTAGCAGGGTGACGGCTGTGTCCTGGGCCCTGGCAGGAGGTTAGCAGAGCCAGCGAGGACAGAGGCCTTCCTTTTTTAAAAAATTTAGATTTTTATTTTTAGATTTGGGGTCTTTCTCTGTTGCCCAGGCTGGAGTGCAGTGGCATGACCACAGCTCATTGCAGCCTCGACCTCCTGGACTCAAGCAATCCTCCCACCTCAGCCTACTGAGTGGCTGGGAACTACAGGCATGCACCACTACACATGGGTAACTTTTAAAATTTTTTGTAGTGATGGGGTCTCACTATGTTACCTAGGCTGGTCTCAAACTCTGACCTCAAGCAATCCTCTGGCTTCGGCCTCCCAAAGTGCTGGGATTACAGCATGAGCAACCACGCTCAACCTGAAGCCTTCCTTGAACTCATATGTCACCTAAGAATAAGGAAAAAGGGCAAGGAAAGAGAATGCAGAATTAACCAGGTAATTGCCCAGGATGACTCAGTTGCTTTGATTCCACAAGATGAATATCTCCATTTGCAGGTAGAAAAAAAGGCTCATGGAGGATAAACTGAGTTTATTATAAAGAAGAATAAAGTTTTCAGAAGTCTGTGGCCATTGTGACCCCCATAGCTCCCCATTACCTGTGGTTTCTTTTTCTGCAGTTTCAGTTACCAGTGGTCAACTGCCGTCCAAAAATATTAAGGTATTGAGAGAGAGAGAGAGAGAATGCACATTCACATAAATTTTATTGCAGTATATTGTTATAATTGTTTTATTTTATCATTAGTTATCATTGTTAATCTTTTATTGTACCTAATTTATCAATTCAACTTTATCACAGGTGTGTATGTATAGGAAAAAAAACAGTGTACAGGGTTTGGTACCATCCATGGCTTCAGGCATCCACTGGCGGTCTTGGAACATACCCCTGCAAGGATAAAGGAAGACTACCGTGTATATCAGCTGTGGCCAAAGTTGAGAATAAATCTAGCTGCCTTAGAGATACTCTCAGAGTCTCTTGGGTTTGTAGCTCTTTCGGAGTAGACAGATTTAGCAAATAAAAATACAGGATGCTTATACTTTATCTGATGACCCTAAGCTTTTGGCCCCCCTCTCCCAGTGCTTAAGTAGAAGCCATCTGATCTCTGAGTGTTGAGGTTCTTTATAGGGCCTTAGAAATCCACTGATTTGGGATTTGCAAATGCCTAGCACATGTCTGCCTTGAACCACCTCTACCCATTAGTGATAGACATCGCTAATTGATCGTTGAGCCTCACAGTTCTTTTCAATATAGCACTCTAGACAGCAACTTCCAATTGATCAGAATTGGTATGTAAGTTGGAATTAATTGCCCTCCTTGATGGAATCTGAATTTAAGCTTAAGGAGGAAAAAGCCAGACAATGAATGGCAGTGCCAAGAACAGAACCAGGGCTGGGCTCATTGGCTCATGCCTATAATCCCAGCACTCTGAGAGGCTGAGGTGGGAGGACCACTTGAGCCCAGGAGTTCGAGTCCAGCCTAGACAACAAAGTGAGATGCTATCTCTACAAACTAAAACTTAGCCAGGTGTGGTGGCACACAGCTGTAGTCCCAGCTTCTTGGGAAACTGAAGCAGGAGGATTGATTGAGCCCAGGAGTTTGAGGTTGCAGTGAGCTATGATTGTGCCATTGCACTCCAGCCTAGGTGACAAAGCAAGACTCTGTTTCCAAAAAAAAAAAAAAAAAAATTTAATTTTTAAAACTTAAAAAAAGAACAAACCAAGTGTCTCTGCTCCCCAGGTGGGAATGTTTTGCTGGAGCCACAGAGTTCTGTGTTGCAGCACCTATAAATTTTTTTGTGGCTAGCACCACATCATGTGTGTACAGGAGAGAGGGCACCAGAGATTCATCCCATGTGAATGTGGGTGTAGCATACCACCTGGGCTACACACAAGAGGGACAGGTCACCGCCACGTGGGCTGACATTCACAGGCAACAGAGAATTTGCTCTGAAGCCCCCATCTTGAGTTCAAATTCTGGCCCCTGCGTTTTCTGCCTGTGTGACCTTGGTCCAGCTACTTTTCTTCTCTGAGCCTCAGTTTCCACATCTGGAAAATGGAGACTGTTAGTACTGACCTAGTTGGGTTATTGTAAGGATTCAATTAGATATGAAAAGCCCAACCCTGGCACATCTTAGATGCCCAGAAAATGGTACTTGGTATCATTCTAGACTCTACAATTCTTTTGCCACTAAAATCCTTCGCTTTATCAGCTGCTGTTAAGACATCTTTCTTTGCGTGCAGCTCTCAGAGGAGAACCTCACATTTCGAGCTTTGTTAATGAGTTATTTGTACCTAACAGCAAACAAGGAAAACAAATGGCATAAAAGAAGGGACAATTGGCATTGGAAGAGACCTGGAATCAAACTCCATTTGTTACTTTTTGCTCTGGGATGCTTTGCAAGAGACCCTGTCTATCCAAGCCTCAGTTTGTCATTTGGACAATGGGCCCAAGGACCGGTGTCCCCATGGGCTCCATGATGGCAGGGGAGAGGATGGATGTGTGAGTGCCTGCTTTCACTGGCACTGTGAGCAGAGCTTTCACACAGCATCAGTTTCTTTGCCAATAACACTCTGGCCTGGCACCTGGCCCATGGCTGGTGAGGCTCCCTCGGCAAGAGGAAATGAAGTTTGACTCAGGCTTTTGTTAATGCCTGGCTGCGGCTGGCCAGACCTGCCTCCTCTGGGGTTAGAGCTGGCCTCGCAACTGAGCTTGGCTGGGTGCATGGGGTTACAGGGAAGCTGGCTCTGCCAGGCCGAGAATGGGAGATCTAAGTTACACATCACTGCCGTTGGCAGTGGACCCAGGCCAGAGGAGAGAAAGAGAGAGGCAGATCAAGACTCAGCATCCCCATCCTTCATGTCTGGTCCTTTCCCCCATCAGAGGACAAATGTTATACAAAGTGAAAAATGACCCCAACTGCTCTCAACCTGCAATAGTTGAGGACACCGAGGCACAGAGAGGGTGAGCAATGCGCCCAGGGTTTCACAGCCAAGAAACAGAGGAGCTAGGACCTAAATCGAGGTCTATGAGCTTCCCAAACCCAAGCAGTTAACCAGCTAACCTGCCTTCTGTGAGAAACCTGGAGAGTTTTCCCTGAGGAAAAGATGGAAAGAAACATTAATAGTAATTAGGCACATACCATGGGTTGATCAAGATATTTGGCACTTTTCACATGAATTTATCTACTACAACCCTGGTCATTTTCATTGTATCTTACGGATGAAGAAACAAAGGTTCAGATGCTTGAAGCGGCAGATCCAGTGTGGCATTATTGTGTCTCTGAATTTGGAGTCCTTATCTCGGCATCCATCTGCCCCAGAGGCAAATGACTTCCCCTCTCTGATCTTATGCCCTCCTCTGTAAACTGAGGATGATCACAGCACTCACCTCACTGAGATGTCATAAAGACCAAATGAGTTTGTGAATATAAAGTACTTAGAATGGTGCTTGGTTCATAGAAAGAGTACTGCAGGTATTTATTTCTGCCATTATTGTTGTCATGATTATTACTACCCAAGACCAAGCTGTAACAAAGAGACAGGGTTACGTTTAAAACCAGTATTGTAGAATTCAAAAGTAGGTTTAAGATGCTTCACGCCTACAGTCCTGGCCACTTTGGGAGGCCCAGGCAGGAGGATTGCTTGAACCCAGGAGTTCAAGCCTGCAGTGAGCTATGATTGTGCCACTACACTGTAGCCTGGGCAACAGAGCAAGACTCTGTCTCTTTTTAAAAAGTAGATTTAATAATTTCTCTCCTATCCCCATGTTTTTGCTACCAAGACAGTGGTTCCCAGATATTTGGACATCACTTAGCAGTTGAAAAAAATCAAATGACAGGTAGATAGATACATAGATGATAGAGAGATAGAGAGATAGATAGATATATAGATACAGATAGATAGATAGATAGATAGATAGATGTAGCATATTCCATTTTCTATTTTACCAAAGCAGACATTTTTAAAAAATTACTACCATCTTTTACTTCCATTATTTCAGAAGTTAAGTGCATTTTAACACGTAACGGTGGGGGGCAAGAATCACAGGATACAGGAAAGCCCTTTAAATTAAATAAATGTAGCTTTCTGAACACTCTCTCAACATTATTCTCTTCATTTCCACAAAGACTAGTGGAAACCTTATCAGAGGTCATCCCAGGTTTTCAGGCCAGCATTTTTAAAGCACTGCCTTACTCCCCTGCCAAGGCTCTGCAGGAGGGTGCACAGAGGTTTGGGGTGCCAGAACACATTTCTAAAATAATGTGTTTCCAGAAAAGTATCAGCTGATAAGTAGCTGGAGGAAAAAAAATTATATATATATAATGTGTGTATATATATATATATATATATACACATACATACACTCATAAATATATATGTATATGGACATATATACACATATACACACACATATATATACATATATACACATACACACACACACACACATATATATATATACACGCACACACACAAATATATATTTTCTTCCCCAGGTAACAGCACAAATTCAGCAAACCTAAAAGAGGATTTTTTTATAACAATAAAGTAGTAACAGACTCTGATGAGCTTATCTTGCAATTTACAGAGTGTCTTAGTCCATTTTGTTTGGTAAAACAGAATACCAGAGGCTATGGAATTTGTAATGAACAGAAATGTATTTGGCTCATGATTCTGGAGTCTGGGAAGTCCAAGATCGACAGACTATATCTGGTGAAGTTCTTCCCATGGCAGAAGGCATCACATGAGCAAGAGAGAGAGGGAAGGGGGCCAATCTTGATAAGAACCCCATTCCCAAGGTAACTAACTCACTTCTGGGGTTAATGACATTAATCCATTCATGAGAGCAGAGCTTCACAACCTAATGACCTCTTAAATGTCCCATGTCTCAACACTGTTGCATTGGGGATTCTTTCTAATACACGAACTCCGGGGGACACAATCAAATCATAGGATAGAGGATGCGTTAAGTAGAAGCCAAAGAACTCCTTTTATAAATACTCATCTGGGAATGAGCACATGGGGCTCAGACACACCCAAGCAAGCACTGATTTCCCTTGGCATCAGTTGTGTGGAGCAGCAGGCGTGAACGAGTTGTTTTTTTGCAGTTGAGTCTAGGCTGCAAACCTGCAGGCCCAGCCAGCCTCCAGAGGGACTGAGAGATGGGTGGAAGGGGATCTGAGATTGGAGCATGCCTCTCTGGTGACTGGAACGGCAAGCCAGGGGCAAGGTTCCAATGAGAAAGGGAGGCAGACACACACAGCTCACAAGGCTTAGGTTTACATGACAGATAAATGCAAATTTGAATCTAATTTTCTCTCCCACCTGAGGGTCTCAGTCTCCTATCCATAAAATGCAGATGGTAATATTCAGTTGAACTACATGAAATGCCATTTTTGTAGGTCAAAAGCTATTGATAATCAAAGGCACTGACAATAGCAAGTGTTGGTGAGTATGTAAAGAAGCTAGAACTCTCATCCATTGCTGGTGAGGGTGCAAAATGGTGTAGCTACTTTGGAAAACAGTTTGGCAGAGTCTCTCAAAGTTAAACATAAACTTGTCATATGACCCAACAATTCTACTCCAAGGAATCCATCCAAGAAAAGTGAAGGCATATGTACACACGAAGACTTGTACACAAATGTGTACAGCAACAGTATTCAGAATTGCCAAAAAAAATGGAACTAATCCAAATGCCCATAGACTGGTGAATGGATAAACAAAATATGATACATCCGTGTAATGGAATACTATTCAGCAATGAAAAGGAATGAAGTATTCGATACATGCACCGGCTTGAATGAACCTCAAAAACATGCTACGTGAAAGAAGTTAGACACAAAGACCATATATATTGTGGGATTCCATTTATATGAAATCTCTAGAAAAGGCAAATCTGTAGAATCAGAAAGCATATCAGTGGTTGCCTACAGCTGGGGGTGGGAAGAGAGGAGTGACTGCAAACAGGCAAAGGAGATCTTCCGGGAGTGATAAGAATGTGCTAAAACTGGATGATAGTGATGTTTGCCCAAGTTTCTAAATGTACTAAAAATCATTGGATTGCACACTTAAAATGGATGAATTTATGATATGTAAATTATACTTCAATAAAGCTGTTTTAAAAAGTCAAATACAGGCCGGGTGCAGTGGCTCATGCCTGTAATCCCAGCACTTTGGGAGGCCGAGGCGGGCGGATCACGAGGTCAGGAGATGGAGACCATCCTGGCTAACACAGTGAAACCCCGTCTCTACTAAAAATACAAAAAATTAGCCAGGCATGGTGGTGGGTGCCTGTAGTCCCAGCTACTCGGGAGGCTGAGGCAGGAGAATGGCGTGATCCTGGGAGGCAGAGCTTGCAGTGAGACAAGACCCCACCACTGCACTCCAGGCTGGGCAACAGAGCGAGACTCTGTCTAAAAAAAAAAAAAAAAAAAAAAAAAAGTCAAATACAGGCAATTTTTATAGTTCAACCAAATAATTTGCTTATGGGGGTTTTGAGGTTTCAATCTACAAAAATACAATTAAGTTTCTGTTTGTGACCACAATGGTAGACAGGTGTGATAGATTGTTGCTAAAAATGGCTCTAATTCCCTGCCCTTTCCCTTATCCATACCCTTGGCAATGTGACTTTGCAAGTCCTACCATCAAGAAATGGGGAGTCAGGGCTCAGCACATGAGTTGCTTTGACCAATAGTATGCAGTGGAGGAGGCTGGGCGCGGTGGCTCATGCCTGTAATCCTAGTACTTTGGGAGGCTGAGGTGGGTGGATAGCCTGAGGTCAGGAGTTCCAGACAAGCCTGGCCAACGTGGTGAAACTCTGTCTCTACAAAAATACAAAAATTAGCTAAGCATGATGGCGGGTGCCTGTAATCCCAGCTACTCAGGAGGCTAAGGCGGGAGGATCACTTGAACCTGGGAGGCAGAGGTTGCAGTGAGCCGAGATCGCGCCATTGCACTCCAGCCTGGGCAGCAGAGCGAGACTCTATCTCAAGAAAAAAAAAGTAAAAAGAATCCTGCGTAGGTGATGGTGTGCCAGTTCTGAGTCTAAGCCTCAAGAGACCTTGAATATTTACTCTTTTTTTTCTTGGAATCTTGCCACAACTAAGAACAAGTCCAAGTTTGCCACAACTAATGCAATGTAAGCTAGTTCACTGAAGCATGAAAACCACCTGATCCAGCTTGTAACCAGTCTGCTGCTGTATATGTGGATGCGGTCATCCTAGAATAGCCAGCCCTCAGCTGACTTGCCAGCTGATCACAGGTGCAACAGCAGGTCCAAAGTCATCTGACCTTGTCCCAAATCAACAGAACCATAAAACTGACTTATAGATTCATGAGAAATAATAAATGCTTGTTGTTTTAAGCCCTTAAGCTTTGAGGGATAGTTTGTTATGCAGCAATAGATAGCTAATACAGTTGGGGATTTTTTTGTTTGTTTTTTCACTACTTTTGAAAGGTTTGTTTGGAATGGCCTGGCTTAAAATATAGGTGGTATAAATGAAGGGTTTTCTGGGAGCATCATGAGTCACTGCAATCAGGAAGGACATTGTATGTTCTAAGATGATGCAGTGGAGGAAATGGACAATGGCCTGAAATAGGAACCCCAAATTAAAGGCCATAAACTGAGTTGCAGATGCTAATTTGTGATCCGGTTGCATCTCACACAGGTAACTCTTAGAGGCACCTCCAGGGTGAGTTACAGTAAGGATTTATTTATTTAACAGTAGCTAATTGTTCTTCCAAGACATACCAGGGAGCCAAGCTTGAATATTAAGTAAATGAATGGCATACAGGAGGTACTCCGTGTCTTTATACAATTTTCAGAGAACGGAGAAGAACAGATTCTAGAAGCGCTAGACACATTTAAAAGCCTTCATGATGGAGGTTAGAGGCTCAGAGTCCAAACTTCTTTGACTTCACAAGTTAATAAAGAGGTTGGTCTAAACTTTTTCTATGGTTTATATGGCTGTGTTCGGGATACTTAGTATTACCTAAGTAATGTATTTATATGGGTTTGTTTCCAAGAAATCCCCAACTTTGATTTTTCACCACTTTGGTGCATTGAGAGAAGATTCTTGTCTAAAATCCCATTGCCTAAAGGAGGAAGACAATGCTTTGGCTTGTCTGGTCCTGGATTGAGCTGTCCAGTGTGGCAGAGCCAGATATGGGCGTTGTCATTCTGAGTGGCTGCTCTGCTCCTTCCCTGTTATGAACCAAAAGCTTGTGGCCCTCCCAGTTTATACCTTGAAGCCCCAACCCCCAATGTGATGGTATTAGGAGAGTAATCAGTTCAAGAGGGTGAAGCCCTCATGATGAGATTAATACCCTTACAATAAGAGGCACGAAGTGTGTGTGCTCTCTCTCTCCCTCCTCCACCCCCCTTTGCTCTGCCATGTGAGGACACGGCAAGAAGATAACCATCGGCAAGCCAAGAAAATGGGCCTCATCAGGAACCAAATTGGCTGACACCTTGATCTTGGACTTTCCAGCCTCCAAAACTGCAAGAAATAAATGTGTATTGTTGAAGCCACCCAGTCTATGATATTTCATTACAGCAGCCCCCATGGAATAAGACACTCTTCTTGCCCCATACTGGGGGAGCAAAGAGAAATGATGAGGTTTTGGCTTTTCTAAGCCCTTGGGTACAGGTCTTTATTCTCTGGCTGTTAGAGGAGAATCTCCCTTACTTTTCCCGTGGGCAAGCTGACAAAAGACAAACCTAGGGGATTATCAGAAGGGAGCAATGGAGATGCTATCAACTCCTGTCTTTAACAGATGGAATTTTTTCACATCTCTGGTCAAAATAACTGTTTGGTATCCTTAGAATTTTAGATGTGGGGGTGGATCATTGAACTACTACCTCCATAACTGCGAGAAAAGGAAACTGTAGGGAAAAGAATCTTATATGGACCCCACGCCCATACCAAATGACCAACCCAGGCTCAGAGAAGTGGACAAGAATTTGTGTAATTCCTGAAAAGGGCGATGGATGAACTTCAAAAGACTTGCTTTGGATTGTTCTTTTCTGAAAACTGGCTGTGTGGCTTTGGGTGAGTCACTATCCCTCTCTGGGCTTCAGTTTCTTCATCTGTAATGTGGGGGCCATAAACCTGCCTTCCTCCTAGCCATGATTAAAAAAAAAAAAGCAAATGAGATTAAGGTTGGGAATGCCCTTTTGCACAGTCTTTAAGGGGTGAGCTATGAGGAATGGTGGTCACTATAGCTTCAAATCTTCTGCCCAAGAGAAGCCCAACTTTTGTTCAAGCCTTCTGAAAACTGCCGTGTCCTTCACTACCCATTATGGCTACCTTCTCTAGTTACCTAAAAGACTACTCTCCCTTTTGGAGCCCCTGAAGCTTGTAGCCTCCTGCTGGACTCTGTCTAAACCAATCTTCCCCTACTGAATGTCTATTATAGGTAAGACCCAGGAGAGATGGAATGAACAGCAGGACGCAGTTCTTATCCTCAGGGAGCTCAAAGCCTAACCAAAAAGGCAAGACGGGTACAGGTGAAGAGTTATTAGCTCTCGCTTCTGCATCCTCAGGGTTTTTCACATTGAATTATTGTTTTGTAGCCTTCTCCTCTAGAGCAGTGGTTCTTGAGTATTGCTATGCATCACAATCACGCAGTGGGACTATTATTTACAGATTACAGGGTCCCACACCCAGAGTTTCTAAATTAGTAGATAGAGCCTAAGAATCTACATTACTAATTAGTTCCCTGGTAAGTTCATGCTGTTGGTCTGCAGACTACACTTTGAGAACCACTGGTCTATATTCAGAGTTTTTGAAGACAGGTGCTGTGTCTTAATTGTCTCAGGAGTCTTTGTCTAACATTTGTTTTAAACTCTTACTCTTGTTACAAGACCCTCCTCAAATATCTTCTCATCCTGGAAGCCTGAAGTGACTCCCTACGCAGACGGAGTAGAATTGTCTTGAGGTTTCTCAAGCACAGCTCTCTATTTTAATGCATATATGAAGCTGTCTTGCATCTGTGCAGATGTTTGCTCTGCCAGACTGTGAGCTCCTTGAAGGTGGGGATTTTGTCTGGTTGTTTTTTCCCCAGAATAAGAATGTTGGGTATATACATGTCTAGATAATGGTTTAGATGGATGGACAGATGGCGAATGAATGGATGAGTAGATGTATGGATGGATAGATGGATGGACATGTGAATGGATGGGTGGGTGGATGGATGGATAGATGGTTGGATGGATGGATGGATGGATGGATGGATGGATGGATGGATGGATGCATGCATGGATGGATGGACAGATAAATGAATGGATGGATGGATGGATGCATAGGTGGATGGACGGAGGGATGGGTGAGCAGATGGATGGATGGACGGATGGTTGGTAGGTGGATGGATGAAAGAATGAATGGATGGATGGGTGGCTGTGTGGGCTGATGGGTGGGCAGACTGATAAATGGCTATAGTACAAAGCCATAGATGGTAAGAATTATATGTTAATAGAGAGAACTTGAACCCTTAGACTTCATTTGTTGCCTATTTGGGGGAAGGTGGATAATGAGAGGCAAAACAACCTCTCCTGAGGGTTGACTCTCTGCATTCCTACTCTGTGCCCTTTCCTTTTGGGCCTTAGTTTCCCCCTTGGGCAAAAGAGGGGAGCTGGATGAGATGACCACTAAAAGTTTTTTACATTTTGAGCTGAAATGATTCTTTTTCATAAAATGAAAAATAATAGCAAAAGCCACCATGTAGTGAGACTATGAACGTGAAATTAGCACATAAATCACTTGGTACAGTTCCTGGACGATAGTAAACAGTTAACACATGTCAGGTATTTTCTTCTTCATTGTCATTATTGTCACTCCATAATGAATCTACGTCTTTACCAATATGAATCCCTTCAGTAACTTCACACTGTGGTTTTGAGAAATAGCTGGTATCTTAACAAAGTCTATTTCAGAGTAAAGAACACTACCTAAGGATAAGGAGGGTCATTCCATAATGATAAAGGGGTCAATTCATTAGCAGGCTGTAACAATGATAAATATGTGTTCACCTATTACAAAACTTCAAAATATATGAACCCCAAACTGACAGAACTAGATGCAGAAGTAAGCAAATCCACAATTATAATCAGAGATTTCAGCATCCCATCTAAATAATTAATAGAACGGTAGACATAAAATTAATAAGGGTTTAGAGACCTGAAAAACATGGTCAACCAACTAGACCTAATTGACATTTATGGAACACTCTACCTAACAATAGCAAAATACATATTCTTAAAGTGCTCATAATATGAGCTCATATTATGGGTCTTACCTTAAAATATGGAACATTTTACTAATACAGATTATATTATGAACCATAAAGTATGCCTCAATAAATATAAAATGATTCAAATTATACAAAGCATATTCTGTAACCACAATAGAGTTAAATTATAAATCAATAACATATCTTGAAAATTTCTAATATTTAGAAACCAAAAGCAAACTTCTAAATAACCGATGGGGCAAAGAAGAAATAAAAAAATTAAAACCTATTTGAAATAGATTTCAAAGTACAACATATCAAAATTTGTTGCATGCAACTGAAACAGTACTGAAAGGAAAATTATAGCATTAAATGGGTATGTTAGAAAAATAGAAACGTCTCAAATCAATCACTTCAGTTTCTATCTTAACAAACCAAAAAAAAAAAAAGAAGAATGTCAAACCCAAAAGTAAGCAAAATAAGGGAAATAATAAAGATCAGAGCATAAATCAATAAAATAGAAAAAAGTAATAGAATCAATGAAAGCAAAGCTAGTTATTTGTGAAAAATTAATAAAAATGACAAACCTCTAGCCATAATTATCAGTAAAGGAAGAAGATATAAATTGCTAATACCAGGAAGGAAAGTGATAACATCGCTACTGATGCTATCGATATTAAAAGGTTAATGTTATTAGTAACATTATGCAAATAAATTCAACAACTTAGATAAAATGTACAAATTCCTTGGAGAATGCAAACTACAAAAGCTCGCTCAAGAGGAAATACGTTGCCCAAATAGCCCAGTATCTTTAAAAGCTTGAATTTGTAGGTAAAAACATTCCAAAAAAGAAAATTTCAGATCCAGGTGAGTTCGCTGGTAAATTCTACAAAGCATTTAAGGAAGACATAATACAATCAAACACAAATATTTTCAAAGCATAGGAGAAGAGGGAACTTCCCAATTTATTCTATGAAGCCAGCACTAGCCTGATACCAAAATCAGACAAAGGCATTACAAGAAAATTTTAGATCAATATTCCTCATAAACATAGACAAATAAACCTTTAACAAAGTTTTAGCAAATCAAATCCAAAAATACAAAAAACAAAAAAAAATCTTATGATCTCGTACAGAAATGCAGAGTTGGTTTACAACTTGAAAATCAATAAATGGAATTTGTCATGTAAGAGACTTTCTTTAAAAAGGGAAACAAAATAATCTCAATAGATGCAGAGAAAGTATTCATTAGATGTTGAAAAAATTCAACATTTATTCCTGATTTTTTTTTTTAAAAGTCATCAATCCAGGTATAGAAAGAAACTTCCTCACTGGGTGCAGTGGCTCAAGCTTGTAATCCCAGCGCTTTGGGAGGCCGAGGCAGGAAGATGGCTTGAGCTCAGGAGTTTGAGATCAGCTTGAGGAACATAGTAAGACCCTGTCTCCACAAAAATAAATAAATAAATAAATAAATAAATAAATAAATATTAGCCAGGCATGGGGGTGCATGCCAGTGATCCCAGCTACTCAGGAGGCTGAAACAAAAGGAATGCTGAGCCCAGGAAGTTAATGTTGCAGTGAGCCATGCTCGCTCCAGTGCACTCCAGCCTGGGTGACAGAATGAGACCCTGTTTCAAACAGCAACAACAACAACAACAAAGAACAGAACTTCCTCAGCTGGATAAAGGGTGTCTATTAAAAAACAAACAAACAAAACCGTACAGCTAATATCATCCTTAATGGCAACAGACTGAATGCTTTCTCCTTTAGATGAGGAATAAAGCAAGATTGTCCAGTCTTATCATGTCCATTCAACATTGCCCAGGGCAACAAAGCAAAAACATATAAATTGAAAAGGAGAAAGTAAAACTAACGTTATTTGCAGAAGGCATAATCATCTCTGTAGAAAATCCTGAGAAATCTACAAAGATGCCACTAGCAGTAATAAGTGAGTTTTCAAAGTCAGTACACAAAAATGAACCGCATTTCTATAAACTAGTAACAAACTTTTGGAAGTTGAAGTAAAATAATCTACCACAATAGTATGAAGAATATGAAATACTTAGCGACAAACTTGCAGGAGTTATTCAAGATCTATACTCTGAGAACTATGAAACGTTGCTGAGAGAAATTAAAGAAGACAGAAATAAATGGAGAGATAAATTGCATTTATGGGTCAGAACACTTAGTATTAAGATGCCAGTGCTCCCAAACATTGATCCACGGATTGAAGGCAATTCCAGTCAAAAACTCAGCAGACCTTTTTGCATAAATTTACAAGCAGATTATATAATTAATTTGGAAAATCAAAGAACCTAGAGAGCAAAAAAAAATTGAAAATAACAAAAAGGACATATACTGCTTGATTTTAAGATGTATTATAAGGCTACAGTAGTTAAGGTGGTATCAGTGTGGTATTGGCATAAAGATACACAGATCTGTGAAATGGAATAGAGTTGAGAAATAGACACATACATATATGATTAACTGATTTCCAACAAAATTACCAAGGCAATTTAATGGGGGAAAGGAAAATCTTTTCATTAGGTGATGCTGAAACAATTTGATGGTCGTATGCTGAAAAAACCCCACCATACACGAAAAAAAATTACTCTAAATAGTTTATAAACCTAAAAGTAAGAGTTAAAAATACAAAATGCCCAAGAGAAAACATAAGAGAAAATCACTGTGGTCTTGGGTATGGCACAGGTTTTTAAAACATGAAACAAACACAAACTATAAAAGAAAATATCAATTAGTTGGAGAAAATCAAAATTTAAATATTTTGCTCTTTAAGAGACACTTACGAAAATGAAAAAGCAAACCACAAACTTGGAGAAAATGTTTATAAAACACATATCCGGGCCGGGCGCGGTGGCTCACACTTGTAATCCCAGCACTTTGGGAGGCCGAGGCCGGCGGATCACGAGGTCAGGAGATCGAGACCACGGTGAAACCCCCGTCTCTACTAAAAATACAAAAAAATTAGCTGGGCGTGGTGGCGGGCGCCTGTAGTCCCAGCTACTCGGAGAGGCTGAGGCAGGAGAATGGGGTGAACCCGGGAGGCGGAGCTTGCAGTGAGCCGAGATTGCCTCACTGCACTCCAGCCTGGGCGACAGAGCAAGACTCCTTCTCAAAACAAACAAACAAACAAAAAAAACCACATATCTGGCCAGGTGTGGTGGCTCACGCCTGTAATCCCAGCACTTTGGGAGGCCGAGGTGGGTGGATCACCTGAGGTCAGGAGTTCAAGACCAGCCTGGCCAACATGGTGAAACCCCATCTCTACTAAAAATACAAAAATTAGCCGGGTGTGGTGGCAGGCACCTATAATCCCAGCTACTTGGGAGGCTGAGGCAAGAGAATCGCTTGAACCTGGGAGGTGAATGTTGCAGTGAGCCGAGATTGGGCCATTGCACTCCAGCCTGGGGGACAAGAGCGAGACTTCATCTCAAAAACAACAACAACAACAACAACAACAACAACAAACATATCCAACAAAGGTTTCTGTCTCAAGAATATATGAAGAACTCACACAATGCAAAAATTTAAAAATAGGAAAAATGAAAAAAGAATCGAACATACTCATTAGCAAAGAAAATATATCGATGGCAAATAAACACATGAAAAGATATTCAACATCATTAGTCATTAAGGAAATGAAAATGAAAACTGCGATGAGATACTACCACCACAAGCCCAGTAGAATGGCTTAAATTTGAAAAACTGATTATCCCAGGTATTGGCAAGGATGTTAAGTGGTTGAGACTCATACACTACTAGTGGAAATGCAAAATAAAACTGCCAATTTGGATAACTATTAGGTAGTTCCTTAAGTAGTTACACATCCACCTGCCATATATATAATAATTTCACTCCTAGGTATTTACCTAAGAGAAGTGAAAACATTCACCCTCACAAAAACTTGGACAAAAGTCCTTGTAGCAGCTTTATTTGTAGTAACCCAAAAGCGGGAACACCCTGAATGCCCAACAATAGGTGAGTGGGAAGACGAATTGTGATACAAGCATACAGTGAACACCACTGGTGTCTTGAGTTTTCCGATCCGTCTAGTGGGTGACGGTACCTGTTTCTTTTTTCTTTTCTTTTCTTTTCTTTTTTTTTTGGATAAAGCAGAGTCTCGCTCTGTCGCCCAGGCTGGAGTGCAGTGGCGCGATCTCAGCTCACTGCAAGCCCCGCCTCCTGGGTTCACGCCATTCTCCTGCCTCAGCCTCCCGAGTAGCTGGGACTACAGGTGCCCGCCATCACGCCTGGCTAATTCTTTTGTATTTTTAGTAGAGACGGGGTTTCACCGTGTTAGCCAGGATGGTCTCTATCTCCTGACCTCGTGATCCGCCCGCCTCGGCCTCCCAAAGTGCTGGGATTACAGGCATGAGCCACCGTGCCCGGCCGGTACCTGTTTTCTTGACAGCATCGGACTGTATGGGAAATCTGTCTGATATCAGAGAATTTAAAATGTAAGCACTTCCAAAGGTAAGTGCTGAGGTCTTTTTAGACCCACCTTTGTAATCATCACACCCAGAGTCCATATCTCCATATTGATTGAGGGATTCAGTCTCATTTCCATAGATTTGTGTAGTTTTAAGGAATATACCATATTCCTTAAGAATATAAATAAGTATGGTTACTTACTTATCTTCACATCTCACGCTTCATACCTTTGCAAAATGGGGAAAAAAAAGGGGCTCTTTGACCACACTCAGGGATTTGAGCTTGGGAAATATAGTCAGTAGGCTTGATTTGGTTTCCTACCCTACCTTCTCTTGGTGTTCCTTTTTATTCATTTTGGATTCCCAGGAGCATGATGCTGTCTCTTCTCTTTGACTTTATTTAAGGAGAGGTAGTGTATTCCTAAATTATAAGAAAATATGGATTCAAAACTTAGTTCTTCCACTTACTAGCTGTGTGACCTTGAGCAGATTACATAACCTGTCTGTACCTGTTTCCTTATTTGGAAAACGGGTATAAGCAGAGTACTACCCCCTGGAGCTGTTGAAAGCATGCAAAGCTCTTAACATTGGGCCCACCCTAAGTGGACAACAAATATTTGTTATTCTTACTACATGAACCCAGTTTCAGGAGAGGGTCTGAAGGTTGGATTCATCTTATCACTCAGTGTTACAATGGTCACTCTCCATAGATGACCACCCAGACAGAGGTTGCATTTTAATATGGTCTTGTTACAGAAAATAGATTCTAACTGGGATTTGGGGCATGATTAAATTGGTCTGGGGTAGAGGAAGGGCTGGGAGAAGGGCATTATTGTCTAGGACCAAATTGTGTCCTCATGACAATGAAGACTATATGAGAGACTCATTAAAATTAGCATTTTTTGCTAAAACAGAATAAAAATATAAAGTGTTTTAATAAAAAATTTAAAAATTTGCATCTTTGAGCCAGGCTCACTGGTGCACCCCTGTAATCCCAGCTACTTGGGAGGCTGAGGTAGGAGGATCACTTGAGCCCAGGAGTTCGAGACCAGCCTGGGCAACACAGCAAGACCCTGTCTCAAAGAAAAATAAACAAAATAAACAAAACCAACATCTCTGAGCGGCAGCCTGGGAATCCACATTTTAAGAAACTCTCCAGACAATTCTCATTTCCAAGAAAGTTTCAGAATCCCAGTCTAAGGCATATATATCAGAATGTATTTTTTTTCACTATCTCTTGCTATGACATTCTTGTATTTCTCTCTCCTCAATTTCTTTTTCCTATTTTTGTGTATGTTTGGGCGAGGGGTGGGTGGGTGGGGGGGGGCATTGACCAAAAAAAGTCCTTAATTACCTGAAATTTTTTTTCTTATTTTGTTCTTTTTAGGACTTGTATAGCTGCATTTTAAAAAATTGTTATACCTTGGCAGTAATATATATGTAGAATTATATATTCTGCATCAATTAACATTATGCCATATGTATTATCTCATCCTGATACATTTTGCCTCAGGCCTTCTCTTCCTCACCTCTTGCTTCTGCGTTCAGGTAACTACTCAGTGTGGACAGATAGATGCATGCCTGTGTCCATGTTCATACCATCCTACTCAAATATAGATAGATTGCATGTTTGAAAATTTGACATATTTTGGTTTCTCTTACTGTATGTATTTTATAAGCACTCTGGTATATTTTTCTTGAAAGCTAAATGAATGAATAAACAAAACTAAAAGAGATATGGTTGGCCTATGCCTGTGCTTAAAGCTTCACATGAGATTTCTATAGTGGAGAAGGTTGCTTTACATTAATGAGGATCATATTTACTCTTTTAGTCTTACCTGCAATTATTGGGTGAACTCAGGTCTCTTTAGTTCATTACCCCATTAGTGCCTGTCAATAACAGAGAATGTGCCTGAAATGCTCAAGTAGCTGGGAGCTTTGGAAATCTCCTCTCCTCTAGTGGAGGGCAGCTCTGGCTTGTGCAGTGGGGAGCTTGGATCCTGGTCCTGTGGGTCACTGCAACTCGGGTCTCTCCCTGAGCCTTAATTTCCCCATCTGTAACAGAGAGCTATTAGGCTAAAGCAGTATTTCTTTCAATTTGCCCTGTGGGCCATCTGCTTCAAAATCACTCACACACGATTTAAAATGCAGATCCCCAGAGCTCACTCTAGACTTATTGAATCACAATCTGGGGTGGGGCCCAGGAACCTTCATGCTTAACAAGTCTCACAGGTGGTTCTTATGGATTATTACAGGCTGAGCATCACAGTTTTGTGGTTAAACATTCTGTGTGGTTGAACTCCAAACTGCTTTCTATTCCTTCTCAGGCAGAAAGTGATTGACCCGGGCTAGTTAGCCTGGTTCTCATCTCCATGCTCAAAAGCTATGTCAGGCTCCTGGGAGGGGATGCTATTGACACCTGGTACTTGCCTAGCTGCTGTGGCCTCCCACAGGTCATGGACAGGAGCCAGAGCAACGACGGCTGGCCTGCCCCATAATAGCTCAGACTTCAGGAGTGCACTCCAGCATTGACTGGGCATCCAGTCTGCGGAAGGTACACTGGGATCTGTCCAGCCTCCTTTTGCAGTCCTTAGGGGGACATGCCTTTCTTCCCAGAGCCTGAGACTAAAGCTGAAATCCTAGGCATCCAACATATATCAGGAACCCAGTGCAAGTTTAATGAATGGATACAGAATACTGAGTGAGTGGTGTACTCTGCGGTGGATAAAATAAGGAGTGTGGGGTGGGATCTTATGTGCAAGCCAGATAGTGGTGGCCAATAAATACTTGTTGAGCAAATGTATACCACTAAGTGAAATTCAAATACCTGGTGCATAGTAGGTATTACAAATGCAGCTATAGTAAGTCAATTTAATATCTGCCCCTGCTCGTCCCCCATATGCCTTCAGCCCTTAACATTGCATTGTGCTGACGCCTAACTGTTATATTTACGTCTTTGGCTGGAAGCTTTCTCTACTGCCTGCAAGCATGGCAGCCCAGAAATCCTCAGGAATTGGCTCATGACCTCCAGCAGTCCTGGAACCAAGAAGTGTTTGAAGTTGGTGTATAAATACCCCAGCTCCCTCACTCCTCAGAAGGATAACTCTGAAACAAACATACTATGCCGTCTGTAGGAGTCCCCCAGTGGAGTGGAGCCCCACATGCTCATGGAGGCCATTTACTTGATAACATGTGCTGTCTTTGGCTCCCTTCCCATTTTCTCTCTCACTTCTCCACCCCCCTACTGATATTTCCCCAGATCACCTCCCAAATCAACCACTTGCACTCAAGTCCTTGCCTTAGGGTCAGCTGCTGAGGAACCCATGCTAGCATGACTATTGAATTAATAGAGGACTAAAGATTTAATGAACAGACGTGGAGGGCTAGCATACTGTATGCTTAAAACATAGGAAGCCTTTGTGGGAGGTTGCTGAATGAATAGCATTCAACAAATGCATAGAGTTCAAGGTAGATCCCTATAAATCTGGTACTTGAATTTCTGGTACAAAAAAATGCGTTTTGAAAACGTGAATGAATGAATGGTCATTGAAAAGAGTCAAAGGCTAGAAGTTTATGCTTTGGTACATAGTGTTCAATAAATGCTTCTTGTATGGATAGGGAAGAAAAAAGGAGGGAAGGAAGGAAAGAAGGGAGAAAGGGAGGAAGGGGGGACTGAAGGAAGGGAGGGAGGGAGGGAGGAAAGGGAAGAAGGTGTCTCAGAGGCTTGGGGTTTGAAGAAGCCAGGCACTGAACATTCATGAAGTGGCCTATAAAACCCCCCATGGTCTGGTCCCTGCTCAGACCACAGGTTCCCTTTGCACCACTCATTCCCTTTTTCATAACACTTCACATCAGCCTCCTTTCAGCTCCAAATCTTTACAAATTCTGTTTCCTTGGTCAGGAATGGTCTCCTTTTAAGATGTGTCTCCTTACACTTAACTAAGTCTCAGCCAAGAATTTGCTTCCTCTAGGAAGCCCTCCCAGAGTTCTCCATTATGTCACACATATATATAACTATAATACCTCCTGTATCACCTGGTATTTCTCACTTATGTAATTAGCTGCTTAATGGCTGACCCTTCCCAGTGGAATGAAAACTCTCTTCCATATTCTCGGGGCTCATCACGGCACCTGGCATATAGTAAGTGCTCAATAAATATTTGATGAAGGCTCAAGTGAGTGATGCAGCCATAGTGCCTGGTCTAGCTTTAACCTTAGATCTAGGGCTTTCCTGGGAAGAGCCGGGCTTCCAGAAACTTTCATCTACAGGCATGCTGTTCCCACTCCCACAGCACCCCAAACCAGCCAAATAGCAAAATGCACCCAAAATCTGGGAAAAGCCTTCAACAAGTCATCTCAGAATAGTTACAGCTTCTGTCCCAGCCAGCACCATCACAGGCAACTTAATTATGGTCATTAGGACCCATATTAAAACATGATTATAACATAAAATTGAAATTAGCTGTATAACACATCCAAATTTTTCGGTATGCTTATTGATTTTCCTCCTCTATTAATCAGAGGGCTACAGTAAATTCAGATAGATCTGGTATAATTAAAACAGAGCCTGTAAATTCTAGTGAAAACTCTAATCAGCATCTGTCTTTTGTTAAGGACAGCGAGGTGGGAATGTATATTTTTCCGTGAAACATAATCAAGGCTTTCAGGTTTCTTTCCTGGATCTTTGGTTGGGCAGGTTGTCATTCCTTTTTAAGAGGAATTTAAAATTGGTTTGAAAAAAGATGCAAGTCATAAAGACATCTAAGAGATGCCAAAATAAGAAGTGGTTGGTTAAAAGAAAAATGATTAGCTGAACCGGGTGATTGGAGGCATGTGGATGAAACAACCAATTGAATTGTTCTCTTTTCAGTATGGTGGAGTGGCTTTGAAATCAGACAACTTTGAGTTCAAGTCTAACTCTGCTATTTACCGCCTAGGTGATATTGAAAAAGTGTTGTTTTGCCTAGCTGAGCCTCAGTTTCCTCATCTGTGAAATGGGGATAATGATAGAACCTACCCCATAAGGTGTTTGGAAGGATTAATGAGATTACAGGTTTTTTCAGCTTGTAGTAAAATATTGATAATTAGGAGTTGCTACCATCTTCGTAATCATCACCACCATCATCCACACCACCACCATCATCTTCTTCACTATTTACATCATCATTATTATTTTCATCTAATAAAGAGAAAACTCAATGCTTGTCATGGCTCTAACGAGCTTCATGGCATCGTGAAAACATGACTTTGAATTCAGGTAGCCTTCCACTCTGTGCCACTCATAAGCTACGTGACCTCATACAAGTCATTATATTTCTCTAAATCTGTTTTCTCATTTGTAAAATGAGCACAGCTTTCAAGAGGATGTTGAAGATGTAATGAGGAATGTTGATTATGCCTGGCATGGAACAAGTCATTTAACCAATGTTGACTCCCCATCTCCCATATCCAGTCCTGTATCCTCAACAGACTGCTTAGTTGGTGGTATATCTCAGGCAAGTACAGAATATAAAATAGTCTCTGGGTTTCTAATCACCAGACGTCTTTAAGAGGCATCCTGTTGGCTTTTCAGTACTGCCTCCTACAAGGCCAGTGTTCCATTGTCATGGCTTTAGTTGCTGGGGAGTGTTTCTGTCATCACAGAAGGGATCATAGAGCTCATCACACATTCCACCTGCTCCCCTGCATTTCTCAGCTTTCTTTGTGGCTAGAGTGAGGTCGTGTGACTACTTCTACCCAATAGACTATGAACACAAACATGGCATTTCCATTTGGAGAGAGGGAAAGAGCAGTGGTCAGAAAGCCACCACTAGAGATAACAAAACTGCAGAATGGGAGTGACAGATTATCAAGTCACTGCAGGGAAGACAGTTGTCCTGGAAGGCAGCTGAAACTCCACAGGACTTTTGTGAGTGAAAAACAAACCATTGTTGCATTAAGCAACTCAAGTTTTGAAGTTTGTTACAGCGGCATACCCTAACCTGTACTGATTAAAGCAATGATTGATCAATCAAGTCCATTTATCTGATTGTGGTTCTTGCTCTGAATGCATTAGTGGGTTGGTGGATACTGCCCTCTCAGGGGCTGATGGACTTACTTCCAGAGCAGATTTTGGGTAGAGTAGATGGAACCTGGAACTCCTGAGTCCAGAGATCTGCCATGACACTCGTGCCCTTTTATGCAATCTGAAGCTGTTCCCTTACAGTTCAGATGCCTTAAATAGCTGAGAGGAAGGAAAGTGGACAGCCCAAACATCAGGGGCCTCAACTGGCTCCTTTACAGTCACATAGTCCCCCTGGGCATGTTGGGGTGCCCAGTGGAATTAATATGTGGAATACCATGGGCATCTATTGTTTTCCCTGACCAGAATCCACACTCACCTTTATTTGGATACCAGCACCTTAATTTTGCTTTGAAAACCACTCACTGGATGCAAGCTTGGTGGGCTTTTCAATCAAAAGGCACCATCCTCATTTTCCCAAAAGGGGGCACATGACTCAACCTCAGTAGTGATTCATGCCAAAGTGCAGCCACTTCGAAGAAGTGAGGAGGGTCCCTGCTTCCTAGATCCTCAGAATTGCTTTGGTGCTTTCCCAGGTTCAACTCCCTTTGATCTGTGAGATACTCCTATCTTTCTAACAAAGCCCTCTAACCCTTTTCTGGCTGAATGTAGTCAGCCTCAGTTCCTTTCCACCAAAGAACCCTAAGAAATGTATAGTCATGAATGTCATCCCATATCAACAAAGCCCCTGTCATACGCTGGTGTCTTGCTGCACTCTGTTGTCTCATTATTCTGACCTTGGAATGTATTTTATGTCTGATGTAAACATAATCATAAACAAAGTCAACATAACTCAGTAGATAAGGAAGATGTAGTTTTATGTATTCACTCAACAAACATACTGTGATTGCCAACTATAAGCAAATGCACTTCTAGGTACTAAGAATAAAGCAACAAATGAAACAGATTTTTAAAAAAACACCGCCCTCATGCAACTGACATTCTAGTTGGAAGAAGCAGACATAAACAGCGCAAATAAGTAACAATATAATATTCAGAGCTGAGACATGCAATGGGGAAATAAAACAGGGCAGGAGGATGGGGAGAACATGGAACAGGAACCGGGGGCAGATGAAGAGGGATTGCAATTTTAAACTCCTTGTTCGGGGAAGACCTTGCAGAGATTTGAGCAAAACCTGGGTAATAGAGTTGTGTGTTCTCTTGTTCATGTCTCCAAATTCCATTTTGCAGGTGATTCGGTTTATAGGGTTGTTGTGGGAACAGGATCTGACACTTAATAAGTACACAATAAACGTCATCTGGAAAATGAGCTTGAAGGAGCCGCCATTCAGATGCCAAGTCAGCTCTGGGTGTGTGGGGAGCGTCAGTACTCACTCTCCAATCCCAAGCTGTCACACTGAGGCTGCTGTATCCCAGAGGCCCCAGGCAGAGCCCCTTCTCCTTCAGGTCCTGAGAACTGCTAAGGCTGAGGCCTCAGAAGTTGTCGAGCCTTCAGATCACCAGGCCCTGACCCAGACTGCTCTAATTAGGGACATCCAACAGAGATGGGGGCAGGTGGAGAGAGACAGAGGGAAAGGGAAAAGTGGGGAGAGGAAGAGAAAGAGGAAAGAGAGGGAGGAGAAGGAGAGGGAAGTGAGAGACAGACAGAGGAAGGAGGGGAGAAGAGAGAAAGGAGAAAGAGGAGGAAGAGAGAGAGAGAAAAGAGAGATGGTGGAGAGAGAAGAGAGAGAAAGAGAGGGAGAGAGGAAAGAGAGAGATAAAGGGAGAGAGAGGTGGGAGACAGACAGAGGAAGAGAGAAGAGAGAGAGAAGAGAGGGGAAGAGAGAGGAAAGAGGGAGGAAGGGAAGTAAGAGAGAGTGGGAGAGGGGGGAAAGAGAAGAGGAGAGAGGGAAGGAGGGAGAGAGAGCAAAGAGGGAGAGAGAAAGTAGAAAGAGATAAGAAAAGAGAGAGAAAAGAGAAAGAGAGGGATAGAAGGAGAAGGAAAGGGGGAGATGGAGGGAGAAGAAGGAGAGGAAGTAGAGGGGGAAGGAGGGAGGGAGAGAGAACAGAAAAGCAGTGCACTAGGAGGGAGGGGAGTGTATCTTGCTGGAGAGAAGCAGGTAGAACTGTGGGGCCTCTGCAGTGGGCTAATGGCTTTGACCCAGGTGGCTAGGGTACAGTTCCTCTAACATCTCCAGCTCCTCCCTGCTGCCCTATCCTGCCTACATTCAAGATACGGTCCAGGGCATGGATTTGGGATATAGGCGAACCTGGGTTCTCCCGGGTTCAAACCCCATCTCTGCCATTGCCTGGACAGGTAAACTTGAGCAATTCCACCATTCTTTCATTCTCAACTGAATAATATCAACTTCACGGGTTAAAGTGAGGACCATGATGTGGTTTACGGAAGGCACGCTGGCATGTGCCAAGCTCACAAGGGGTGCTTAGTCAACATTCGATGCTGCTGTTATCACTCTAACCGGGTTTGGGGATTAGCTCTGTCCTGGCTCTGGGTCCTTGGACTCTGGGGTGAACTCAGCCCCCGAGGAGACTCCTGGTCTCTGAAACTTTCATGCAAAGCCATGGTTAGGGTTCTGAACAGGAACTTTCTGCACAGTGGCTCTTAGTCCCAGCTGCACACTGGAATCACCTTGGGACTTTAAAAAAATACAGATCCTGGGCCCACACCCAGAGAATCTCACATAATTAACTCAGGGTGCAACCTGGGCATCCGAATTTCTAAAAGCTCCATGGATGATTCCAAGGTGCAGCCAAAGTTGAGAAGCACTGTCTAGGGCTTTGATTTAATCTTCCATATTTATTCCTAAAGAAGGAGATATACCCAGACACCATTTCCTTAGCCAGCCACACAGACCACTGGATTATTAATTTTTTTCAAATTTGGTTCCACAAGCATTTGTTAAGCATCTGCTATGTTCCTGGAACATTGTTAGACACTGAATAAGCACTGTTCCTGCCCTCAAGCAGCTTGAAGTCTGGGTGACCATACAGTGAATAAACAATGCTTGAGAAGGCCACAGGAGCAGTGAGGAAAGAAACATCACCCAAATGCAGGAATGCGTGGGAAAGAAGCAGGTGCAGGGTCACATCTAAAGCACAACGTGGAAAAATGAGTAGCAGTTTTCTCTAGTAGAGAGGTGGGGGGAAGGTGGATAGCCCATGCTGTTCAGGGTTGAACAGCATGAACAAATGTGGGTTGGTGAAAAACTTCTAGGGAGAAGGGACAAAATGAGGAGGGAAGTTGCCTATAGGCAGGACTATATAGCAAAGGAAGAAAGGGTAGGAGAGGAATCCAGGTAGCAAAGGTCTTACAGACAGGCTTAGATCCATGGGGTTCATATTATGGGAACTGGGGAGCCACGGAAGGCTGTAAGTTAAGGGGAAGCCTTTATCCTGTGCTTAAGACTTCAGGGTGTGGTTGCTGTTAAGTGCTGGGGTGTGGGGCATCTGAAGAAGAAAAAGTCTGTGCTTGGCAATTTCCTCTCAAGTAATTTTATTCCATTCCCTTCCATCATGCACAAACCTGAAGTTATCCTGAGAACAAACGTCACTGCCATGGAAACAGTAAGAGAAACAAACAATGCGTGCACTGTGTAAAATTGTACATAAAGGCTGTTTATTTTTCATACCATTATTTTAATAGGTGGGGATGGCAGTGATGGGCTGGAGGAACAGCAGGCTTTAATGGTGCCGCTAATGTTGCCTATTCTTAAAATGACTTGAAATGCTCACAGACATTCAGCCATTGGCACTTAGATCATGTCTCTGGCTTGGAACTCCTGCTGGTTTAGAATCTCACTGCCGGGAAGCATCACCTGTTCCTGGAAGTGAAAGGCAGTATGGCCAAGTGGTTATAGACTCAAGCCAGAGGTCAGACAGCCCCGGGTTCCAGTCCTACTTCTGTCACACTTACTGATTGGTGACTATTGGCAAATTTCATCACCCCTCTGAGCCTCTGTTTACTCATCTGCGAAGTGGAAATATAGTCATTCATTTATTCCTTCATTTGAAAGTTAACAAGACTTCACTGAAAACTTGCTATGTGCTTTGTTCTAAGGGTCCTGGCATTCATTGAGCTTAAAGTCTAGTGAGAGAACAGAGATAATATACCTGCAAACACATAAATAAGAGACATAATTGTAGATAGTGATATAGGCTAAGAAAGATTTAAAACCAAGGTTCTTCTCTCTGATGAGATGCCAGTCTAGCTGGCCACAGAAAGAGGAGGAAGAGCCAGCTGCTTATATATCAGAAGGAAAGGCCTTCCAGGCAGGGACACAGCAAGAGGAAAGTCCTAGAGACATCTAAGATTAGAATCCTTGCAGCTGGGGTTTTATAAAAGGAGGTGCAAGATAAGGCCAAATAGAGAGGAGAGACCAGATCAGAAGGGTCCTATAGGACAAGGTAGGAGTTTGGGTTATAATAATACTAACCTTCTAGAGTGGTTGTAAGGATTACATGAAATATCAAATGGTAAACTCTAAACAGCTGCTTAAAAAAAAGTCGGCTTTTACTTTCACCAAGACAACTGTAGTAGAACTCATCACCTCGTGGGTCTAGTTGCTGACATCATAGAATTATTGAATTTCAGAAGTGAGAGATCATTTTTCCTAATTTTTCATATGGCTGAATTAAGGGCAAGGGACTTACAGAAGTCACACAGAAGTCAGTGGGTGGAGGCTCTGGGCTTTTCAATTTCCGCCCACTGTCCATTGAGCTCTTGAACTCAAGCCCATGCCAAGATCTCTATGGGGGAAATTCCTTGGCTTCTGTTTCTGCTGGGTGGTACTTCCTTCTAGGGGACAGTGTAGGGTCATGAAAAACCACAGACCTGGTGCTGCGAGTGTGTGGCTTCTCCCTGTGAGCCTCAGAGGGTCCACAGACATTAGTCCTTCTTCCCTCCTCCTGACACAGAGGCTGTGTCTGTCCTCCTGTGTCCTCCCTGGCACAGAGGCCGGGCATTGGCTGGGGAGCTGAGAGAAAGGACAGGCTATTGATCAGTAGGGACTTGACCCAGTCTGGCCTTTTCAATATTCCATACTAAGAGAGTGGTGAGATTTGAGAGGAAGTAGAAGGGCTGGAGAATGTTCCTGTAATTGAACAGAGCAGTGCAGCCTTAGTTAATTTCGAGTGAGGAGGCTCACACAAAAAATGGGTCAGATTGACCAAGACCCTGATAGATTTGGAAGTTTTACTTATTCTGCACCCTTAACCCCAGCTGGACTTTCCTCTGGGTATAGACATCCATAAATACATGTAATAAACCCTATGAGAGAAGAGATTTTTCTAGTATTTGGGTTCTGTTTTTCATATACAATTTATATAATGCATGATCATTGCTCCTGTTTATTGAGCACCTACTGCAGGCTGGACAATCAGTTCAGCAGCGAACATGCATCCCCTCTTTTACTTCCATAATAACCCTAGGAAGTAGTCATTAATAGTCTTCACCTTATACAGACAAGTAAATCGACATTTAAAAGTTACTTACATTGGAGAGAGTTCTGATATGTCTGACTCCAAATAAACTTGCTGATTCCAGAGGGTACGTGGACTCATGGGGTCCCCAAACACAAAAGTCTTAGAATAACCCATAGATGTGTGCTGCTGTGCTGATGCAGGCTGTTCTTTATGGACTGAAAAACGTATGTGTTACAGTTTATAATGCCAAAAGAGTGTATAAATATACACAGTATCTTTAATTGATTTTTCTTCTCACCTTTGAGGCCTAAGAACATAACCCTTAGTCAGGAAAATCTCCCAGCTGGGTTTGCAGGAACTTGACTGTGGGGGCCTGATCCAATCCGATATGTCTGTCCCTCTCTTTCAGCCTCCTCCATGTTCCTGATGGTGCACTGGTTTTCCTTCCTGTCTGGCCAACAAGCCTCTGGAGAATGGCCATCCATCTTACAGGCTCACTTTGTATTCTGTAAACTTTCAGTTTGAAAATAAACGCATTGTCTCCCTGTCAAAGCTTTACTGTGCATGGGTATTTCTCAAGAGCCAGGGCGGATGGTACAGACAGACCCAGCATTTCCAAGGAAACCAAAGGGGCATAATTGCTTCTTTCCAGGTAATGTGGATGCACTGGATGGGGTCGGCTGCGTCACAGTGGATCATTTTCTTGTTAGCGTCTGGCCAGAGTGATGTGAGTACCACGGGCTTCCTGAATGACACTGCACAGGCCCATCTGCAAGTTACAAACACCAAATTGAAAATAGATCATGGAGACACTAGTTGGATATTCTGCCTTCCCTTGGAAGATCCGCGGTGGGTTTGTCTCCTGAGACATACTATTGCTGGGACTTTTTTTTTTTTCTTGTTATTTTCTTCTTTTTTTTTTCTTCTTACTTTCTTCTTTTTTTTTTCTTATCTTTTAAGATGACTTTTTTTCGTATTTCATTTTTACCCTAAGACAAAAGATTTTTCTCTTTTTTTCTCTCAGTGATTAAAATCTTTCCATCAACCGATGTTCCCAAGGGGGATACATGATGCAAGGTTTGGCAGGGCGGGAGTGTGAACAAATGTGCATTGATGGAGAAAGTAGTCACTGAGCATAGGCTGTCTGATGACTTCAAAATCAAGCCCCTGATTAATCATGATCTGAGTAGACAAAGAAATGGGATCACAGACACATGATGACAATGACTTCCATTAATGCAATGACGCTGTTTTAGCCTCAGGACCTTGCACTTGCTGTGTTCTCCACCAGGAATGTGCTGCATCTGCACTTAGTGTCTGTCTCATCATTCCTTTCTCTACTTAAATGTCTCCTATTCTAGGAACCCATCCCTGATCATTCAAAAAGAACTTGCCTCTTTTACTCTCAAATCACCGTGCTTTATCTTCCTCAGAATTACAGCTCTCTGAAATTCCTATTTATTAATGACTTTATGGTCTATTTCTCATCCGTACAAAATAAGCTCCAGAGAGCAAGAACTTTGTCTTGTTCGCTGCTGTATTATCAGTGCCCAGAACAGTGCCTGACATATGCACTATCCTAAGTGCTTTATAATGATTGTGTCATTGATTGCTAAATAATAGGCTTTCATTGAAATGATTCCTGGAAGGTTAATTCAGTTGTTCAAAATCACACCACTGTTAGTTAGTGGCAGATAAACCATTCAAATTGAGGCTTGTTGGGTTTGAAGTTCCAGGCTTTTAACTGCTCTGCTAAACTGCCTCCCCTGGCATACAGCATTAATTTTGGAAGTGGTTTGGGCCCTTGTGTTGCCAGACTTCACTAGACTGTCAGCCCTGGAGAGCCAGAGACAGAGTCTGTTGCATCCACAGCGCTCAGCACTGCTTGCCACGTGGTAGCCATTCAATAAATAGTAAATGCTCAAACAGTATTTGTAGATAGATGGACAGATGGGTGAGTGAGTGGGTGGTTGAGTGGATGGATGGGTGGATGAATGGATGAATGGAAGGGAGGAGGGAAGGAAGAAAAGAAGACAGAAAGGGAGGAAAGAAGGAAGGGTAGGTAGAGGGATAGATGAATTGTTGGATGGATGCATGGACTAGTGAATATATGGACAAATAAGTGGGTGTGCAGATAGGTGGGTAGATGAATAAGGAAACAGAGTCCCGGAGAGACTGGTGACTCACTTAATATCACACAGCATTAGTCTTTAGTCCATCAGTTCACGGGATCTTCTCTATAACCCTAGGAAATAAGTGCCATAATATCCCCTCATCCACGAGGATATTATTATCCATTTATGTCAATCACTCCAGGTGATAAGTGTTATTTTTATCCCTACTTCTCAGAAGAGGAAAATAAAGCTCAGAGAGGTTAAGTAACTTGCCCTTGTCATCCTGTAAGGAAGAGGCGAGGCTAGGATGTAACCCTTTGTCACCATTGTACTAATTTTAACTGCATAACATGGCAAAATATAAGGTGAATAGAATTGTAGGCACACATCATCTAATCAGCAGAGAAGCTAAAATTATCTCCCCAGGAGGCATTGGGTAGCAGGAAGCTCACCCTGACACTAGAATCTAGGCAGGACGTGCCCTATTAGACAGACCACAACGTCACTGTCATGGAAACAGTAAAAGGTAAAAGGTAAACCAAGTGTATGATATCGAGCAAGTTACTTTGCCTCCCTGGCCCTCAGTTTCCTCATCTATAAAATGGCTACCAAAATTGTGATTGCAGATTTTCATATGCAAACTGTTCTAGTCCCTTTCGGAATTCTATTTCTAATTATGCTATTTCTTTTTCCAAAAATAGTCTTGATATTGCTCCTAAATAATCACTTTACATTCCCAACATCACTATCTCAGATAATCAGGTCTGTGTCCCATTTCCTCAAGACTTTTCTTTGTGTCTTGTTTTAGCTAGCAAATGGAAAGAGTAAATCTCTGTCCATATGTTCAATGGGTTAATGGTTTACAGTGTCACTTCTTCCACATAAGATACCTGCATGCAAGCAATGATCTAGAAGTTCAATGTACTTACCAAAGTGAGTAACCCCATTGATGGACTTTTAGTGATTGTGGCCCTTCTGGTAGTGAGGAAGGGCTGAAGCTTCAGAAGGTAGCAACCAAATCATACCACAGAGGCAGCCACCAAATTTCTGGGAAATAGCCTGTGAAGGTGAAATGGGTTCTGGCTCTGTAGTCAGGGCTGGCCTTGAATCTGCCAAATCCACTGCTTCCTGACTGAATGACCTTGGCTGGGTTGAGACCCCCCACAAAAAATCAGATACTTATCTTTCAGATGGCAATAACCACACCTCGTTTTCAGGATGATTATGAAATTGAAATGAGAGACCGTGCTCGGTGTGGGACAGCACCTGGCAAACAGTGGATTCTTTACACAATAGTTTCCTTTTCATTTGGGTTGTTTGGTTTTTTTTCTTGTAAATTTGTTTAAATTCCTTATAGATGCTGGGTATTAGACCTTTGCAGATGCATAGTTTGCAAAAATTTTCTCCCATTCTGTAGGTTGTCTGACATTACTGGGTATATACCTAAAGGAATATAAATTGTTCTATTATAAAGACACATGCACATGTATGTTCATTGCAGCATTATTGACAAGAGCAAAGACATGGAATCAACCTAAATGCTCATCAATGAATGAGCATATATGTATGGTACATATACACCATGGAATACTATGCAGCCATAAAAAAGAATGAGATCATGTTCTTTGCAAAAACATGAATGGAGCTGGAGACCATTATCCGTAGCACACTAATGCAGGAACAGAAAACCAAATATCACAAGTTCTCACTTATAAGTGGGAGCTAAATGATGAGAGCACACAGACACATAGAGGGGCACAACACACAGAGGCCTACCAGAGGGTGGAAGGCAGGAGGAGGGAGAGGATCAGAAAAAAATAACTATTGAGTACTAGGCTTAATACCTGGTTGGTGAAATCATCTGTACAACAAACTCCCATGACACAAGTTTGCACACATAACAAACCTGCACAAGTACCCCTGAACCTAAGAATTAAAAATAGTTTCCTTGCCTCCAAGTATGGAGCTAACAACCTATCTCTTTTTCTCGCTCGCTTTCTTCCCTTTCCCCTCTTTCTCCATCTTCCTTGCTTCTTTAGGTTTCCATTGAACAAGTCTCACTGAGCACCCACTGCATGCCTGCATTATACTATACAGAGCCTGAGCATATAGCCACAAACAAACAGGCAAGGTCACTCCACAGAGAGCTGGCAGCCTCATACAGTAAAGCATAGAGTGCTTCATCTTCTCCAAAGCAGAAATCAGCCCTCCTGCATCCCTGCCTCAGCCACCTTCTTTATAAAAACCAGTTGGGTTTACTGCCAGGAATGGAAACCTCTTGCAGCTGAGAATAGGACTTTATGGGGGGCTCTCTGTCCCCCAAAGCCTGAGGCAGGTCTGGGCCTATAGTGAGTGGCCTGTAAAAGAGCATTGTTTGAGTGAGTAAACGGGGAAGCTCTGGGTGTGGAGAGTCTTCTGAAACCCTGGGCCAGAGTGCTCCTCCTTCCCTCCTCCATCCAGTGTTCACCTCCCCCACCCATTCTTTCTAGGGACTCCCGGCTCCACCACGCTGCTAAAGACATATTCCTCCCCCTGTTGCTGCCTGCAACCTTCTCTCCATCTGCTCCCTCTGCCTGTTCAGGCTGCAGTGTGTAGATAGTATGGCAAGGTAGGGTGGGGGGAGGAGGACAGCTTCTAAATTGGGTGAGAGGCCTGTAAAGCCTGACCGGTCTGCCAAGGCTAGGCAGGGAGAGACAGTCAGTCTCCAGGACTGTGCATAAGCTTGTCCCCACCTAGCTCTCTGCCAATGTCTGTCCCCAAGTATCTGCTTGTCTCCCTCATTGATTGTCCCTCACTACCTCTATTTGTGGAGAAAAGACTTTGCTTGAGAATCAGGCCTGGGCAAGAATGCAGCAGAGGTGGGCCTTGTAGTCCTGCTCAGATAGGGAAGCGGGTACAGGAAGAGGCAAGCAGCTGACCTGAGAGGAAGCCTCGCAGCTCTAGTGCCCTGCCGGCCGTGGGGTTATGGGAGACAGGGCTCAGATTAAAAAGTGGAGATGGATCTTAATTTAGAGTTCGTGATTGGGCTTCAGCGGGGTCCAGACCCCCTCCTGTTAGATGCACAATTTTGTGGCTATGTGTAGTGTTCTAGTAGATTCACAGCTCTCACCAGATCCACAGAGTTAGAGACTTTCTAGGTTATGGGGACTCACTTTGGAAGCAGCGGGGCCCTGGCGGGGAAGCAGGCTGGCTGGATCCCAGAGGGCTCTGGAAAGAACTGGAACTGGGATATATCTGGAAGGCTGGGCAGGCAATGGAAAGCTCCGGGCTGCTCATAAGCTCGGTTTCCAGGCCTCCATCTCACCGTCTAGAAAATGGTCCGGGTGCTCTCCAGCCTGGCCTGGCCAGGCAGAGCTGCTGGGAGCGTCAGCAGAGAGAGAAAACGCTCGGCTCCCAGGACGCAAGGGGAATTGGCGTTAAACTTTGCAGGGCCGACGGGCCGGCGGCCAGAGGAGGCGGCTGGCACCCCCGGCGCCGCCGCGGCCCCTCCAGCTTACTGCCCGCTCGCCCGCCCCCTCCCTCCCTGCACTCGCTCGGCACAGACTCGGCCCCAGCCCCCTCCCTCCTCCCGCTCGCTCCACGCTCGTTCGCTCGCTCGCCGGCTCCTCCTCACTCGCCCGCCCGCGCCCGGCGCAGCTCGGCCAGAGCGACCGCGGGGCTGAGCGCGCGTCCGCCCGGGGGCTCCGGAAGCAGCCCCGGCCCGCGGCCCCCTCCCTCGCTCCCGCTTCCCCTTTCTCGCTCACCGCCGCCCTCCTTCCCCAGCTCCCGCGCCGTCCGCCCGCCCCTCAGCCCGCGGCTCCGCGCCCCCTGCAGCCACGATGCCCGCGGCCCGGCCGCCCGCCGCGGGACTCCGCGGGATCTCGCTGTTCCTCGCTCTGCTCCTGGGGAGCCCGGCGGCAGCGCTGGAGCGAGGTAAGCGCCCCGAGGGGCGGGGCGGGCAGGGGGCAAAGTTGCCGGGAGATCGGGGCAGCCAGGGGTTGGGGCTGACCAGGGCGACTCAGATATCACCCGCCGGGATGGGGAGCGGTGGTGGCTGCCCAAAATCGGGGCTAGGAACCGCACGTCCCCTTGGCCCGGGCTGATAGGAGTGTGGAGGCGGGGATGTGTTGAAGGACTCGGGCGCTTCCCTGCTTCGGCTGCGGGCTCCCTTTCGGTCTTCCCCGGCTGTGGGGCTGATTCTCCTATGCAGCCAAAGAGGATCTCCTTGGAGTGGGGTCGCCTCCAAACCCCAAATTCCCGGCGCTTCTCTGCAACCGCACCCGGGGCTGGGTGCCAGATAATTCTCTTCCTCTCCGGGAGAGAACAGGAAGGGGGGTGAGCAGCTGACCCACCCTGCAACTGAGGACTAGACTCAAACAGTGCATTTGCCGCTCCCCCCCCCCCCCGACACCTCAGAAACCCTTGACTCCTTTGGTTCAGGCTGCCCCGAGGGTCTGTGTCCCTGGGTCGATCTCAGCCAAGCGTCAGGATACCGGACTTGGGTGTGGCTTTCGCCAGAGGCCGGTGGAGGGGGCTGAGGGCTCTGAGAACTTGGTAAGGGAGGGAGAAGAGATGTTAGTTAGCAGTTGGGAACCTGAACGAACGGACTCCCCTCTACTCTCTCCCCGACTGCCTAGCATCTCTGATCACTGTTAGGAATGGGGGTGGGGGGTGTTAGTTTCATCTACCACATGTTTGTTGAATGGGAAGAGGGGCCCAAGTTTAGCAGAGAATGACAGCTCCTCTTTCTCAGACCTGGAACCATACCCTCTCTCCACCCCATAAGGTACCCCAGGAAAAGTTATGGATGGGGGAGAGGGCCAGATAGGGAGGGGGTGCAACGCCTAACTCACCCAAAGCTAACCCTCAGAGCTTCGGGGGTTTTCTCAGGCACCTAGGAGACCCGAAAATCAATGGGAGCGTTAGTTGGCCACCGGACCCGGCCTTCTTGCAAGGTCCCAGAAATGCGCTCCTCACGTGTAAAAAAGCAGGCAGCTGCAGGGTCTGAAGACAGAGGGAGAGCAGGCACTGTGCTCATCTGGGGCTCCGCCTCTGTCATTTGCACCGTCTTGACTCAGAGTTGGGGGACAAGCGGTGTTCTTTCCCGCGGAGTTCTGGAACCCCAGCGCGCGCACCTGCTTTCAGCACCAAAGGCCCTGGACAGCTCTCAGCTCCATGGGCCCTGGCTCTGTGTCCCTTTCCCTTCAACCCTTCCCGGTGGCCTGGAGTGCCCCCCTCAGCATAAATCAGGCATTTTATCCCCCATCTCCCCGTCTTTTTAAATGTAGAGCCCGGAGTGCAGAGCAAAGGAAATTGTTCATCACCTTTTGTTTAACAAAGCATATCATTGAAGAACCCCCACCCCTTTTTTATGAGGCAATAATGTCCACAATTTACACCAGGTCTGGACAATTTCTCTGGGAAAGATAGGGAAAGAGATTTGGTTTAAACAAATCGTTTCCACCACAGCATGGCTTTTCTTAATTAGCTGTCTCTTTCTAACAATGGCTTGGTGGCCTTGAACTGAGTCCAGCTCTCCCTCCCCCACCCCCTTTCGAATCTGTGTTGTGACTAACACACATATAAAAAGAACCTGAATCTACCCAGCAGCTTACTGGATTTTCTAAAGCAGTTCTACCTCTGAGGACTCCACTCTCCAATACACCACCTTGCAGGGAAAAAAAAAATTGTCTTAATGGCACGTACTGAATTGTCATCTAAGACAAGGATTTCCTATTCTGTTTCCTTCACAGGCTTCAAGCACATTGTAAAAGCAGGGGGAGACGTGTGTGTTTTAATTTTTAAGACATTTCATACTATTTTTCCAACTGCTCAGCACCATGGCTAGCCAGCATATTTTTTAAATTAACTTTAGGTCACTACCAAATTAAAGTCAAGTGATGTGCTACTTCAGAAAGCTCATTAATAACTGTGTGGTTCTGACTCTGAGTCATAAGGAGGGAGTGAGATTGGCCAATAAGCATTGCCAAGTCTGGTGGTGCATTTGGAGACAATTGACCTTCCACAATAAATTGTATTTTTAATATAGAGCCCAACATCCACTAATGTCAGATGGAGAACCATTCACCTAACTCGTTGTTGCAAACTAGTTCTTCTGTTTGCGGTGGAGTGAGGGGATTTGTAAATACTCAAAAGGGACCTGTTGCTACATTCTTATGCAGGTCACGTGGTTCTCTGGGCCATTTCGCTGTAAGGCATGAATAAGTATAAAGTATAACTTGTTTTTGAAGAGGCTCCTTATTGTCTAAGATATGCACATGGGGAATAATTGTAACTACGTGCTAAGACTGCAAAGCCTAAGTATAATTTCTTTTCTTTTTCTCTTGAATTAATAAGGCAAATTCAGTATTGCTCAATAAGACTCAAATTTGCTGCTTCCCCAGTCTCTAACGTGTGTTGTGGTTAGATTCACTTAAAGACTATTTTCATTATGGATTGGCATTATTTTCCATAGAGTTTTGCCCGTTCCTGCCAGGGGCCACCGTATCTAAGCTTGAAGGATTCATCTTGTGTTCATATGGCGCAGTTAGGTATTAAGAAAACAATGTTACATTCCTTTCCTTCCCCTTCCAAGGCAAAAGGATATTTTCTGATCAGAGTGGCTTGTTTTCTTATTTTTGCGTACAAGTCCATTCCTGCAAGCTGTTCAAATGAGCTCGATTTACTGGCCCTCCCATTCTGTCCAGAGACAATTCCTCCGATATACCCACTGTGCAGACCTCCACTAGGAGCGCTCCAAGATATAGTTGGCGACTAACGGCAGAAGAGAGGGGAATTCTGCCCGGTGGAACAACCAGGTGTATGCAACACCAAAGGTCAGCAGAATGGAGCTCCTCTCAGCCTGGAGACCTTGCTATCATCTCTCCCCTCCCTCATTCTGATTACTACATTTTATTACTGTTTCTCAAAGAAAAATTATTGGTCACCGTTGACACACGCAGTGAAAAAGAGAACGAAAAGGTAAAAAGAAGCCAGGAGAATGCTCCAAGGAAAGTGTCAATCCAACTGCCCTTTTTGTATTTTTGTAGTTTCCTTCATGAAGCCAAATTGCAAAACATCCAAGAGGCTGTGGCAAGGCTGTTCTGGGGAGCTTGACTGAGATGGGCACTGGAATTAGATTTATAAAGTCCAGGAAAAGAAGTGTAGCTCCATAATTAGAGTGACCTGGGTCCAGAGGCCAGCTCCATTGTTTATTAATGCATGGCCTTCAGCAGAACTATTTTATCTGAACTTCCATTTCACCATCTGAGGAATGGGGGCAGGGGAAGGAGGACTGATGATACCAGCCTGAAAGGATGGTTGCAGGGATTACATAATGCATGTAAAAGCAGCTGGCACGGAGTAGGTGCTCAAGTAATGTTTATTTCTTTCTTTCCCTGCTTTCCAAAGGGCAAACTGCTCCTATTAGTAGACACCAAGAAAACAAATCGCTGCGATTGGCATGAAGCAGATGTTGGTATAAATATTGGGATAATTCAGCCTAAAGGAGAAAGGGGTTGAAGGGCATAGTGAGTAGCTCCAATGGGCAGATGAGAATTTGACATTGCCTGGTGCAGACACCCTTCCCTTCCAAACTCTCATGCTGTTTCTTTTTGAACCTCAATATTACCATCAGGAATCAGAGTTCATGGTACTGGAGATCGAGTGGATGCAGGAGAGCAGGTTAATTGTTGGAAAGAAGACATAAGAAGCAAGTCTTCCAGAAAAAGACATTTGCTCTTTCACTCATTCATTTGAATTTACTGAGCACTTCCTATGTGTCTTAGTTCAACCTGCTATAACAAAAATGCCTTAGATAGGGTGGCTTAAACAACAGAAATTTATTTCTCACATTTCTGGAGGCTGGGAAGTCCAAGCTCAGGGCGCCAGCAGACTCAGTATCTGGTGAGTGTCTGTCATCTGTCTTTATGCTTTGCAGATGGCCACTTTCTAGCTGAATTTTCATATGGCCAAGAGGGACAGAGAGCCCTGGTCTCCTCATCTTAGAAGTGAATTAATTCTTGCACATGTACCCTAAAACATAAAGTATAATAATAATAAAATAAAAAAGTGAATTAATTCTTATCATGGGGGCCCTATCTTTATGATTTCATTTTAACTTAATTAATTCCTAAAGGCTCCACCTCCAAATGTCATTACATTGGGGATAAGGCCATCAACATATTGATTTAGGGGGGACACAGACATTCAATCTATAGCACTATGCATGCGGTAGACCTTGTGTTGGGTGCTGGAGTACTATAATATGATAAGGCTCCTGCCCCAGTAATGGCAGCCTAGCAAGAGACATCTGCAGGTAAACTACTACCATCCATGCCACGTGGTAAGTTCTTTGGTGGGGGGATATCAGAGATCTATGGGACCTCATGTGGATGTGTTTAATTCTCACAGGGGTGGCCAGTGAAGGCTTCCTGGAACAGGTAGCATTTGAACTGGCCCTGAAGGGGATATGACAGGTACCAGCAGCCAGAGGAGAAATTTCTACAGTAGGATAGGGAAAATCCTGAAGGCTTCACTCTCAGCACACATCACACCCCCGCGGAATTGAAGAGAGGAAACAGAGGAGAGAGTGGGAGGAGAAAGTAGGCAGGTGCACATGCTCACCCTCAAAAAAAAGATAATCTGTCGGACCTGCCTGTCCTCCCTGCTCTCCCCTGAACTTCAGGGGCTGGGTAGATGAGAGCTGGAACAAAGGACGTTGAGCCGCGGTGTTCGCTATTGTCCACTAGAGGTTGTGATGACACCAAAGGAATCTTCTCAGAAGGGAGCGAGGCCCAGCTGCTGAGCACAGACAGCATCACACAGCCCTGGGTAAACACTGCTTTAGTGGATTTGCATGTTTGCATAATCCTCTGGTTACCGTAGTTCCTTAGAAGCATCCCTTTGGTGGCTGTGACAATAGGGAGCAGGGCAGGGAATTGGACTGCTTTGAGGAAAGGGTAAAAGATTGGTGAGTTGGGAGGAAGTCAGTGGACGCATGTGATGTAATTTACTAGATCGTGGGAAGGACTGAGTTTAAGCAATGCAAACAGCATTTATTGAGTGTTGATTTTGTTCCAAGCCTTATAATAGGTGCTTTATATAGATAGGTGCAGAGAATTCTCACAGTAGCCCATGAGAGAGGTGCAGTTGTTATCCGCATTGTATGGACTGGGAAAACTGAGGTACTGAGAGGTTAAGCAATGTGTCTAGCATCACAAAGCCAAGAAAGGGATTGAAGTCCAGCCTCAGACCCAGGCTGGTGTCAGAATCATAGCATCAAGTCCCACTACTACCTTTTATATCCTGCCTTCCCCAAGACCATGTGCAGATTCTGATGGTTCATAGGAAGGGATGGTGTGTGTTTGCCAGATGTGCATGGGATGTGTACTCAATGCCTAACACAGTCCCTGGCACACATAGCAAGCATTTAAGTAAAGCTGGTCAAATTGAAGTGAGTCATAAGGTAAAACAGGTTACAATTTTATTTATAGGCAATTAATTCACAATCATTATAGTTAGTGTGCATTTACTATATCTCAGGCACTTACATTGGTTATTTTAATTAATTTTAACAATGTCATTTCATTTTATAGATGAGGAAACCAAGGCTTAGAGAAGCTGAGTTATGCATAGGTAAGGTTTAAATCCTTGGTGCCTTCCAAGCTGGGTCCTTCTGTATTTCTAAATGAAATGTGTGAGAAAGACCATTTCACCATTAATGTGCAGATAGTCTGGATGGGTAAGTGCACCAAACTCCAAAGACTGACAGGACAGAGACCAAAACCAACCTTCAGTAGTTCTCAAAAAAGATGAACATAGGGATTATTCTTTCCAGTTGAGGAAAGGAGAAGACCTCATAAAAGAGAGTGAGCAGTCCAGCTGGTTCATTGGTTGGCACCAACATTATGTGACTGTTTGCAGTTTCTCAAGTTTCCAGGTCACCCAACCATTAATGGAGAACTCACATTGTATAAAATTGGTTTCTGTAAGCCCCTAAATTCAGGACCTAAGCTAAACCATTTCCTCTCTATGAGTCTCAATTTTTCCTTCTGTAAAATGGATCACACTAATCACTACCACATTCATAAAGCTGTCCTCACAGGGCTGGGTTGGGACAAGAGAGTTAAGATGCTTTGCACATACCAAGAAATCAGTCCTTGAGGAAGTAAGTGCTGGCATGGAAGGTTGAAGACCTCAAACACCCCCATGTGCTTCTTCCTGGGCTTGTTATAGCCAGCGTTATAGCAAATATAACACTGCTATTTGCCATTTATTGTGGGCCTACTCTGTGCCAGGGGGCTGTCTTTGTGCTTATCCTGTATTCACGTACTTGATCCTCATGTGTTCCTATCAGGTGGTATGATAAACTAGATTTTACAGATAAGGCAACTGAGTCAGAACGGTACAAGCACTTGCTCAGGGTCTCATGGACAATGAGCGGTGGAGTCAGGATTCAACCCCAGAAATTTTCGATTCCAAAGCCCACGCTTGTTCTAGATACTGGGGCACGAAGATGTGGGTATCACATAGCACAGAGGAAAACGGAAATGGAGAGCTGCTGCAAGCCTGGAGATCAAGGTGGTTTGACAGGACTTCAAGAGGGGAGATGCTTTCTCATCCAGTGGCAAATGCCAGCTGTCCCAAGTCAGCTTTCTGAGACAGAAAACAGTTTATCCCAGCCTCTTTCATACCTACTTTGATGGCTTGTGTGTGAGCCTTATTCTCATCTTACTCATGTTATTCCTGCAGCCTGGACTGTCATCCTAGAGGAGCGCATAGCTGGTTGTGTAGAGGGGACTAAATCAAATTCCCAACTGGCTGATTTTAACAGTATGATCTTGAGCTATTTACTTTAGTTCTCTAGGCTTGTTTTGGCCTGATATATAAAATGAGAGGATTAGATTTACATTACAAGATTGTTAAGACTCGTCAACGTATGTGCATATTCATAGCTCATTGCAAGCACTCAATAAAAATTTGCCATTATTGCTCTATTAACCTGGTAAACTTCTATTCATCCTTCAGAACCCAGTCCTAATTGTCCTTTTCTGTGAAGTCTTCTCTTGCTTCTCTCCTCTCTATGCCAATTATGAATGATCTTCTTGGCCCCTTATCACATTTTATCCCCCTGCTATGGGTAATTCATACACTGATAATGCCTGGGTTGCCAATTTACATAACTCCCTCCCCCTAAACAACGAACTCTTAGAAAATCTCAGCTGAATCTTACTCATTCATATGCCCCTTAGCCTGTATCTAATCCGGTATAAATTCTCAACCCATTATGTTAAATTACTTTTCCTCTTAATCTTAGTTTTGGGGAGGTGAAGTTAGAGTCCTGACATCTGAATTTAATTCCCGACTCTCCTATCCTGTGTGGTCTTAGGCAGCCTGTATAAACCTTGATTTTTTATCTGAAAAATGGGAATAATAATAGTGTCCAACCTCATAGGATTGCTGTAGAGGAAAACCAATGAGATAATAGATGTGAAATCACTAAGTAACTCTACAAAAAAGGAGGAAGAGAAAGAAAAATTAAAAGGTGGAAGAAGGAGAGAAATACACTTTGTAAAGAGAAAAGAAAAAACCTTTGTGCAAACACAAAACCACAAGATAGGCCATTCATCGGGTCCTCACTAAAGCCATCTTTCTTTCCAAAGGAAATATTGGATGCAATTATTTGCCCTGTGCCTAACCTCATTTCAAAGCAGAAACCTTCTGGACATCCTACTGCTTATTGCAGAATCTGCCTTCTCTTAGGTCTCTGGCAGCTGCAAAAACAGCAAATGCCCAGCTGAAAACTGGGACAGTATAGCAAAGTGAATAAAAACCCAGGCTCTAGAGTCAGAGCAGCCTGGGTTTCAGTCTGTTGCTTCTTATTAGATGTTTATCCTTAGTCAAGCCACTTTGTCACCTTGAGCTGGCACTAGGCCTTGCATAGGAGTGAGGGTCTATGCTCTGCCCACTTCTCAGGGATAATATGATATGGGAGAGAGGTTGTATCGTTAGAGTAGGCCTCCTTGGTGTCTGTAATATAATCAGATTCTAGCAGTTATTTGGGATTCTTATCTGCCTCAATCCTCTCCCTGATACTTTCATTTTACTGAGGAAAGAGACCCAGAGACAAGAAAGGGCTTACTCGAAGTCCCAACTGTGAGTGGCAGAGCCAGGACTTGAACCCCTCACTCATGTCTTCTGACTCCCATGCTAAAGTGACTTCCACTTACTTTCAAGAAAAATGGAATCCATACCCCTCTCCAGTTTATGTCCTGAGACCCAAGGAGTGTGGCAATGGAAGTTTTAAAGGTATCTGTTTTTAGTAAACCACTGGCATATATTACCCACATGGGACATTTACATTATGTGGCCATGGAAGACTGACTGCATGAAAGAGGCTTTGGTAGAAGCGGAAATCAAGCCATAGCTCCCTCCCCTGCTGACTTGGCACTTGAATCTTCAAGGCACCAGCAGATAAGCTTGCACCTGGGAATGGTGCCATCCAAGCATCTGGCTTGAGTCAAGCAAGCAAGAGTTAAATGAAGAGGCTCAAGGAGACCCAGGGCCCAGGCCAGGTATCCCTCCTAGGCTTCCTTACTCTCACCATGGGTCATGGATAGTGGCTGATTGAGAAACCCGCTGGGGAGCTGGGGTGTGGAGAGCAGGGAAGGATTGAGTGAGGCATAGCTAATGTAGCCAGCCCGGAGCAAGTAGTGGACATTGGGGATGTTTTGGGGCTGGAGATTAGAACAAGGTAGGTGGATACAGTATAGCACCGGGGTCTGGAGCTCAGGACAAGTCTTAGTGGGTATAAGCCTTTGGGTGTCAGTTTCCTTGTCTGGTGTCACCTATTCCCAGTTTAGCTTAGCATCATAAATTGATGAGTTCACATTGCCAAAATGGAACGGGCTCTTCAAAGCCGTACACCATAATAAAAAAAACACAGACCCTGGAGTCCAAGAGATACGGGTTCAAACCTAATGCTGTGATCTTGAACAAGTCACTTAACTCTGAGATGATAGAAGTGGGTGGTAGTGATGAGGATGAGGAAGGGAATTATGAGTTGCTGTTGTTACTGATGGACCGAGCTGATTCTCAGGTCAGCGATGGCTTCCAAGAGAGGAAATAGTATATTCTAATGTGATTTTTGTGGTATAGTGCTATGGTTGGAATATTTGTGTCCCCTTCCCCGATACCAATGTATAGGTTGAAATCCAACCCCTCTGCTGATGGTATTAGCAGTGGGGCTTTGGGGAATTGATTAGGTCATGAAAGTAGAGGTCCCATGAATGGAATAGGTGCTCTTAAAAAAAGAGGCTTGAGGTCAGGTGTGGAGGCTCGTGCCTGTAATCCCAGCAGTTGGGAGGCTGAGGCAGGAGGATCACTTGAGGCCAGGAGCTCTAGACTAGCCTGGGCAACATGGCAAAACCCCGTCTCTACAAAAAATTCTAAAAATTAGCCAGGTGTGGTGGCATATGCCTGTAGTCCCAGCTACTCAGGAGGCTTAGATGGGGGGACCCACTGCAGCCCAGGAGTCCAAAGCTGCAGTGAGCTATGACTGCACCACTGCACTCTAGCCTGAGTGACAGAGCAAGACCTTGTATTTAAAAAAAAAAAAAGGAGAGACACACCTTACCCTTTTCACCATGAGAGGTAGAAATATTGAAGCAAGAAGCTGTGATATATAAGAAACAGGCCATCGCCAGACCCTGAATCTGCCAGCACATTGATCTTGGACTTCCCAGTCTCCAGAACTGTGAGGAATAATGTCCAGATGCTTATAAGCTACCCAGTTTATGGTATTTTGTTGTAGAAGCCAGAAAGGGTCTAAGGCATTTAGAACAAAGACTCATTCAGGATAGCTGAAGAATAAGAAGGTTTGCTCTAAGGACACTGCAAATATTGAGCCAAGAACATTCCAGGACTCTCTCCACTTCTCTCTTGCATGCATCTGCTTCTCCCCACGCATCTGTTCATTCTGGCTTCCTCTCTATTGCCTAACTCCTCTGCTCACTCACCATAGATCTCTCATCACCTCCACTTACCCATTCGCTATTATGGCTTCTCCAGCATAATCACCACATGTGCACTGTCTAATATGGTAGCCACAAACCACATGTAGATATTGAAATTTAAATTAATTAAGATCAGATTGAATTAAAAATTGAGTTCCTCACTCCTACTAGCCACGTTTCAAGTGCCCAGTAGCTATGTGTGGCTCATGGCCGCCTTATTGGACAGCATGGAGAGAGCACAAATGATTTCTGCCCAGTCCTTTGCACTGGGCAACTGGGCAATAGGTTGGTTCTTCATACTTAATCCAGTCATCTGTGACTGGTATGGGAAGCATGCCATGTGACACAAAACCATACCTTCGGATACAGCAATCGCCACTGATGATGTCTCACACACTTTCACTGCTGGCCTTGATCGCTGCTTCTCAACTCTTCTCATTTTTAGGATGTGGCTCTGCAACCCTTTTGCCAGTAAGACACATATTCATCAAGATGTGGCCTGTCTGATAATCACATCCAAGAAAACTGGGAAGAATCCTGTCATCATTGTAACTATCTGTTGACTTGCCTCCCTCCGTGCTGTACAATGAAATTTTCGGGGTTAGGAGTTGACTTTTATTATCTCTCTATTCTTAGCTATTCTGTTGAATAAATGAGTGAATGGATGAATCAATGAATGAATGATATGCAGTCTTCAGCTATGACTCAAAGTGTTTGGACATAGAACACAAAAGCCTTTGCAAAAAATGTGCAGTCTTCACATTATTTGGGTAAATGACTTAGGAAAAAATAATTTAGGGTAGGAGTTGTGGGTGATAGAGAGCTAGAAAAGAGGGAGCCTCATAAACTACTGTATTTAGACATTTAAAAGTGATCCAGGCATTGAAATCAGATTGGAGTGGAAAATGAAGAGAAGCCTCAAGGTGGGGTCCCAGGAGCTCTCCTCTTTTCCCATGAGAGATTCATCTGGAATGATGACAGTGGATTTAAGAGCAATAAGGGAGGTTGGTAGGAACACAGAATGTGGCTCCATGCATGGTTTTGGTAACCATTTTTCTGCAAAGTTTTAAGATTATGGAAACAGGGAGAGGAGATGTTTAGAACAATGTCCTCAGAGTGAGCATTCTGAATGGGGGACTCAGTACAGGATTAGGACTGAGGTAGGACTGACTGTGGATCCCCACTCTGCCAATTCTGTGTTGTGTCATGCTGGAGCAAGTCACCGAATCTCCTCAAGCCTCAGTTTCCATCTGCAAAATGAGAATAGAATTCTTCCCTTGCCTCTGTCTGCAGGGTGAATAGAGAGAATGTAATGCATGTGACTACGATCCTGCACAACTCCAGAGGGAGCTATTTATACTGCAGTGTATGTGAATGGTACCCCCTGGAATTAAGCAGTGTACAGCCTATGCTGCCATATGTGGTAGCCCTGAATATGGAAGTATGCCACCGAACTATGAATCAATTTTCAGAGGAAGAAGGACAGAGCTCCCAAGACTTTTCATTCCCTAAGGACTTCTGATCAGGCCTCCACCTTCTATGCCCCCTTTTAAAGCAGGTTTAACAGAGTGGAAAGCTAATTTGGGGCCAACCACCTTCGAAATTAACGTAAAATATGTGGAATCAAGCCTAGTTTTCCAGGGCTTCAGGAAAGGAAATTTGCATAATTTATGGCATAAATAAAAAATGATATGCCAGGTTAATTTGCATACTTTAATTTCAGCTGGGGTTAAAAACAAAGTTTTTGTTGTTGTTGCTATTTGTAGTTGTTGTTTTTAAAGAAAGCCTCTCTTGTTAATCTGACTGTAAGCTTGAGTAAATTACTTAACCTCTCTAGGCCTCGATTTCCTCAACTGTGAAATGAAAATGATAAATGGACTTACATCCTGGGATTGTGGTGAGGAGTTATGAGCTGACTCTGTAAAACTTGTAGAATAGTGGCTGGTGCATAGCAGAAGTTCAATAATTATACACTATATGTAATGTATAATAACATATTATATCATTATCATTAAGTATGCAATGTATCTTGTCCACTTGATATTACAAGAAATTCTAAAAGATGCATATCATTGTGTACCCACATGAAGTTATTTTGAGCTCAGGACCTAGAATTGTGCTAGAACACAGCAAGAGCTCAGTCGTGAGATGCATGGCTGCCCTACAATGAATGCGTTATTATCATTATTAATCACTGCCCCATAGGTGCATGTGTTTGAAAGCCCTTCTCCCCTCTAGACTGAGGTCCCTCCAAGGTAGGGACTGTTTTATCTCCCTCCCAATCCCCACCTCTCAACACTACATCTCCCAGATAGTAGAAACTCAATAAGTGCAGACATGTTGAATGAATAAATGCTGAAGTGTTATTGTTCTTAATTAGTATGCAAGAAATGATTCTTATTAGCATGCATATGAATGAATGGCTGTCTTCCTCGCAGACTAGAAACTCCTCACTTCTAGGTCACCAACATTTGGATCAGTGCTTGGCGTATCAGGTAGTCAGCAGGTGCTCATTTGGTGTATGATGGTGCCTAAGACCTCAGAATTTAAGGTCCAAGGCCTGACTCTGCATCCAGCTTTATCATTTACTGGCTGCGTAACTTTGGGCAAGATATTTGTGCTTTGTGGAAATAGCATGTGCAAGGAAAATAACCAACTGTACCTTTTTCACTGAGTTGATGTGAGACAGGAATCAGGAATTTTTTATCAAGAGCTTAGCACAGGCCCTGACACACAAATTAGGTACTCAATATAGATACTACTGTGAATAAATGAATGCATGGCCCTTCCCAAGTGTCTTGATACAGGAAAGGGGCCTTGGTGTGTAATAAGAAGCTAGAACAGAATTTACAATTTTATGATCCCCATAGAGAAAACATTCTGTGGGAATTCAACGAGGATCATTGATTTTACAACAACCACGTCTATGCACACCTTCCCAATTTAAGGTATGTTATTATCTCATTTAATAAAACGGAGGTTCCAAGCAGAAGGCAGGGGTCCGAGTGAGTAAATCCATCATTCTCTGGCTGTTGTTTTATAATCAAAGTTTATCTCAGATCAGCCACAAAACCCTAGAGGAGGCACTACATGGGCTTGGCCTGTCTGCCGGGAGCCTTTCCGTCTGTGAATGAGTGACACCAGGAGCAACTTCTTAGCAAGGGGCTTCCAGAGAACAGTGCTTGTGTCTCTACCAGACTCCTTTCCTGTTTCTAAAGAAAGCAGACCCCTAGGAAGGCTGAGAAGGAAACAAACTCCTATAATGCACTACAATCCCTATTCATGGCTTCATTTACAGAATCTTGCTTAATTATTAGCAGAACCTTCAAAGGTGCCTTACAGCCATTTGATTATACATAAAGAAGCTGAGGTCAGATAGCTAAGCAGTGCTGGTGTTATGACTCATTCATTCTTTCATCCAAGACCTACTTTCTCTTTATTTCAGAGATTCTACTCTGTACCAATCACTTGATAAGTACTAGGGATACAGAGAGAAACAAAACATATCCTTGCCCTCAAGAACTTATCTAACCATTCTTCAGACTCACGTAGGACCAAGTTCTTCTCTTCTGTCCTCTCCTCACTTCTACGTTGTCCTGATGACTTCCGGGCAAGGGGCAACTTTCTCCAAGGGACCAGGGTTGGCAGCCATGAATTCCTGGGACCACTCCCTATAGCCCTAGTTGCTATCCAAACAAAGCAAGCTCGTTCGATCTTCCTTAACTTCAACAAGAAAAAAAAATCTAGTTGATGTTCCTTTAATGGGTGAAATAAATGTGTCACTTTAAGAGAAGCTCCAATAACCATCCCAGACTTCACAGAGGCAGAGGAGAACTCCAACGGGGCCTGCTGAGAGCGACGTTACTGCCTTCAATTATTGCAACAATATGTTGGCATTTCCTTCTTTTGTGAATGTGGGAAACTATATCCTGAGCAGAACTTGCAGAGAATTATATAGATGCAGCTGAGCATGTGTATAGATATAAATAATATGCACACTATTTCCATAAAGCATAAACTTGGACAATCAGTTAATGAGGTTTGGCCAGAAACAAATTAATTCCTTTGGGTCCTGGGGTAGTTTTATTCTAAGTAATAATAAAAATAAATAGTCATTTCTTATGCTTAGCACATGGCAGACGATATCCATTATTGCATTTGATTGTCAAAAAGAACTCCGAGGCCCTAGTACTATGGAATATTAGTTGTTTTTCAGCAAACTGAGGGTCAGAGAAACTCCACCATGGAACAGTGCCTTGGTTTTTATTTATCCTGACATTGACATTTTGGAAGAGTACAGACCCATTATTTTATAGGATGACCCTCAATTTGGGGATATAGACTTTTGATTCTTACAAAATGTCAGCATGCAGCCCATATTGGCCTATCACTTGCCTTTCTCCTTCTTGGGTGTTTTTGCCATGATTGAAACAAGGCCTAGAATTCCCCCAAGTCAGGCTGTCTTCACTGGTTCCCTCTACCCCAGTGTCTAGTACCAAGCAAGGGTGCCCCCTACCCCACTTCTGGGATCCCTAACCAGATGCCTGCCTCCCTCTCCACCCCACTTCTGCCACAATGCTTCCACCGCACCAGGCTGGCACCCTTGCTATAGTAACGAGCCTGCTCTATTCTTAGTATTTGTTTATGCATCTCTCTTTCCCACTAGGCCATGAGAAATTCAGAATCTGATTCACTGATTCAACCCCAAGAAGCAAATATTTAATAAATGTCTACTTTGTAGGCTCTGCTGTAGGTGCTGGAGCAAAAACTAATAGTGCCAGCCCTCAAGAAATGTATGCTCCCTGTGATCTTTCATTCATTTACTGGCCTGAAGCATTCATTCATTTATTCAATAAATATTCATTAATATTTTGTGTGCTGGGCTGCATACCCCAAAGCATGCGGATCATTCAGTGTTTGTATAATGGGGTAGAAACAGTGGCCTACTCCTACAATGAAAGAAAAAGAGGCTAGGCTTATTAATCTCTGATAGAGGCCAGCTGTGGTGGCTCACACCTGTAATCCCAGCACTTTGGGAGGCCAAGAAGGCAGGTGGATCACCTGAGGTCAGGAGTTCGAGACCAGCCTGGACAGCCTGGTGAAACCTCATCTCTGCTAAAAATACAAAAATTAGCCAGGTGTGGAGGCATAAGCTTGTAGTCCCAGCTATTTGGGAGGCTGAGTCAGGAGAACTGCTTGAACCCAGGTGGCAGAGGCTGCAGTGAGCCGAGATCGTTCCACTGCACTCCAGCCTGAGCAACAGAGCAAGACTCTGTCCAAACAAAACAAAACAAATCTGTCATAGTAAACAAGATAAAAGGCTTCCAATGAACTTCAGACATTCTAATGCACACTATGTATGTGAAGGGGTTAAAAAGACAGGTGGGGGATTCTGAGAGCATCTAGAATCTCAAAGAGAATGGGAATCCCTCTGTCACACTGCCCTTGGGGGCACCAGCCACAGCCAGACACCTTGATCTGACATATAATTTCTCAGCATGAATGACCAGAAAGACCACCCAATGAGAGTCAGAGACCTGAGTTCTGGAGATGACACAGTTGCCAAAAATATGCTGTGTGACCTTGGGCCCATTTCTGTCCCTCTCTGGTCTTCAGTTTCTCCATCTCTAAATTTAGTGGCCTGGGCTGAATCATAGTTTCCAAAATGGACTATGAGTTAAAATCACATGAAGAGCTTTTAAAGACCCAGAAACCCAGCTATACCCCTGCCTACTGAGTCGGACCCCTGATTGAGCTGTACATGCTGCCTTCTGGATTTTTCTGAGGCCATCAGTAAACTTCACCTGGATGATTTGACCCCCAAGCCATGACCTTTTATGATTCTTTTGTTCATGATAATTATGTCCACCATTTATATGCGAGGCATATGCTAAACCCTTTACTCACGTGATCTCATTTAAGCCACATATGAGGCCAGTGGGGTGGGGCCTGATACTTCCATTTTACAGCAGGAGCCACGGAGACTTGGAGAGATTAAGCAGTTCTCTCAAGATCACACAGCTAGTAAGATCCTGCATGCATATCTGTGTCTATGTGACTTTAAAAGAATTTGCCACCTCTCTGTAGTATGAATAAGGGTGGGAATCTACTCTTAGCCCACCATATTCCCTCCCCAGAGGTAGCCCTGTTCTCCTGGCTCCTCTCTTCCCTGAAAATCTAGTTAACTCTTTTAATGAGCCAAATAAATGTGCCCTGTGACGTGTGTGATCGATCACACCCTGGCTGCCCATGAACCAAGCACAGGTTTGCTGCGCACTGGGGTCAGCCTCCCTGACATGAATTATTGCTACCATCAGCCCTCCTTTCCGCTCCTGCACTTGCAGGGGGGCGGCTGAGCCAGGGACTGTGGACACTCAGGATTCAACTCTGGGCTTGGCCAGAGATAAGTCCCTAGAGTTTGGGGCATTTGAAGAACTGACAAGAAGCCAGTGTGGCCAGAATATCCTGAACAGAGAAGGAAGTGGGCAAAATGAAGTTAAGAGAAAGTATTAAAGAAAAACAATGATTCCGTTGTTATACTTGTTAAAGCATAATAAGGCAAACTTTATTCAGGACCATCACATTGATGGGGACAACTGCAATGGGATTTTGCAGTGGGGGAGATTGAGCTAACTCCAAATACGAATGGGAAAGTTGGAATTTATAGGCAAGGTGCGGAGTAGGGGTGGGGAGATTAGTGGATGGAAAACTACTGAAAGGAAACATTAGGGGTAAGGGAGATTCTCTTAAATCCACCTAACAGGATTCTTGCTGAAGGCACACCAGCATGATCAGACATCACCTGGAGATGGTGGAGGATGAGGGACCTGATCAGATATGGAAGGTGATCAGATATCCAAAGTGTAGGGTTCTTGCTAAAGTGACTTAGCAGGGTTCTTTGCTAAAATTGGATTCCACAAAGAAGTACACAAATTGGCCTAGAATAAGGTTCAGGAGCCTGATTAAAGTTTGATCAAGCAGAGAATCATTGTCAGTGGCCAGGCCCAGATCCTATAGGGCAGGGAGGACTTGCTGAGAGGTGTTGGGAGTTTATTCTCAGCTGTGCTTAGGAGCACGGGAGGGGATTTTTGGGTTTGATAATGCTGTCTATGAAGTGAAAATGCTAGCATTAAAGGCAAAAGAGGAATCATTTAGGAGATCCTCGCAGACAGGATTTGAGGGAGTTAATTCTACCCCACACCGGCCAGCTTAAGATAGGGTCACCTCTTCTAGCCTCTCTGCTAAGGGCAGGGACAATTTGTGTATTGGTTTGTTTTCACGCTGCTATGAAGAACTCCCCGAGACTGGTTAAATTATAAAGGAAAGCCATAATTGACTCACAGTTCTGCATGGCTGGGAAGGCCTCAGAAAACCTACAATCATGGCAGAAGGGGAAGCAAACAGGTCCTTCTTCACATGGTGGCAGGAGAGAGAAGTGCCAAGTGAAGGGAGAAAAGCCTCTTCTCAGACCTTGTGAGAACTCACTCACTATCATGAAAACAGCATGGGGGAACCACCCCAATGATCTAATCACCTCCCACGAGATCCCTGTCCCAACACGTGGGGATTACAATTTGCCTTACAATTCAAGATGAGATTTGGGTGGGGACAATTTCATACCACCAAGCCCACTGCTCCTGGTGCAATTTCTCTTCAATTGCAATGGAAGGGAGGCTGATGCTCTGCACTTGCTAAAACATCCACAGGATTCCCAGCCTTTGACTCTTTGGCTGTGTCTAAAACCTCCAACTCATCTGCAGACTTGCTGTCTTAAACATGCCTGGGTGCTTTGAAAGATTTTCTCTGTTGCTCCCCCATAGTGTCTAGAATACAGAAAAAGCAGCAGAGAGGAGAGGAAAAGAATATAAATTTGGGCAAATGATGATTAAATCCACCCTTCCCCGCCTCCCAAACTCTGATCAGACTGTACAAAAAGAATCTTATATATATTATCACTGGCTCTTGGTTTAATGTAGGGCCAACAGTGCTGGGTAAATTAAACGACATTTATAATATAGCTGAACTATAAAAATGTGCTTGGGGCAGAAATTAGACATACCAAGCTTTTTCCAGCAAAAGACATTTTTACAAATGCATGAGAACCTGAACCAATTTGGAAGCCCTGTCATTTTGATTTAAAGCTGGGGAAGTGGGGCTGATCCCTAAAGAGGAGAAACAATTATCCAGGTGAGAGGAGATTTTAAAATTCTGGTTCTCATTACTGCCCTAACTTGGACTCAAAATGTATCATGTAGAGAAGAGGGTTGACCCATAACTGAGAGCTGGGACACTTCCTTCTTCACCTGCATAACCAGCAAATCTCATATGATTTCCACATGTACCCTCTTCCAGGGAGCCTTCCCTGCCTGTCTCAGCTGAGTTAGGGGCATTGCATTGGAGTACCCATATCCACTTTGTTTTAGTTAACTACTGTTGCCTAACAAACCATCCCTGAAATTTAGTGGCTTAAAATAACAAATATTTACTATTATCTCACATGATTCTGTGATTTGACTGAGTTCAGCTTGGAGGTTCTTCTGCTCAGCCTGATGTTGAAAAGAGCCAAATCATCTCTGAGCCTCCAAGGGGTTCAACCGCATGTCTGGTAGCTTGAGCTGCTTGTCCCCTGAGCATGTAAGTTTTCCCTCATGTGAGTTGGGCTTCTCCCAACATGGGAGCTGGATTCCAAGAGAGAGTGTCCTAAGAGCAAAAGTGAAAGCTGCAGCTCTCTAAACATGACTTGGCAGCCATCTATAACCTACCACTCCCTTGTACTAAGTCATGATATAGTGCTGTTCCCATGTGCTGAGCGGGTACTATGCTAGGTATTTGCCACTCTGTACTCCATTGTTGGTTTATGTCTGTGTCCCCTTGCACAAAGGAACCCTTGTCTAATTCATTTCTGCAATGAAGGAGGTGCAGTTAGTTCGGGTTCAACAGAAAAGCCATGGCTCTAAGTGTTCACGCCAAGTGTGGTCACTCTTAACCCAGGAGATTATGGTGAGAGAATGCAGGAATCTAAGGGCCAGCATCAGTATTCTTTTATAGTACCAGCAATAAAAATAATAGCAGTAGTCATAATGATGATTAATAGTAGTAGGAAGTACTAATAATAGTATAATTTCTACTGCTCTAGCACTAATACATGTAATTCTGCCTTACACTTAAGAGACGTTTGACCACTTACAAAATAATTTTTTTCCATTACCTTACTTTGCTATTCAACAACTTTGTGAAATGGCCCTGGAGGATTTTTGTTATAAGTCATAGTTTATAAATGAGGAAACTGAGTCTGGGAAGGAACAAAAACGTGTCAATAGTCAATTAAAATGGATATTGTCAAGTACTTACTATTTGCACTTTACACCAATGACTTAATTTCCTCCTTGCAGCAATGTTGTGAGGTAGATACCATTATTGCCACCATTTCACAGATGAGGAAACTGAAGCTCAGAGAGGTGAAGTCCTTGCCTTGTCTAGGATTTTATGTTTCCTGGCTGGGATTTGCATCTGGATCAGTCTAACTCTTGAGTCAAAGACTCTTTCCACAATGCTACATTTAATTCCTCCCAGATTACCATTTTGTAAATTACTTTGAGCTGAGAAAACATTCACATAAAAATACAGTCAATCCTCCCCTCTGTATCTGAGAGCTTCTCATCTGAGTATTCAACCAACTGTGGATTGAAAATATTCTTTAAAAACAATGAAAATAACAATACAATGATAGAAAATAATACAAACTTAAAATTTAAAAACCAATATACTATAACAACTATTTACATAGCATTTACATTCTATTAGGTATTATAAATAATCTAGAGATGATTTAAATTGTATGAGATGATGTGCATAAGTTATATGCAAATACTACTCCATTTTCTATAAGGAACTTGAGCATCCGTGGATCTTGGTATCCTGGGGGTCCTGGAACGAGTCTCACATGGATACTGACAGACGACTGTAATATGAAAAATTAGAATGAGGGACTCTTCTATGAAAAACTTCCGCCGGGTGCGGTGACTCACGCCTGTAATCCCAGCACTTTGGGTGGCCAAGGCAGGCGGGTCACGAGGTCAGGAGATCGAGACCATCCTGGCTAAGATGGCGAAACCCCGTCTCTACTAAAAATACAAAAAATTAGCTGGGCGTGGTGGCAGGCACCTGTGGTCCCAGCTACTCGGGAGGCTGAGGCAGGAGAATGGCCTGAACCCAGGAGGCAGAGCTTGCAGTGAGCCAAGATGGCGCCACTGCACTCCAGCCTGGGTGAGAGTGAGACTGTGTCTCAAAAAAAAAAAAAAGAAAAAAAAAGAAAAACTTCCACCAGTCTTAAAGCCCGCTTTGACCACTTGGAAGTTTTTATTCTTCACCCATTGTTAGTTCTTGATGGTTTCCACATAGCTGAGGTTACCAAGAAGCAAATTTTCAGATAAACAAGTTGTCATATGTATAAAGTTACATGAGGTTATTGAGTCCAATTACTCCAGGGATTAACTCACTTTGAAGTTATAAATTACGCACTTGATGGGAGCAAAGATAGATATGTATATATTTTAGCACCTATAAAACCCATCAACTGGTATTTTTTGGAGGACATACTATACTAAAAGGCAGGATGATGATAGGTTAAGCACGCTGACTTAAAATCAGGCTGCCTGAGTTCAAATCCCATCTCTGCCACTTCTCTCAGGCAAATTATTTCATCTCTCTGTGCCTCAGTTTTCTCATCTTTAACAGGGATTTATAATAGTACCCATTTCACAGGGTTGTGGAGGGGATTAAGTATATAGTCGGCCTTGGTTCATGTGCTCATCTTTGAACAAGTCACTGGGGTTGGAACCATGTAGGACCCTGACTGGCCAGCCCTGACCTCCCCCAGCACATGGACTGAAAGTGAGAGGTGAGGACTTGCCAAAGGAATGTCAGGAGATGTTCGCCAAGAGAAAAGTCACAGAGAAGTCCAGCATGTTAAGGAACTAAGAGTTTTCTTTTTATTTTTTTCCTGCCGTGTCTCAGTCAATATCTGAAAGACTCATAAAGGAACTGAGTGTGTGCCAATAATAAAATGACCCAACTGTGAATTAAGCAGATATGTTTCTCCCCAGCAGGGTTAACAAAGTGGCTTGCATCCAGACCCAACACTGCCATTTACCACCTTACCTTCTGCAGGAGAAAGCATGGAAAGTGTGCAGAAAAATATCCTGGGGTGTGGCAAGACAGAGGCCTGTCAGTTTAGCAGTGAGTTGTCATTGGTTGTAAAACATGATCCTATAAATATAGGATGTTTGAGCAATAGGTCCATGTCAGGTCTCTCTAAGAGTCAAACATTTAAGCAACAACCTCTTGTTTAATGAGAATAAAGAAAATCTGCCACCCAGAAATAGCCTTTGACCCAGCAATCCCATTACTGGGTATACATTCAAAGGAATATAAGTCATTCTATTATAAAAATACATGCATGTGTATGTTCAATGTAGCACTATTCGCAATAGCAAAGACATGGAATCAACCTAAATGCCCATCAGTGACAGACTGGTTAAAGAAAATGTGGTACATATACACCATGAAATACTATGCAGCCATAAAAAGCAATGCAATCACGTCCTTTCCAGGGACATGGATGGAGCTGGAAGGCGTTATCCTCAGCACACTAATGCAGAAACAGAAAAACCAAATACTGCATGCTCTCACTTATAAGTGGGAGCTGAATTATGAGAACACATGGACACATGGTGGAGAACAAAACACACTGGGGACTGTTGGAGGGTTGGGGGTTGGGAGGAGGGAGAGCATCAGGAATAATAGTTAATGAATGCTGGGCTTAATATCTAGGTGACGGGATGATCTGTGCAGCAAACCACCATGGCACACATTTACCTATGTAACGAAACTGCACATCCTGCACATGTATCCCTGAACTTAAAATAAAAGTTGAAAATAAAAAATAATTTGCCATCAACTAAGTCCTTTCCCTTCTCTGAGCTTCAGTTTCCTAATCTGCAAAATGAGCAAGTTGTACCATCTGGCCTCACAGGACACTTCCAGTCCTTGTGTTCAAGTGATTGTGACTAAATTTAAATGTCTTTAATGACAGCTTGAAAGTCAGGAGTCAGGGCACATCCACTAACTCACTGAATGATATTAAGCAAATCACTGCGTCCATCCATCCATCCATCCATCCATCCATCCATCCATCCATTCATCTGCTCATTATCCCCTGTCCATCCATTCATCAATGCATCCAGTTATCTGTCCATCCATCTACCCACCTCTTCATCCATCCATCCGTCCATTCATCCTTTCGTCCATCCATTAATCTGTTTATCACATCCTGTCCATCCATTCATCAATGCATCCTTTTATCTGTCCACTCATCCACCTGTTGATGAATCCATTCATTCATCTGTCCACTAATCCATCCTTCCATCTCTCCATCAACCTGTCCGTTCATCAACCCATCCTATGCAAAGCCATTTTAAGACCTTGGTTTGATCTAAGCAGTATTATTCTGGAGTCTCACACTCATGTCATAGCATATAAATTTAAAGAATTCTTATAGTAACATTTAAGAAGAAGCATTAAAGTTATGTTTTTGAAATTATATTGTTACCAGTAACTCTCTCAATGTATTGTAATTGTAACCTGTAATTTCTTGAAAATCATCAAGCATACTCAGGAATGAAATGAGACTCTAACTCATCAACTTTTTTCAAATGTAATGAAACTTTTATGAAGACTAAATTTAAAAAACACTGAGGTTGATATAACCGTATGTTGTGGAGGCATTTAATTTAAGCCTTTATTAATTTTGCTTTTGCAGTTTTCTTTTACTATTTTGGAGCCAATATATTACTTTCAGCTCTCAGGCATTTTCATGGGCTCTTAAAAACTTGTAGGCCTCAGGGCCTAATGGGTGAAATAGGCCCATTTCCAAAGTCTTTTAATATCCTTCCTGCATTTCCCAGATCCTAATTGGATGAAGACAGACAGATTATGCAAAAGGCCTATCTGGCCAACCCAAGACAATAAAATAGATGTGTAAGGGAAACATACATGAAGCATCAACCTCACGCTAAGGAGACTGCTTCACGTTTGCCCTCCACCCCTTTAGGTATTCCTGTCCCAAATAGAAACAATAATTCTGGACAGATGCGGGGAGAAGATAAAGATGATTTCAAGGGCTCACCGTAAATCGTAATGAGTACCTACTCTAGCAGGGAGTATTTTGATTACTTTTTGAAATGTGAAATCGCAGATTTATCTCCTGTGATCACATTGGGAACATTTTTTTTCCTATATAAAAAGAGGTTTCAAGAAGTGCTGAAAGGTTTAGGATAATGAAGGCAAATTGCTTTACAACAGCAGGGAATTGTGAGCAGTTTGTGTGTCTTTGAACATGGGAAAAATAAGAGAATTCCCCAGGGAGAGAAACTCCCAGTTTGTCACTGGAAAAAATTCGTATGAGACAAATATGGCTTAATGCTTAAGCATGTATATGAATTGGAGCCCTTGGTGAATATCCTAGCCTGTCTCCCTTTTTTAATGATGAAGCATGTTCAACACAGGGAGTGGAGGTAACACATTCAAGATCACAAAGCAAGTTTGTGCCTAGACAGACCAATGGCTGACCCTGGCCCGATGTGGTTCTGCTACCACGTGGTGTACCTTGTCCTAAAATAGTGGAAAATGCATAAATGAGAAAGGTATTCTTTTTTACAGTGTGCTTTTTTTTCTTTATTAGACATTTTTGAACATTTGGGAGATGTGTTGAGAAAGTTAATTACCCCATCCTCATCCCACTGCACCAAAGAATCCTCTGTTAACAGCCTGTGCAAATCTTTTCTTTCTTTTGTTACAATTTTGAAAAGCAATTTTCTCTTTATATTTCTATATGCTTCTTGAGTCTCCGTGATATACAGACTTCCCATGGCATTCAATTCTGCTCAATTGTCTGTTGCTATTTGGACCAAATTCTTCCGGGAATAATTACCATGCTGGAGTTCATGGTGACATGTATGCAGTACACTCATGTTGGGTATCTCCTGGATGTCAGAAACTGTGCTAGTTAATGAGGGAAAGAAGTTAACCAGAATGGAATCACTGCCTGCAAGAGACTTAGAGGCTGGTGGGAGGTTGGGTGTATAAATAATTTTGACAAAGAGCAATGTGTCCTGTGATAGGGATAAGACACAGAAGTCCAGGGATGCACCTGACCCAGACTGGGAGTCAAGGGAGGCTTCCTGGAGGAGATGATCCCTCCTAGATCCCAAAGGATGAGTAAAACTTAGCAATGTAAAGATGGGAGAGAGAAAGGCATTGCAAGCTCAGGAAAGAGCAAGCTCAAGGCTTGTAGGCAAGAACTTTGGGGCTGAAAGCAACATTACATGCCACCATACTCCCATAATTCCTACGTCACAGATGGGAAAACCAAGGTCTTTTTGAAGCCCTTGGTGCGATTACACAAGATAGCACATTCTGTTGTTCTTTTTGGCCTTTACAAAAGCAAACGTTATTTGCAGTGGGATGCAAATGGAAGACAATGGTATTGTCTAGCATGATTATCCTGCAGATCTCTGTTATAACTAGGGCCTCCTGAAGTTAAGAAGATGTAGATTGGCTGGGCGCGGTGGCTCACGCCTGTAATCCCAGCACTTTGGGAGGCCGAGGTGGGTGGATCACGAGGTCAGGAGATCGAGACCACGGTGAAACCCCGTCTCTACTAAAAATACAAAAAATTAGCTGGGCGCAGTGGCGGGTGGCTGTAGTCCCAGCTACTCGGGAGGCTGAGGCAGGAGAATGGCGTGAACCCGGGAGGCGGAGCTTGCAGGGAGCCGAGATGGCGCCACTGCACTCCAGCCTGGGCGACAGCGAGACTCCGTCTCAAAAAAAAAAAAAAAAAAAGATGTAGATTAAATGTGTGCATGGAGTGCTATCCTTACCCCTGAATTCAGAAGGACTGGCGCTACAGTCACTGGTTGGCAAGACTGGATTGCAGGTCAACTGTTTGTGATCCACTGTAACTTTAATCCTGGCCGAGCTGATGATATTTTGGAATCAGCAATGAATCAGCCATTGGACATAATATGCACTAGGCTCTTAGAAAAGAGTTGAGGGATCATGGGGAAGAGATGTTCCTGGTAGTGTCGGAAATAGAACACAATTGTCAAGAGCTTGCACTCTGGACTTGTACCTACCTTGATTTGAATCCCAGCTCCTCTACTTACAAGCTGTGCAACCAAAGCAAGCAACTGCATTTCTCTGTCTCCTCACCTGTCAAATGGGAGCAGGAATAACTCCCACCCGGAGGGACTTTGTGTAGATACAAAAACATGTAAAGATCTTACTTAAGTGTTCAGCACATCCTAAGTGCCCAGCAAATGGTGTAGTTTGAATTATCTTATTTTAATCCAAACCGAGTTCCCTCAGCTTCCAGAACTGGTTGGGGTCAGCTACATCCACTGACATATTCCTTTTAATAACAGTTTGTGCCGGACAGGACATAAAGAAATAGAAAGATGCTCTGTGCTGCAAAGCCTCCCAGGCACAACTGGGAATGACTCAGTGTGGGGAGTTATTTTGGTTCGCTCTTTTGTCTGCTCTGCTCTGGTTGTTCAGATAACTGGACTTTGCCTGACTTTGCAAGACCAGCCAGACTGGGCTTACCTGAAATGCCACCTCAAACTCTCAAGCTATCTTTGATACACTGCCAATGAGTTAAATATTCCTCATATGATAAAGCAAAGGGGTTGCTAAAAGTGTGGTAAAACTCTTCGGAGTATTAGGAATTATATAGTGACTTAAAAGCCCAGCTTGGAAAGTCAGAGGAAGTTTAGTTCTAATTTCAGCCTCGCCACTGCCTAGCTATGGGACCTTGGTCTTACCAGTGCCTCTCTCCTGATCTCAGTTTAGTCATTTCAGAAATGGGGGTACTCATGCCTGTCATTGGGTTACCATGAAGATTAAATGAGATCATGATATGTAAAGTGTTTGCCACTGTGCTTGGAATGTAGTAAGCACTCAATATATTCTAGCTATTCTATTATGTTGTATTTATTCACTTATTTAGCAAAAAGGAATATGTAAAAATTATTACTATGTGTCAAGCCCTGGGGTGGAAGCTGATGATACAGTGACAAAATGGATATGGTCTCCATGCTCAATCTATCACAGAAGAAAGACAATAAGTAAGTTAATATGTGTGTGTATGTATACGTATGTGCATGTGTGTGTGTGTGTGTGTGTATATATATATATAGTGTGTGTGTATATATATAGTTTGTGTGTGTGTGTGTGTGTGTGTGTGTGTGTGTGTGTGTGATTACAAATAGGAATAAATGCTGTGAAAGCATCAGGGTGCTGAGATCAGGTGGTCATGGAAGGCTTCTATGAGGCATTGACCTTTAAACTAAGATCTGATGGATGAATAGGGAGTTATCAGGCCAAGAGCAAAGGAAACAGCATATGCAAAGCCCCGAGGAAGGAATGAGTGATATAGTTTTGATCTGTGTCCCTGCCCAAATCTGATGTCAAATTGTAATCCCCAATGTTGGAAATTGAGTTGGTGGGAGGAGATTTGATCATGGGGGTGGTCCTTCATGAAGAGTTTAGCACCATCTTCTTGGTACTGTTCTCATGATAGTGAGTGAGTTCTCATGATATCTGGTTGTTTAAAAGCATGTGGCACCTCCCCTTTCTCTTCTTGCTCCTGCTCTGGCCATGTAAGATGTGCCTGCTTCCCCTTCACCTTCCACCAGTTTTGTAAGTTTTCTGAGACCTCCCCAGAAGGAGAAGCCGCTCTGCTTCCTATACAGCCTGCAAAACCATGAGCCAATTAAGCCTCCTTTCTATATAAATTACCCAGTCTCAGGTATTTCTGTATAGCAGGGCAAGGACACCCTAATACAATGATCTCACTCCGTCTGAATAAGAACTAAGGCCAGTGTAGCTGGAGTATGGCAAATGAGGGCAAGCCTGCTCAGAAATGGGGTGGAAGACGAAGTCAGGCTCCAGAACACACACAGCCTTGCAGCAAAATTTGGAGGCAACTTAAGGACAGTGGGAAGGAAGCCACTGAGAGGTGTTAAGCAGAGGATTGTGTGATGGGGTCTGAGCTTCAATTTTCAAAACTCACTTTGACTTCTGGGTGGAGAATGAATGGTAGGGAAAGACCAGGCAGAAAGCTGGACTCATCTCAGTGAGGCAGAATGGTGGCTTGGACTTGAGTGGACCCTATGTGGATAGGGAGAAGCAACAGGTTCAAGGTCTATTTTGAAGTTAAAGTCCGTAGACTTGCTGATAGATAAAATGTGGGGAAAGGGAAGAAAATAGACTCAAGGACGTCTCCTCGGTTACTGCTTGAGTGACTGACTGGATCAGATGGTACCTTTGCCGCAATAGGAAAGGCTTTAGAGAGTAAACAAGATCAGCTGTAAGGCTCTTGCAACACTAACATTGAATGGAAAATCCCTATTGTCAGCAACAGAGTGCATACGGCATGTGGATGCATCTTGTTTGCTGATACATTTTAGAGAGGTGCATGTAGATAGCTTTAGGTATAGATACACCCACTTCCATACAGACACTACTTCTTTCACATCATCTTATTTTGTTTCCTTCAAGGCACTCACCACAATCAGAAGTATTTATTCTTTTCTTGTTATTTATTTCTTTTCATTCTATCTCCCCGATTAGAATGTAAGGTCCATGAGTGTGAGGCACTGACTGTCTTGTTCCCTATTGATTCCCGGCACCTAAGCCTGGTACTGGCACATAGTAGGTGCTCCATAAATGCTCATTGAAAACATAATTTTTTCACATTGCTACGTGTACATTTACCTTCTATTGCATGACAGGTGTTCAGTTTCACATAACTAAAATGGCCAAGTGGGTTTTCGCAGGTTGGGGAAAGCCTGAGCCTGGTCTTACTGGGCAAGTAAGTAACATTGTGCATACGTTGTCATCCTTCACAGGAGGAGAGAACTGCAACTCTGCTGAGGAGACAGACAGAAGGGGTCCTGGTATAGTGACAAATCAAAGGCATGAGCTTTCTGTTATGGAAATGGGGTGGCCGGTGGCCTTCCAGGAAGACTCAACAATGTTGATTGACTGTAGGAAGAGTTAATAACTACTCCCAGCCCAGTCAACTGGGCTCAGTTGCTAAGCAACTACCTCCCCAGGGTTATATAATATTTAAGAGAAACACTTTTTTTCTAAATGGAACACAGGCTTCCTTCCTAGGTGACAGAAACTTTTCACCTTGATCTTTCCAATCTCCAGTAGACCCGGGTGACTTAGACATGCGACTGGCCTTTGGGTTGCCTTCAAGCTGCTACCAAAGAGGATGCCGCCATCCAATAAAGGATGGATTTAGAGAAAGGGGTAAATGGGCAATCTGTGTAGCTTCCTTTACTTGCATGGAATTCCTAGGCAACCCTGGCATGGTTGTCTCTCTCTATGGATTCTCCAGAGGGCTCTGGTGACACCAGATCTCCCTGAAGATTTGACCAAACTTACAGATGGACTGGGGCAAAAGGAGAAGCTACTGGTCTACCTAGGGTTTTCTTAACTCATGCAATTATCCATCTCCTTGTTATTTGAGACTACAAATGTGTACGAATCAGACACAACTGAGTTCAAACCTTGGCTTCCATTGAGCAAGTTATTTAACCATGCTGAGCCTCAGGTTTTGCATCTGTGAAACAGAGGTGATCAGAATGATGACAATTATCATGATGATGACAATGAGGCTAGTCTTAAAGGCTTTGCAAGGCTCTGCCAAGATCTAATGGATAATACATGTAAAGGAACTTCAGAAAGTCCATAAAGCTATAAAATGTTGATTGTCACTGAGATTATCCAAAGACGGTAAGCTTAGATTCAGGGATTCCTTTGAAAACTTGTGGTGTGGACAGTCATTGCAAGAGCACAGATGTACAGAGAGACAATGGGGACAACAAGCATAAAATAAAACCAGGAAATATCTTGGTTAGTTTATGCTGATATAATACCAGCATATACCACAGACTGGGTAATTTATAAATAATAGAAATCTGCTTCTCACAGTTCTAGATGCTGACTCTGGCAGGTTTGGTGTCTGGTGAGGGCTGTTCTCTGCTTCCAGGATGGTGCCTGTTGTTGCATCTTCCAGAGAGGTTGAACACTGTGGCCTCACATAGCAGTAGACAGAATGGCCAACAGGGCCTCTCTAGTTCCCTGGAGCCCTTTTATAAGGGCTCTGATCCCATTCATGGGGGAAGAATCCTTGTGACATTTCCTTTAGGACCTGTGAAGCTGAGACTGCTCCCAGTAGACGTTCCCACCTCCTCCTGTCTTTAATAACAAAATATTCACATTAGCTGGAGATGTGGCCACCTGGAATATACTGAAAGTCTCTGCCTCCCTTATGGTTGGATGTTGCCATGTGGCTGTGTTCTGGCCAATGGGAAGCTGGTGGAAATGTTCCCAGTAACTTGGAGAGACAACGGGATAAGCAGAGAGTCACTGGAAACTTCATGACACATCTAGCTTACTGAGGACAAGTCAGTGATTATCAGCTCTGGACGGGTCCCTAAAATAATCTTCTGCCCATGGAGAAGATGAGAAAATTGAGGCCTAAAGAATGGAAAAGGATGGTCCAAATCACTTACAAATTAGCAATGGAGAAAATTAGCCCATTACCAATCACCAACCAACCTTTTGCACCAATTACTGAGTTAAAGTCTATGGTACAAAAATGAAGAACCACACCCAGCGCTCAAAGAACCCAGGGCCTGTTGCTTAGTAGGGACCTAACACAGCTCCCAACTTCCAGCTACTGTTTACCTTCTGGGCTAATCTTTAGTCTGTTCTTTTCAGAATAGAAAGCCTGGGAGGGAAAGGTTTTTCTGAGACCCGATTTAACTTGTATCTATTCATCCGAGAGAAAACCCACAGTTTGATGACGTTGAGAGGTACTTTATACAAAATGACAACTTAAAGGAGAGGCAAAAGCAATCTCTTTAATTGCATTGGTTCAATTTGTCTACTTGATGCTTTTGGGGAGAGATTAATTTAATTGATTCTCTCATATGTGAAGTTCCATTACCTCTCCATGTGTCCAAAGCATATTTATGCCGCAAAACTTAAGCAAAGAGAAGTACATCCAGGACTAGAGGCGAGGATTCATTTCAGGCTGTCAGTGCAGCTTTTTAGCAGTTTGGTGAATTCCCTTATGCTAAGTTATACTCTCAGCAAGTGGGTAGAGTCCTCTTTCAGCATGCCAAGACTGGAAGTTGTAGATTCAGTTCCACAGGACTTGAGGCTGAACTAAACAAATGAAGAGGAAGAAAGGGAGCTGACAGCTCTAGAGCACCTCCCATGGCCAGTGAGTCTCATACATCTCATATTCACCACCATACATCTGTGTTTATCAGGAGTCGGGTGCTTGGCTGAGCATTTCACATGGGTTGGCCCCTTTAAATCTCACAACAGCCCTATCAACTTGGTACTGTTATTTTACAGGTGAGGCACTGAGACTATGTAGTTAAGCTACTGAGCAAAGATCACACCAATAGGAAGTGGTGGGGATGGGACTGGAATGTAGCACTGCTTCCCAAGCATTCCTGAATTCCCCTCCTTCCTTCTCCCTGCCTCAAACCACTTCCTCCTTCTAATGTATATATTTCCTTTTAACTTCCCTTCTTTCTTCCAGTATTGAACTTTGGAAGTATGTGTATGATGGTGTGTGTATATGTTTGTGTGCGTGTATGTGTTTGCATGTATGTGTATGTGTGTGTATGCATGCGCATGCGTGTGTATGCGTGTTTGTGTGCATATGATCCATCCTTTCAGTAATTTTTTTTGAGCACTGACTATGCACCAGGCTTGGTGGTTGGTGCAAGAGACACAGCTTCTGCCTTCAGGGGGTTCACAGGCTGACAGCAAGTCCTTCTTTCTTCAGTCCCACCTCAAGTTAGTGGACAGGACTTGTGGAATCCCCACCAGCCACCCACTTCCCAGTATCACCTTCCTGGGCTGAGATCTCACTATTTCTGAACTACTGGAGCCCCTGTTTGAGAAGGGGTGGAAGGAGATGAGGAAGGCAATGTGGTGCAGTAGGCATAGCCCAGTCTTTGGTTAATATGACTTTGAAGGCCAGCTTGGCCACTGCTCCCTGTGTGCCATCAGCCTTCTCAGCCTCCAGCCAGTTGCTGGATTTGTCATTTTAAAGGACTTCTCTCATCATGCCTATCCCCTGATTAAACAGACTCTGCGCCTCTGTCCAATTCCAGCTTTCATCCTGGGGTTCTGGGTAGCATATCTAACCTCACTCCTACAATCGCTCTCTGCTTGAACCACGTGGATGACTCACTATCCCCCAAACACATTCCCCACCTCTCAGCCTTTGTTCAAGCTGGACCTTCCGTATGACTTACCTCCTCCAGTCAAAATCCCAATCAGTCAAAACCCCATGCAGAATCCCAGCCCAATCCAAAGACTCCTCTGGTTCCCCCAACGGGGCTGGTTCCCCCAACAGGCCTTCTAGAAGCCTTATGGGTCCTTGCACTCTTTTTCCTATCTCATCTAGGTTTTGCTCCTCAGTGAACTTGTCTTTTCTCTCAGATGAACTGTAAGCTCTTCCAGAGAGAGCATGTTTTATGCAGCTCAGAGCCTGAGCCTCTGGAAGAGGCTGGCATACAGTAGACACTCAATAAAAGTTAACATAATTGATTAAAATGTCTCTGGAGGCTGGGCATGGTGGCTCACGCCTGTAATCTCAGCACTTTGGGAGGCTGAGGCTGGTGGAACATCTGAGGTCAGGAGTTCAAGACCAGGCTGGCCAACGTGGTAAAACCCTATCTCTACTAAAAATACAAAAAAAAAAAAAAGGAAATTTGCCGGGTGTGGTGGCTTGTGCCTGTAATCCCAGCTACTCGGGAGGCTGAGGCAGGAGAATTGCTGAACCTGGGAGGCAGAGGTTGCAGTGAGCCAAGACTGTGCCACTCTACTCCAGCCTGGGAGACAGAGCAACACTCCATCTCAAAAATAAAAAATACAAATAAAATAAAATAAAATAAAATAAAATAAAATAAAATGTCTCTGGAGGTGGTAGAAGGGTAGGATGTTAAAAAGCATAGGCTTTAGCAATGACTACTTGTATTTAAAGCCCATACTACCACTGTTTGTGACAACTGCCTTAATTTCTCTGAGCCTCGGTTTTCTTATCTTTAAAATGAGAAAAGTAATATCTGCCTTCCAGGGTAGTTGACATTGGTCAAATAATCTAACACCTCCAAAAACATTTTCACAGCCCTGGCCCAGAGTAGGAGACCAATACATGGTAACTGATATTATTATTATTTTATTATTTTTCTAAAAGGAAGACAACAGCTGAGTCAGATTTTTTGTTGTTGTTTGTTTGTTTTTTGTTTTTTGTTTGTTTTTTGAGATGGAGACTGGCTCTGTCACCCAGGCTGGAGTGCAGTGGCGCAATCTCGGCTCACTGCAATCTCTGCCTCCCAGGTTCACGCCATTCTCCTGCCTCAGCCTCCCAAGTAGCTGGGACTACAGGTGCCCGCCACCACACCCGGCTAATTTTTTTGTATTTTTAGTAGAGACGGGGTTTCACTGTGTTAGCCAAGATGGTCTTGATCTCCTGATCTCGTGATCCACCTGCCTCGGCCTCCGAAAGTGCTAGGATTACAGGTGTGAGCCACCGCGCCCGGCCGAGTCAGATTTTTTATTCTCTCTCATACCTGCGTCTATCTCCACATACATTCCTTTAAACAAATGGTTAAATCTCTGAATCGGGTAAAAGCAGAATCAATTGCTAGATGATCCCATAGGAAAATGAAAAGGTCGCTTCCCCATCCTCCTGAGCCACAGGAAGGTACAGCTGAAGCAGCACAAAACTTCTCATGGGTCTTCATAAATTCATGATGGCACATTCCCTAATAGACAGTGAAAGAGGCACGGGTTGTCTATGGAATGTCCCTAACCCTTGAGTTTGATGGATGAGAGGGCTACCCAGCTTCCTCCCCGAAGCTCTCCCTTGACGACACTGTCAGGCACAGAATCCTAAGCTAGAGGGACGGGAAGGTGACAGGGGTTAACTCTGATATTCTTTTTTCAGTAAACAATTCATCAATTTCATGTCTTACTTTTTTTCAGATGAGGTTAATGGCAGAGGAGAGGCAGAATTTAATGATGATGTGGGTGGAAGGGCAGATCTGCTATTCAATCAGAACCACACAAAAATAGAGGAGACCTTTAGAAGAATGATCAGCCCCTGGATGATTTAGAGTATTCTCCACTAACTGTAGTATCGAACTTGCATGGGACGAATCATTAGTCATCATTAACTAAAGTTCAAAAGAAATAATTTAATACCTTAACACTGGGCTGCAATAGTTTTTTCTAGTTGTAATATTTAAAGAACACTATTTAGTTTTCAAAGTTGTAACAAAGTTTCCGTATATTGCAGACCACTTTTATTTTTCTGCTTAAACCACTGAGGACAGATTATCATTGCACTCCCACTGGTGGAGCAATTCCTAGAGTTGCTTTGGTGAGAAGCAGCTCCACTGCAAATCTGTGCCTGCAACTTAGAGCTTCTGTCTTTGTGTTCATTCATGAATCATCAAGGTGTCAGTGTCTAGAACATCTCTCTAGGTCCTAGAACACTGTGGAGTACAAAGGTGTGGTTCCTTAGACATTTGTTGAAATGAAGCTGTCAGTTGCGAGTTGCTCACTTTCATCTCTGTGCCATGCACCTTTGACTGGAATGTCCTTAGCCCTCTCCAGACCCCTCCAGATTGAGTTAGATGAGGCCTTTGTGCTCCCTGCACCCCAGATATGTTCCTTCACGTATAGCAGCCATTGGGCATGTCGTGATTGTTAACTAACAGCTCTATCCCCCTAGCCTCTGAGCTCTCTGAGATGAGGGTTATTTATTGTTCACATTTTTGGCAAGCAGCAAATATATAGAAGGTGTAGATACAAGCTTCTTGAATGGATGAGTCAATTCATTTGGATTTGTCACTTGTCACATTTCTTTCCTCTCTGAGCCTAGTCTTCTATATAAAATAAGGATGTAACAATCACAGGAACACTTACTAAGCACATGCTATATGCCAGGCATCATCTTCTCATTTAAATCTTACAACAACTCTAGAATATGGACTTTATTACTCCATGCTACAGTTAGAAAAAAAAACTGACGTTCAGAGAGGTGTTGGACACGACCAGGGTCCCACAGTTAACCAGGTTTGGCACCCTGGTATGTTTCACTCAAGAGCTCAAGACCTGAACCATCACATGGACCTCAAAGTGATGTACAGAAAGGGTTATTTTGAACAACGTAGACCCTTAAGAGCTGAAGAAGAGTAGGAGCAGAGAGAGGGAGAGGGTAAGGTGATGTTTCAACTTTTATTTCTGGTCATTTGCCCTTCATTTTATGAGGCAAGAGTGTTGTTACTGCCATGGCTTTGAATGGGGAAGAAAGCTTCCGAAATGCTTCCCCAAGTGTTTCAAATCTCCAGACACCCTAATTCTAGAACTTACTCTGCAATTCCAATACCTACTCCTCTGTGACCTCAGGAAAGTACTCTTCCATTCCTACATCTCATTGCTTTCCCATGTGTACTATGAAAATTTGATTAGATACTGCCATTCAATACATAGTCCTTGAGTATCTACAATGTGCCAGTTACTAGAGTCATAGAAAGGTACAATACAGACATGGTCCCTCTTGGGACTCTTAATCCATATGGGAAGTCAGTCATGACACAGATGATCATACACATAATTACTAACTACTGTTGTGATGGGTGCTTGAAAATAACAGTATAGAGGACTCTAAAATAATAGTCATACCACAAATCTAGCACTTACTATGTGCTAGTCATCGTTCTAGCCACTTTACATCCATTAGCTCAATACATAATCACATTGAGTTATGAAGCAGATATTCTGAATATCACCCCATTTTACAGATGAGGAAGCTGAGGCTAGAAGAGGTTAAGGAGTTTTCCCAACATCACACAGCTATAAGTGGTATAACCTAAATCCAGGCATTCTGATGCCAGAGCCTTTGTTCTTAACTACAGAGATCTATTGCTATGAGAGTATCTAAAATCCGTGTCTAATCTAGTCTGGAAGTTTGGTAAGGCTTCTTTAAGGACATGTCTTTTTTTCTGAGAGTGGAAAGAGGTGAAGCAGTTTCCTAGGTGGAGTGCAGATCGAAGAGTGTTCTGCCAGAGGGAACGCTATATGGGAAGGCTCCAGGCAGGTTGGAGCTCATCACATTTGCCAAAGACAGGAGCAGATATGCTCTAATGAGCTGGATCCATTTTCTGGACCTCCTGACAGCTTTTTCAAGAAACTTCACAGCAATCTGTGCTGTGGTTCTGTTCACTGCCCCTGTCCAGCTCTATCTCTCTTTCTGATAAAAGACCTCACTTCAAACCAATGTGACATGTGCCAGCCAGCAGCCCACTTGGCTTGTCATGTGAACAGACCCATGTCAGGTAACCAAGAGATAATTGAACCACCAGATCTGGTTCCCTTTCGTCCTTGTTTTCTCATTCATTATTCCTTTCCATTGGTATAACTGGCAAATAAATCTCAATGTCAAATTTAAAGAGAAGAGTAAGTCCATTTATTTGGCAGATTTCACTGCCTCTTATTTGTTCAAGAATAGGGATGCCTGTCTTTGGTACAGTCCATCAACTTAAACACTACCAATTACTAACGCTTTCCTGGCATTCAAGGCCCTTTCAAGTCTGGTGACTTTTTGCTCTCCAAGATTATCTTCAGTGACGTACATGCATCAGGATGGTCTTCTCATTGCCAGTGAGCAGACATCAGTTGTTATTAGTTCTGAATTCCTCACCTAAAATGTGCTCCCCACTCCTCTTCTCCTCCTTTGTGATTCAGCTCACAACTGACCTTCTTCCTGAGGTTTACCTTAATTGCTTATCTCACAAAGCCTTGCTTCAATTCAGTTTTTCAAGGCTTTCTAACTACACCATGCCTGTAACTCTTTTATCCCTAAACCGCTGTTTCTCTAAGTGTGAGTCCTGGACCACCTACATCAGAATCACCCAGGGCAACTATTAAAAATGTGGTTTCTGACTCTCCATCTTAACCTCTCCGCACCAAAATCTCGGTGGTGGGGAATGGGGAAAGAGAAGGCTGAAATTGGCATTTTAGCAACTCCTCCAATCCAATCACACTGCTCTAACTAAATTGCTTTATTCTTGAATTAATTGTAATTCTCCTGAGAGTCTCTTCAAGAATCAATTTAGCGGAATCTCTTCCTCCTCAAGAGAATGAATCTTTTTTTTTCTTTTCAAGCATTTCCCAGTGACTAGGTAGTAGTCTGTGTAATGATTTGAGACACCAACTCTGTCCAGGCCACCATTCCCACTCATGGGAACCATCACGTCAGAACTTCCAGACCCTCCAGGTGTCCAGTTTATGCTCTGGAACTCATCCTTCACCCTCCTGTTACAGTGATCTTCCCCTAAAAGAGCCTGCAATGTGTCACTCTCAGCATCCAATAACTCGATGGCCTCTCCTATAGAATAAATGTGCAACTCCTTCACTCTACAAGCATAACCCTTCACAACTCTGCCATATCATAAATTTCCAGGCTTATTCCCACCACTCTAGGCAATGCTTCACTACATGTCTTTGCAAATACTTTTAGTACTATCTGGAATAACCTCTTCATTCTACTCCCTTTGAAAATTACTGCTTGCCCTTGAGGGCCCAACCCCAATCGTCCCGTTTCTGATAAAATGTCCAGAACCACCTCCTTTACCCCCAATTCCTACTCCAGAGCAGTGACTGCACCTCACCCCCTATGATCCAAGAGTTCTGCATAGTATATAATTTTTAAAACATTTAATTAAGTGCTTGCTATATGCCAGCCACTTTGTTACATCCTTTGCATGTCTTACCTACCTTTCAAAACTCCCATGCAGTAGATACCATCCTCATTTTGAAAATAAGGAAACTAAAATCCAGAAAGGTAACATTCCTTGTCCAAGGTTACACAGCTAATAAGATGAAGAGTCAGGATTCAAAACGACAGCCATCTGATTAACACTAAACTGCTGCCGACAACATGAGCAACCTAAAAGTCCCAAAAAGCACAGACTGGCCCTTGTCTGTTCCGAAACAGCGAGATGGTCTAGACATCCATAATTGGCATTATCTCTAGTGTAGATAAACACAATATCCTAGGAAATAAAATACAGCACCCATTTGAGTTGCTGTCACATAACCTAGAGAAACTTGTTTTAAACTAAATTATCAGAGAAAGTTAGATGAACTCAGAGTAACTGAGCTATCTCTTTCTGGACAGAAAATTTAAAATGGCATTGAAGTATTGGACTTAAAGCTAATCTTCTAGGCCTGATGAAGCCACGGTGATTTATTTTGAAAGCTCCAGGGACAATTTGTTTCTAATGGAGATCTCTGGAATAACCCAGTGTTTTGTGAACCTTGACAACCCTTATTTTCTTCTTAATGCAGCTAAAATTTTGTTTAAAGCAAAAAGCATAAATTCAATATTAGCTTTACTAGGGGTTGGCATATAGGGTCACTCTTGCCAAAGGTAGACGTTGGGACAGGTATTTTTCTCTTATGGTGCTCTTTTTCTGTTTTGTTTTGTTTTCAAGTCACTTGCACCCACTATAATTGTTAGGAGATAATTGGGAAGGAGAAGGCACCACAGTATTCCATTCATCTTGCTTTGACACCACAAGGCGTGATAACCACCTTAGTTAGAGGCAGGATGCTGTAAAATGGTTATAAGCTTTGCAGTGAGACCTCATATATTGGCTTTGTCAATTGTTGCTTCATCACCTGAAGGAAGACATTTAGCTTCCCTGACCCTCAATTTCTTCATCAATGAAATCAAATATTTATCTTACAAAGTTGTTATCAGGATCAGATGAAATAATTCACATAAGTATCTGGCACATCATAAATCCTTAACAAATGTTAGCTATCATCATAACAACACTTAAGGTATTTATTGATATGGGTGGATTTGAATCTTCCATCTTAGTATTTTTTTTCCATTTGCCCTTCTGTTTTTCTTCCTCTGTTCCTCCTTTCCAGTCTTCTTTCAAATTATTTTAATATTTTAGAATTACATTTTAATTTACCTGTTGATTTTTTTGCTATACATATTTGTATTTTGGGTGGTTGTTCTAGGAATTACATTATATATCCTTAACTTTTCGTATTCTACTTAAGGTTACCACTTTACATGAAATTTAGAAACCTTGCAATTATTGACCCTTTGATTGACCCCTCATCCACCATCCTTTATGCTATAGTCGCTGTGTGTAATACATCTACATACCTTATAAGCCCACAGGCAATGTTATAATTTTTGCTTTAAATATTCATGTATATTTTAAGGAAATTGAGACAAAACATTAGTTGTTTATTTACATTTACTCACATAGTGACAACTTCCAATGCTCCTGATTTTTCCTGAAGAACTTAATTTCTCTTTGGTGTCATTTTCCTTCAGCCTAAAGAATTTCCTTTAGCTTTTCTGGGTGATAGATTTTCTTAGTTACTTTATCTGAATATGTCTTTAGTTTACTTTTCATTCTTTTTTTTTTTTTTTTTTTTTTTTTTGAGACGGAGTCTCGCTATGTCACCCAGGCTGGAGTGCAGTGGCGCAATCTCGGCTCACTGCAAGCTCTGCCTCCCGGGTTCACGCCATTCTCCTGCCTCAGCCTCCCGAGTAGCTGGGACTACAGGCGCCCACCACCACGCCCGGCTAATTTTTTTGTATTTTTAGTAGAGATGGGGTTTCACCGTGGTCTCGATCTCCTGACCTCGTGATCCGCCCGCCTTGGCCTCCCAGAGTGCTGGGATTACAAGCGTGAGCCACTGCGCCCGGCCTACTTTTCATTCTTGAAAGCTATTTTACCTTGGTATAGAAATCTGTTTTGAAAAATGTTTTCTCTTTTAAAACTTTAAAGCTATTAGTTCTTGGCTTCTGGCTTCCATAATTTATGATGAGAAATCTATGAGGTTTCAACTTATCACGCATATGCATGCAATATGTACACAGTTTCAAATACATCCTGTATATGATATGTTTGTTTTCTTTAGATGCTTTCAATATTTTCTCTTTATTTTAGGTTTTCAGTAGTTTGACTATGGCATACGTAGTCATAGTTTTCTTCATATTTATCCTGCTGGAGTTGGCTAACTCCTTGATTCTGTAAATGTATGTTTTTCACCAAATTTGAGAATTTTTCAACTATTATATATTTAAACTTGTTTACTGCCCCATTCTGTTTTTTTCTACTTCTTGACTCTCTGTGTGTGTGCATGTGTGTGTTTGTGTGTGTGTGTAACCTTTTGATATTTCCCACAGATCCCTGGGTTTTATTCTCTTAATCTTTTTTCTTTATTTTCTTCAGATTGAATAATTTCTGTTGACCTAGTTTCGAGTTTATTTACACTTTCCTCTGTCATATTCATTCTATTTTTAAGCTCCATCAGTGAATATTTAATTTTAGATATAGTTTTCAATTCCAGAGTTTTTATACTTTTTATTTCATTACTGATACTTTCTATCTTTTCATTGATTTCAACTACATCTTCTTTTAGTTTATTAGGCTTAGTTATAGTTACTTCCTTGACATCTTGGTCTCATAATTTCAACGTCTAGATCATCATGGAGTGGGTCTTAGTTGATGTCTTGTTTCCTGAGCCTGTGTCAAATTTCCCTGATTCTTCATATGTCAAGGTATTCAGGGTTGTAACCCATATGCTGCCAATACTATATTGTAGAAACTTTAGATTTGGTTACACTTCTTTGAAGAGTGTTGATATTTTTATTTCAGTTGACAATTGATTTAGTTGGGCTCTAGCAAATGGATGGATGAAAAGGAGAGGGAAGGAAGGAAGGATATATGGATGGATGGATGAATGGATGGATGGATGGCAGGGAGGAAGGAAAAAAGAAAGAGGAAAGAGGAAGTCAAGGAAGGAGGGAGGGAGGAGAGAAGGAAGGAAGATGGATAGATGGTAGGAAAAAAGGAAAGGAGGGAGGAGGAAAGAAAGGAAGAAGTAGGGTAGGAAGGAAAAAAGATGGATATATGGATGGAGAGATGGATGACAGGAAGGAAGGATAAAAGAAAGAGGAAGGAGGAAGGGGAGGAAGGAAGGAGAGAGGGAGAGAGGAGAGAATGAAGGAAGCAAGGGAGGGAGGGAAGAAAGAGGAAGGAACAAAGATGAATACATGGATGGATGGAAGAAAGGAAAAAAGAAAGAGGAAGGAAGGAAGGAATGAAGGAAAGAAGGAGGAAATATGGATATATGCATGAATGGATGACAAGAAGGAAGTGAAAAGGGAGAGATGGAGGGAGGGAGGAAGGAAGGGAGGAAGGGAGGAAGGAAGGGCGGGAGAGAGGAAGGAAAGAAGGAAGGAAAGAAGGAAGGAAAAAAGGAAGGAAGGAAGGAAGATGAATATATGGGTGTATGGGTGGCAGGAAGGAAGGGGGAGGGAAGGAGGGAGGGAAGGAGGAGCAAAGATAAATAGATGGATAGATGGCAGGAAGAAAAGAAAGAAGAAAGGAAGGAAGGAAGGAAGGAAGGAAGGAAGGAAGGAAGGAAGGAAGAAGGATGGGTCAATGAAAAAAAATATGTATTATGAAGCTGTAAATGCCATGCACCTATATTAGCAGAAAATATCATTTGTTTGTGAACCAAGGTGAGGAATTGAGAGGATGACACTTAGTCCAACCACCTGGGAAGCCTCTCAGTAGAGATGAACCATGGCCCTCCTCCTGCCCTTCAGGCCAGTGCACATACCACATCTTCACATTGGTTCTGATCTGAGACCATCAGGTGGAGTTCTGTTGGGGGAAAGACAAAGCAACAATAAAAGCAAAAGAAAACTTTTCAGTGAACTAATCAAAAGCCTTAATCAATTCTCCCTGTTTCCTTCTCTGCCCCCAGAGAGGAGGGAAGGCTCACATTCACAGTGAGCTCATTTTCCTGAGTGGGTTCTAATAAAGGACAGAACATTAGGTTTCTCTCTTTAAGGGAACACACCGCTCCTTTTAGAATTCATTGGGATATTTTGGAACACAAATAACAACAGTGGAAGGCACTCGTGTGGTGATAATTTAATGTAATTCCGATGTCAGTGACACGCCACAGTGGCCTAATCAGCTTCCCTGGGGGCGGTTTCTTTTGTGTTTTGCCTGGGAGAGTGGGTGCGCGGACATTCATACACCAGCCTGGCAGCCCCGTGCACATTTCCTCTTTTCTCATCTCCATTTTCAGAATGGTTTTTTTATTATAATCCAAAGGACTCCTAGGGAGACAAAAGAAGTTGGAGATTTTTCCAAACTCCTAATCAGAAGAGAGTCCACAAGCCAAAACTAGCCCACGTGCATTTTCGGGTTTGGCCTGGAAATATTTTGTAACACTTTAAAGGATTTGTTCCAACATTTAAAATAGAAGACTTTGCATGGCAATTCCAATGTCAGGCATCCCTAGAAAAATCAGAAGAGTTGACAACCTGGGACTCACCCTCCTGCACTCCAACAGTTGGCTGGGGTAGAGTAGCAGTAGCCTGCCCCTTAATTTGGCCTGCTGCGTTCTCTTATATACTATGGACCTACCAGCTTCACTTCACTCATCTGCATTTTTTGCCAGCCTTTGTGGTCACCTGACCCTGCCAATCCTGCCCCTAAGCTTTGGAAGCCTCAAGCCCTGGTCTTCTCCACAGACTAGCCTAGGTCTCTCTATTTCTTGAAGAAGAGAGCTCTGGGAGCCAACCAGGTCTGTACTGTTGTGATGGAAATTTCCACCCAATGAAAGGAAGAACTAGTTCAAGATTTCCCTTTTCTCTTTCAAAAGGTTTTGCTATAGTACACTTTCAGTCCTGCCATTTAGTTGATGCAGTTTGTTGGAATGACATTGGGCTGTTAATGGTGTTGGCCAAACTCTTTACCATTTCACTGAAGATCAGTGTCATCCAGAAGCAAGGCTATGGGGAAGAAGCAACCCAACCACCCACCTCCAGGTCCTAGGCCCAGAATATAAGGTCTAAAGGAAGGTAGATCCAGCTCTGCCCACCTGCTCACACTGCTACTCCATTTTATATGCAACTGGAGCTACAACAATAGCTCTATAGAGCATTAGGCTCAAAAGATACCTTACAAATAATTCAGTCCAGTGTTTTTTTCATCAGGAGCCAATAGAAATCAAGAAAGTGATGGTCAGGCCAGATGGCTTTAGAGCCTCCCATCACATTCAAGCATCATCAGATATTTATTAATAGCCTATTTTGTAGCCAGGTGTGGTGGCTCACACCTGTAATCCCAGCTACTCAGCAGGCTGAGGTGAGAGGATCACTTGAGGCCAGGAGTTTGAGACCAGCCTGGGCAACATAGCGAGACCTCGTCTCTAAAAAAAAAAAAAAAAAAAAAAAAAAAAAAATTTAAATTAAACAAAAATAAAAATTAAAAAAATTAAAGAGATTGTTTGTGACAAGCAGAATGGTAAGTAAAGGTAGACAAAATTCATGCCCACCCAAAATAAATCAAATATAAATGAGGAGAGGGATATGGGGGTCATTCATTTGCATAACAGGGATTTCAGCTAGACCTGATGGCTGGGAAAGATTTCCCAGTGAAATAATAAAATGTGAAGGACAAGTGGAAGCTAACTAGGTGAAGGGGAGCAAGGACAGACTATTCCAAAGAGGACGGAAGATTTCATAGGCCTGGGATGAGAGGGAACACGCAGAGTTCAAGGAATTAGAAGCAGGTCAGTGGGCGGAGATGAGACAGGGAAATGGGGAAATTTCAGACCACACATGGCCTTTCAGATCATGGTACGAGGCCTGGTCTTTATCATAAACAGAATGTAAAGGTTCTACAGTGCCATGGAGTTTCAGCCAGGAAACTCCATTTTTATCTTCTTTCTATGTTGAGATTCATGATATGTTCTCATTGGAATAAAAGATTCTATAGCTAAAATGAGTTGGAAAACCCATTGCTCCAAGCAATACTTCAAGACAAAGGGCTTTTTTAAAAAAAATTTTTTCTGAGACAAGGTCTCACTGTTTCACCCAGGATAGAGTGCTGTGGTGCCATCATGGCTCACTGCTGCCTCAACTTCCCAGGCTCAGATGATTCTCCCACCTCAGCCTCCTGAGTAGCTGGGACCACAGGCATGCACCGCCATGCCCACCCAATTTTTGGATTTTTTGTAGACATGGGGTTTCACCATGTTGCCCAGGCTGGTCTCAAACTCCTGGGCTCCAAGGAGTCTCCCACCTCGGACTCCCAATCTGGTGGGATTACAGGTGTGAGCCACCAAGCCTGGCCAAGATAAGGGCCTTGAAAGCAGACCCTGCCCCTTGAGAAAGAAGGATGGCACGGTGGGGAGAAAGAGTGAGAAGTTGAGAGGAAAGGCCAGATGTGGTCCCTGGAGAGTGAGACTGCAAATGGTGGCCATGCATCAGAGTGGGATTAGAGCCAGAGGATGAATCTCAGCCTTGGGGTCAGAACTCCCATGCTTGGGACGGGGGTTGGCAAAAATAAAGTAGAATTAACAAGGCATGGGCTGAAGGTCCAGATGAAGACAGAAGCCCTGTTATCAGAACCAAAGCCCAGTGCTAGATATGTGAGCATCCAGGAGGGCTGGGTCCTAAATCCTGGAGGATGGGGGCGCATAGGCTCCCTACATTCCTCCCACTAATGATGTTCAGTATGAATTGCGTGGCTGGCTGAGACGAGGTTTAACTTAGCCATATAAACTTCTCCCTGACCCCCAGGTTTTCTTTTAAAGCAAAATAGCTGCTTCATCATGGAAACAGAGTCTTTGACTTAACAATGGACTATTACAATTCCAAATGAGAGCATCAGAGACCTAATACAAGGAAGCAAGGAAGTGAATTCGGCTTCTGGCTCCAGACACCGGCTGGGTGGTCCTGGACATGAACATTTACCATGCTGGGCATTTGCTTTCCGACCTGTGGAGCGGAAACACTGATATGTTCACTTTAGCTTGAACTTTGCCTTTACTATGGAAGCTGTCATAACACATGCAATCTTTATCTGTTTAGAGGATTGTAATCAACTCATAGCCGTGGACATTGTCACTCCAAAATGCAGTTCATTCACAGATCACTCCCCCCGAGCCTGTCCCTGCATACTAAGTTAACAACCCCTGGTTACTTTTATTTATTTTCTTCCTCTACAAGAAGGATTAAACCTTCCCTTCTCTTCCTAACACCCAGCACACAGCTGGACTAGGCAAAATTCTTAAATTAGAATGTGGATTTTGAGAGGCTGAGGCAGGAGGATGGCTTGGGACCAGGAATTTGAGACAAGCCTAGGCAAGACCCTGTCTTTACAGAAAATACAAAAATTAGCTGGGTGTAGTGCCGTGCACCTGTAGTCTCACCTACTTGGGAAGCTGATGTGTTAGGATTGCTTGAACTTAGGAAGTCTAGGCTGCAGTGAACCGTGATCATGCCACTGCTCTCCAGTTTGAGCAATAAAATGAGATCCTGTCTCTTAAAAACCGAAAAAGAAAGACCTTGAGCAAGCATGGATTGGGCCCCCAGGACAAGCCCAACATTGTGCAAGGCACAGAGGCAGTACAGGGACTTCCCAATGAAGGCCTCTGTCCACACATTGCTTAATAACCAGTGGCATTCATAGTAGTATGTCAAGAATTCAAAGAGGTCTGCCAACTGCAAAAGAAACTAATGACTTTGGAGATCAGTGACCTTCTTGAGTATCTTGGAAAGGAAAAGCTATACAGTCTAATGGTTAAGAAAAAAAGGCATTGGGATAAATTTTGTTTTAAACCTAGCTGTGTGTCCTTGAGCAGCTCACTTCACCTCTCTGAGCCTGGTTTCTTCATCTGAGAAACGGAAGCAGTGATAGTTCCTGCCTCACAGAGCTGTCCTGAGGATTAAAGAAGTAGATGCATGTGAAGTATTTCATGCAGGGCCCAGCACACGGAAAAGAACCAATAAACTTCAGCTATTCTTAGCTGCTTGCATCCTAGACCCGTTTTCTCAGATAGAACATTTGCAGGAACATGGATTAAAGGTTATAGATTCCCTGATGGGGAAGAAGAGGGAGGAAAAAACTTTAAAGTCCTGAAGGAGCCAGAACTATACAAAGCAGGAATATCATGTGGAGTATTATATATAAGAAATGCTGGTCGGATCTCCTGCGGAATTTCAGGAAGGAAGCAGCTTGCCCAGAGAAAAGGTGTGAACAGACAGACAGCAACACCTTGTTTTTTTCAGAAGCTTCAACAAAAGGATTTTGGAGCCAGTTGGCCCAGATTTGGAGGGGAGGAAGAAAAGAGTGGGTTGCCTGCAGTCAGAAAGAGACTGAAAGGAGAAGGGGAAAAAAGTAGAAAACACAGAATTATGACTTGGGGAATAGACAGAGTTTGCGGGGATGTTTCTGGGTGGGTGGTGGGCATGGCATTGATCAAACTTATAACACTGATGAATAGAAGCATATAAATGACTACATAAAGGAATACATTTAGAGTGCCTAGCATATGACAAAAAAAATGCTCAATGTGATTTAGTACGTATTCACTGGGCAGGCACTAAATAAGTGTTTATTGAACTAAAGAAATGAAAGTGGTACATACTTTTTAAGGGAGGAGAACAGAATCATTCAAGAAAAATGTTTCTCAGCCCTGAACTTTCATCACATGGGTGGTACTTGGTTAGAAGCGAAGATCGAATTACATGTATCAGTAACTTTGTAATTTACTTAAATTTATTGTTTTAATCATGATGTTAAATGAGATCATTGTAGAGTTTATGTTTGGCCTAAGATGTACTTCTTTTTTAAAAAAATTTAGATTCACTTGGTATATGTGCTTGTTACACATGTGTTACATGCACAACGGCGGGGTTTAGACTCTAGTGCACCCATCACCCAAATATTAAATATTTTACCCAATAGGTAATTTCTCAACCCTCACCCCACCTCCCACTCAGACGTACTTCTGCATGTTCTTGGTGAGGTCCTGGTCTTCTTTATCCTTGCTTGGAAAACTTGCTGGATAGATGACTCCCACCATCTTGAAATGGCAAACCAAAATGGGAGAGGCGATTCCTTTTGTTTCCAAAAGAAAACGGATCCCTGATGGAGACTCAGGAAGGGATGAAAGAAAAAAAGAAAAGGCTCAATCCATATCAATCTGTAAGAACACTGGAGAGCCCAGCTGTAAGAGGTAAAGAGAAAAAAGGGAGCAAAAAGGAAACCCCATAAAGAAGTAAATGAATGAATGAAAAGAATTCCTCAGGCCTTCATTTCATAGACTGAAGGTTGTGCCCCCAGCCTAAGGTGGGTTTGGATCAAGTGCTCAATCCCAGTGACTTGTCAGGGATCCTTTCAGATGTGTTCACCTCTGGGAAGAAGGGCCATTCGCCTGGGGTGAGCAGGGATCTGAGGAAACGTTTAGGGCATCTTGACTGATGAGCTGAGCCTTATCTACAGAGCAGTGTGAACAGCCTGATGTGATGAGCTCACTTTGCAAGGCACTGAACCATCCCAGCTTCTCGCTGACAGAAGCAGAGCAGAGGTCCTGGACGCTCCTTATCGCATGACGGGAGCACTTGGTGAAGCCATGGAAATTGGATTTGAGTGATTCCCGTCTTCCTCTCTCCCTGCCCCCAAACTAGAGCATTCTGACAATCCAGCAAGCTTAAAGGAACAGCCCCTGTCAGAAGCAAAGCCCAGAGAGGAAGAAACAGAAAACCAGGGAGAGCCGGGACCTTGGGCAGTCCCACATAGTCAGTTGGTGAAGGAGCTGGAAATGATCTAGCTCTTTCTGCTAAATCAGTCTTTCCTGTCTCAGAACTTTTCCTGAGAAATCACCCAATCCCTAAGGGGACAGCTGACCTGTCCCAAGTGGTGGATGTTTAGTTTATTGTCCTAAGAAATGATCCAGCAGGGGCCGAGTGTGGTGGCTCACACTTGTAATCCCAGCACTTTAGGAGGCTGAGGCGGGAAGATCACTTGAGGTCAGGAGTTCGAGACCAGCCTGGCCAACATGGTAAAACTCTGTCTCCACTAAAAGTACAGTAATTAGCTGGATGTGGTGGTGTGCAACTGTAATCCCAGTTAATCAGGAGGCTGAAGCAGGAGAATCATTTGAACCCGGGAGGCGGAGGTTGCAGTGAGCTGAGATTGCACCATTGCACTCCAGCCTTGGTGACAGAGTGAGACTCCATCTCAAAAAAAAAGAAAGAAAAAGTAAAAGAAATGGTCCAGCAGGTAAAAGTAGTGTCCTTATGTGAATAAAAACAATTTGGCAATCATCATTATCATCATCAAAATGGCCAAAATTTATCAGACATCATGCTATTAATTTGTATTAAATCTGTACAACCACCCACTAGGTCATTCTCATTATTGTCCCCAGTTTGCATATGAAAAATCTAAGCCTTTGAGAGGTAAAGTCACTTGCTCAAGGCCATATAACCAGGAGGGAAGTGGTAGGGTTTAGCCTGGACCCCTTGATGTCTGGTGTCAATGCCAGAGCTCTTAACCACTGGGCTCTCCTGCACCCCTGAGGGTTAAATGGGAATAACTGGGATTTGAACCCAGGACTTCTGACTCTTTAGTGCTTTGCTCTTTTGACTAATGATGATAACAGTAACTCATTAATTATCATCTCATTTATTCCACACAATGGCTTTAAGTACCCGTGTGGCAACTTGCACTCCTCCAGGATTACACTGCTGGTAGGTAGCAGAGCTGGGACCCCAGAATGCCCCATTCTTCCCTTCCCACCACCACAGTGACATTTCAAAACCTGACACTGACTATAACCCTCCAACCCTTAAAACCAAACCCAGGCTCTTCTTTGGAACTTACAAGACATGCACAATCAGGTCCTGGCTATCTTCTTCTGTATCAGTGACATCCTCCCTTTTTTTCTTTCGGCCACACTGATCTGCTTGTGGCTCCTGCCAACACAGGGCTTTTGCACTTGCTGTTCCCTCTTCCTAAACATTTCTGTAAACCCCTTCCTGACTTTTGGCCTGATTACCTTCTACTTCTCTTTCAGGCCTCAGTGTAAGTGTCACTTCTGAAGACAGCTCTTTCTCTTCCTCTGGGGTATCTATCTATTTGTGGTTCCACATTAATGTGATTATTTAATTAGGTAATGTTAAGTCTCTGCCCATCCAATTTCAATTTGTGTGGCCATAAGCAAGTCCCCCACTCTGGGCCTCACTCTTCCAATCTGCAAAATGGATGACAAGGCCCCACGGTTCTTCCAAGATCAGCTTATATGGCCCCAGTGTGCCTCGCAAATACAACATGTTCTGTGGGACTCCTGCTCCTGAGGGATTTCCCCATACGGCATTTTCTAAAATTCCCTTGCCACCTGGTGCGATGGAAGGCAAAGTGCCTGGCTTTCTTTCATGAGAGGTGAATTGAATTCTGAACGTAGAAGGCACTTCTGAGGCTGATGTAGACAAGAAATGAACACAGACACAGGCTCCCTCTGCAAACAGTTCCTGGAGACCCTTCTCTGTCCTGTCAATCTCCTGGGTGCTGGAGAGCAGAGATAAATTAGACACACTTCCTGCCTTTGAAAAACACACAGTTGAGTAGGAAAACAGATGCAGGAACATACACAGCCATCAGGTAGAGAGAAAGAAAAACAATGTCCCCCATTTATTGAGGACATGCTTTGTGTCAGGCCAGTGATGAGCACTTTGTAAATACCCATTCATTACCCCTTTGCAACCCTAACCAAAGCCACCTGAACCTCTAGTTTTGTTTGTTTTGTTTTTTTACTTTTAAGTTTTGGGATACATGTGCCGAATGCGCAGGTTTATTACATAGGTATAATACATGTGCCATGGTGGTTTGCTGTACCTAACAACCCGTCATCTAGGTTTTAAGCCCTACATGCATTAGGTACTTGTCCTAATGCTCTCCCTCCCCTTGCTCCCCACCTCCCGACAGGTCCTGGTGTGTAATGTTCCCCTCCCTGTGTCCATGTGTTCTCATTTGAACTGCTAGTTTTATATACATTATTGAGACTTAAAGAGGTGAATTAGGCTGGGCTTGGTGGCTTATACCTATAATCTTAGCAATCGGGAGGATCACTTGAGGTCAGGAGTTCAAGACCAGCCTGGCCAACATGGTGAAACTCTGTCTCTACTAAAAATACAAAAATTAGCTGGGTGTAGTGGTGCATGCCTGTAATCCCAGCACTTTGGGAGGCCAAGGCAGGTGGATCACTTGAGGTCAGGAGTTTGAGACCAGCCTGGCCAACATGGTGAAACTCTGTCTCTACTAAAAATACAAAAATTAGCTGGGTGTAGTGGTGCATGCCTGTAATCCCAGCACTTTGGGAGGCCAAGGCAGATGGATCACTTGAGGTCAGGAGTTCGAGACCAGCCTGGCCAACATGGTGAAACTCTGTCTCTACTAAAAATACAAAAATTAGCCAGGCATAGTGGTGCCTGCTTGTAATCCCAGCTACTTGGGAGGCTGAGGCAGGAGAATCACTTGAACCCAGGAGGTGGAGGTTGCAGTGAGCCGAGATTGTGCCACTGCACTCCAGCCTAGGCAACGGAATGAGACTCCGTCTCAAAAAAAAAAAAAAAAAAAGAAAGAAAGAAGGAAAGAGGTGAAGTAAGCACCCGGTCCCCCTGAAGAGTCATGGGCTTTTCCTTTCTATTTCTTTGCCTTAAATCATTCCCCAGCCGTACTCAGAAAGTTCTGGATTCGAGTGCTGGTTATGCCTCTAATTGGTACATCACTTCTTTAAGCCTGAGCTCCCTCCACTAGCAAAGTAGAAATAGCATCACCTTAGTCACAGGGTGGTTGTAATGTTTAAATAAAACAAATCTTGTAAATATTCCCAGTTCGTCATAGAAGATGTTCGAGAAATACAAGTTTCTTTTTTTTTTTTTTTTTTCGCTCCTGGCAAATATCAGTAGGAAAGCAGGTAGGAAGAAAACAACCCACAATGGCAAAAATGAACAAGATTGGCCAAGTCTGAGCCCTCTTGCCTTTTTGGGTTTTTTTGTTTGTTTGTTTGTTTGTTTGTTTTACAAAATCTGTTTTATATATAGACAGTTTGAAAGAATTAAGAAATTAGAAAATTTCACTGAGCAAATTATAGTACTTGCTCCTTTCTTTTCCATATGGACTCTTGTCTCAGACTTCAAGAACCTATTTGATGTGAATCCATCTCCTGAACCCAGGAAACCTACACAAGCCAGTAAATTAACCACTTTCTAGGGCATTTTTAAAAATCTGAGGCCATGAGAAAAAAGAAGTAATAATTAAAACAACTAAGAAGAGAAGTCCAAGGAGGATCCTTAAAGTTCTGGGTATGTGAATAAGGCAGATGTAGCCTCAGCAATAAAGAGGATCATGCAATGCCTGGTGACAGTGATGAAAATAAAAAGAACAGTGTCACAGGGAGGGGAACAACACACACCAAGGCCTGTTGAGGGAGTGGGGGGAGGGAGAGTATCAGGATAAATAGCTAATGCAGGCGGGACTTAATACCTAGGTGATGGATTGACAAGTGCAACAAACCACCATGGGACACGTTTACCTATGTAACAAACCTGCACATCCTGCACGTGTATCCTGGAACTTAAAATAAAATAAAAATTTGAAAAAAGAGCAGTGTCTGTCCAACAGCATACCAGGTAGGTGAAGAGGCTTCTGGGGTGGGGATGCCAGTGAGCTTTGATGGGTGAAATAAGCCTCACAGGAAGTGGAGAGACACAGAAGTGGGAGTCTTGTAGCTCCAGTTAGAACCCTAGGTCCACCACCTACTCACTGTGAGACCCCAGGCAAGCGGCTCCACCTTTCGGGGCCACAGATACCACAGATGCCATATCTGCAAAATGGACATCATCATACATTGATCATTCAACAAATATTTACTGATCTCCGGCCACGTACCAGGCAGGGTGCTGGAGCTACATCAATGAACAAGACTGGTAAAACCCTGCCAGTGAAGCTGACATTTGCATAGAATTGTAAGTCAGCAACAGTAATAACAGTGAATCTGCCACTGACCCTCTCCTCCTCAATTCTCCCCACATCCCTTTGTGGCAGGCAGAGCAGCTGTTCTGTCCCCATTGTGCAGATGAGGAGACCGAGGCCTAGTCACACACCTAGCATTGGGCTGCAGGGCTCCTGACTCTCCACTTAGTTGCCTGTGTGTTAGTTGCCTGTCTGTCAGTTGTCTTGGGTGAAGCAGGTCTGATTGCCAGGTGAGATGATGATGAGACAGGTGCTACACAGGCTTCTTCCTCTGGCTGGAACTCATCCCTATAATGTTACCATATGTAAAGCCTACAGAACCTGTCACAGTCACTGTCATATGGTCCTGCAATCCTCTGCCTGTCCCTCCCCCATTAAATTGTGAGCTCATCCATGGCAGGGGCCACTTGGTATCCCCAGAGCTTAGCATGGGGTCCAGCACCCAGTAAGCACTCAGGTAGCACATGATGAATAAAAGAATGGGTGAATTGAGAGAAGGAGAAAGGAAGGAAGGGGGAATGTGCTTACATCACACAATAAATACTGTATGAATGGATGGATGGATGGATGGATGGATGGATGGATGGATGGATGGATGGATAGATGATGAGTGGTTGATTGGAGGGAAGGAAGAAAGGAAGGAAGGTGGGAGGGAAAGAAGGAAAGGTGAATGGATAAAAGAAGAAAGAAAAGAAAGAAGAGAGGGAGAGGAAGAGGAAAAAGTAGGGATGGAGAGAGGGAGAAATAGGCAAATTTCCTTTGGAAGAGTCAATGAATGTTGAACAAATAAAGTATTAAATACAACCCAGATCCCTTCTTTTGCCTGCTTAGCTTACCCCCGGGCCTTAGTCTACTGACCTTCCCTTCATCCTTCAAACTGCAGTTAAATCTTACCTCTGTAGTCTGTTGCAGCCCACAGAGACTGGTCTTTTTTCAAGCCTTGTAGTGTTCCTCCTATCTAATTTCGAATTAACATCTTGGTTGCACACTCTTACCTCCCCTAATTGAAACCGACTATAGCACTTGTTAGCATTGGGTAGTGGTTACCATCACAGGCCTATAAGAGGAAAACTAGCTGGCAGAATTTTGGCTCTGTCACTTTGCTAGAAAGTGACTGAGAAAGTCATTCCAACTCCCAGAGCCTTCGTTGCCCCAAGTGTGAAATAGACACACTGCCTCACAGAGGTATTAGGAAGACTTACACCCTGAGAAAGTGTACGAGGAGCTTCATGTGAAGCCCGGCACATAGCAAGCACTTGCTCGCGTCAATGGCTGTCATTACTATTGTTGTCTAACCTGTGACTGTCTCATCTACTCAACAATATTTTAAGGTTCTAAGAGAAAAGCACCATCTCTTGTACCTGGTGTGTGTGCGCCTGAACTCATGCGCGTGCACGCACGTGCACGCACACACACACACACACACACACTCCCTAGTACAGGACTGGATAACCAGAATGCTTATTGGTTGATTTCTGCTTGGACCCAAGTCAAGAAAGTTTCATTTCTAAAGATTTATGGTAGGTCAGAATCAATTCGCCAATGGTTTTATCCAAGCCAATCTTTTAGAAATGGCCTTATTGCAGGAAACCAGAGACAAATGAAAAAGCAATCTGGGTGCATGTTGTCAACAAGCTTGTGGGAGCTTCTAATACTATTTCCCTGTTGAGGTATCAATAGGAGAGAAGACAGTTTCCCAGAGCATGGGCCCGGTGCTCCCTCCACATAATCGCCTGGGGTGGCAGTGGGTGACTGGTTAAAATGACGATTTCTGGGATCCAGTCCAGACTTACTAAATCAGAAACTCTAGAGTTATAGCCTGGGAATCTGCATTTTAACCCACTCCTTAGATGATTCTGGTGCATGCTTAGGGAATTGCTGCCATGCCCAGCCTCATAGGAACATAGAGTGCAGCACTTGGAGGGCCTTTGAGGGTTTCCAGTCCAACTTCCTCACTTTACAGATGGAGCAAGTGAGGCACAGAGAGGTTAAGTAGCTTATGCAAGGTCACACAGCAAGGCAGTGACACAAACTGAAGGCCTCACTGGCCAGCTGGCTTTACTCCATTGCATCACCCACCTTTTCCTCTGGAAGGAGTTATTGCTGGCTCTGCAAGGGGAAGAGGTGACCAGCATTATTGAGGCTTTCTTGTGTTCTAGCCACTTGACACAGGACCTTCTAGCAATCCTAAAGGCTAGGTATTACCATGCCTATCATTCTGGAGAAAAAAAACTGAGGATTGGAGAGAAAGCATCATGTTTGCTGAACAGCAAAATCCTCTGGTGTATAAGACAAATCTCAATATCATAGGGAAGAACTGGGGGGAACTCCCACATACATGTGAAATGATTTGAAAATGGGTTTACATAAAAAAATTTTTTTTATTTATGTAAACGGGGTATATTATATGCTAGAACACAGTAGGAAATCTCTGGCCCATGACTTGCTGTTGTTAGAATTTTATCCATCGCAGTGGTTCTTAACCACGGGCAATTTTGCCCACCAGGAGACATCTGACAATGTCTGGAGACATTTCTGGGGGTCACACCTGGGGTGTTTGCTACTGGCATCTACTGTGTAGAGTCCAGAGAGGCTGATTAACATACTATGATGCATGGGACAGCCTCCCACATTTTAATTATCTGGCCCCAAATGTTATTAGTGCCTAGGTTGAGAATTCCTGATCTGTAAGACGTGAACTTTTTACTTTTGTTGTGACATCTCTGTGGCTACCTCCCCTGTAGGAGTTGTAGCAGCTCACCCCAGACCTGGTAGTCACGGGGTTCTTTCCTTAGCTGTTCTGTCTTCCACCCACAAAATGGGTGTATCACAGTGCTGTTAGATGATGTGAGGAGAAGAAGAGAGAAAATAGGTTATGTGTGAACCAAGTCTCCTGCCAAAGATTTTACTTCTTTACCAAGAAGTAAAATTAGACTCCAAGTCCAGGTAGGTCTCATTCCAGAATTAATGATATTTCAAGTGTTGTTCTTGCCTCATAGATGAATCCTCCGTATACTCCATATATTTTGCAACATAAGCCACTAAATTTCCTTGCATTGAACACAATCTATTTTTAATTATATTGTAGAGTAAATTGGATTTCACAAGTTTAATTTCAAGCACAAATTGTGGCTCCTCAGCCTCCCCTTCAGCGGTAAGAGGTATTGCTTGGGAGCTAAGAATGTGGATTTGTGATCAGCCTGAGTTTGAATCTTGGCCCAGCTGATTTTTAGCTGTGTGACCCTGAAAAAAAAAAAACTCTTGGTTTCTCTGGAACTCAGTTCCCTCCTCCAAAATGTGGAGATAAAAATAGAACCCACTTAAAAGGATTATTGTGCATTTTAAATCAAATAATGCGTATAAAACACTTCGTATGGTGCCTGGTACATGAAATGCCCTCAATAAATATCAGCAGTAATAATTATTATCATCATGATCATTGTCATCATAATTGTCATTATAATTAAGGCCCCCGGATAGGGAGAAGGTGGTAGATCGGAGAGTTTGGGGAATACCAGGCATTTGTAAAACAAAGCTGGTACAGTCTGGATCTGATAATTCATCACTTACTAAATTTGACCCATCATTTTTGCTTTTAATGAAAATATATTCAACATTGGAACTAATTACTATTAAATTGGCCTTGTTATTAAGCATCAAGGGATCAATCGTGGACTCAGTGGGTTATCGTCATTGAATAAAATGTCTCAAGGAGAAAAAAAAAGTTGAATTAATACACAATCCTGGAGCCAATTGAAAAATCCCTGATAACACTGGCTGTTGCTGACAATTAATTCTAGGAGTCTGTAAATCATGAAAGAGATTTGGAGGCAGAAACCAAGTTAGAAGAAGAAATGAAGAATTCAACTCATGCTGGCTCTCTCAGAGGTTCTATAACCAAGCGGGAGTTAGGGAGATTTGAGGAAACCTATTACTCCAACGAGGGGTATGGGGCAGAAGGAGACCTGAACTGAGAGTCAGCCTGGCAGGGCCTGGCTGAGCTTCTGTTCTCTATTACTGGGTGCAGGGGTAAAGGGGGAGAGAAATTTGAGCTATCAGAGAAGGAGACAGACACAGATCATCTAGTGCCCTTAAGCCCATGGCAAAGAGTTTGGGCTTACTCTATGTGTAATGGGAAATCTTTGTTGGGATTAGAGCAGGGAGTGGCTTCATAGGATTGTGTAAAACTCACTCTGGCCACTAGACTTCAGAAAGACAAAGTGGGAAACTGGTAGGAAGTTATTGCAGTTGTCTGGATAAGAGTCTACAGAGGTTTGACATAGGATTAGGGTGGTGGCAGTGGTGATGGAGAAGAGCATACAGATACAGGATATGTTTTAGAAGTGAAGCTGGGAGGAAGTGCTAATAGACTGGCTGTGGAGGGTAAAGGAGAAGGTAGGCAATCAAGGATGCCTCCTAGATTAGAGTTTAAGTAGTTAGGTAGATGTTGATAACCTGCATCAGTCAGCTATTGCCACGATAATGCTGTGTAACAAACTACCCCCAACTCAGGGACTTAGAACTGCAACCACATGACTCTGCAGCCATCTGCAGTTCAGCTGGGCTATAATTAGAAAATCTATTTTAGATGTGCCACTAGCTATTGTTACAAAAAAAGCCCTACAATTAACATGTTTTACTTTGGGGCCTAAAACAAACAAACAAATAAGCTACTCTAAACAAATGAAAAAAATCAATGTTTGAAGAATCTGTGGTGGTCTGACCCTAAAGCGACCTGAAAAGATTTGTCCCAGCCATTCTACAACTCAGGACATCGAGAGAGGAGAACACTCCAATTTCTCCCAGGCTCAAGTAATTTCAGTTTTCTGATTAGCTTGGTGCAGCTCGCAGGAACTCTGTTGGGCAGATAACTTGTCACACCAAACACAGGACGAACTCATCACTGGTCAGGAAGCCAACTCAGTCAGAGAGATTGGCTTGCCTCCCCCTAATCAATGCCATCCACAAAACACTAAGAATCACAACCACTGCCAAGTCAGCTCTTGCTCCTCCATTACTAGTTTTGAGCAGCGGGATCACTCAGTCTGTCAGAAGCTATTAGACTCGGATTGGCTGATTTTGAGAAGGAGGGTGGGGGGATTTTTTTCAAGGACAAGCTGAACACATAGAAGGGAAAACACAGTGGCCCTAGCCCAGCATCCATGGCTGGGGAATTAGATGATTCAAAGAAGAAAGACAACCGACAAGATGATGTTTTTGGCTGTGTTAGGATAATGCATTGTGTTCCCCACTGAGAAAGAGGGATTAGGGATGTGCTTGAGGAAAATTGTTGCCATCCCAAACAGCAATTTGCAATCTGGACCGGAAGTAAGTAAGTGGGACTCCACGAGAAACCTTAAGCAGCTGCATTTAGGAACAAGCTGGGCTGACTGACTGTGGCTGTCTGGAAGGTGAAGGACTTTGCAAATAAAGAATGGCTTCTAGTTCCACCCAGCAGCAAATCTTCCCTTGGCTTTCACTTCTCAACTCAAGATTCCCCCCATGCCCTAGACCTGGTCCTCTCTCTGCACTATTTGCTGGCTTAGTGAACGATGTCACCATATGTGTGGTTGAGCAAAACAAAAACTTGAAAGTCATCCATTACTCCTTGCTCTCTCTCACTTCCCTTATCCATCCATCTCCAAGTCCTGTTAATTTTGCCTCATAAATATTTCTCAAAGTAACTCGATTTTCTCCAGCCCTGCTGCCACCACCCTGGTCTATGCCACCATCAGCTCTCACCTGGCCAACTGCAACCATCCCTCACTGGGCCTTTGGCTTCCAGCTTGTTTTGCTTTCCATCCATCCTTCACATTGCTTGCCATAGAGATCTTTTCAAAACACACATCTGCCAACTCCACCTTCCTGTTATAAAACCCTTCTGTGACTCCCCATTGCTTTCAGAATAAAGACCAAAATGATGAATGTGATCCACTGTTCCCAGCGTGGTCTTGTTCCCTGCCCACCTCTCACCACAGCTCAAGCTGTTCCATGGGCTTGCAACACACTTCCCTCCAACTTTCACCAAGTTCACTTAGTGGCTTCTCAAATTCCATCTCAAGCATCAGTTCTGGATAGCACCTCTCTGTTGCTCCCAAACACCCTTAGATTTGAAATCAGAACCTTAAGCATATCAGAGAATCAAATTCTTTTCCTTCAGTGCCCTTATCTCAGCTAGTAAATATGCCTTTGTGGATATTTTGTGTGTATGTGTATGTGTGTGTGTGTGATTATTCAGTTGAAATCAGACTCCTGGTGAGCTCTATGGCGGAAACTATGGATAAGTTTACTGAACACCCAACCCCCTCCCATCCTCTCTAGCCTTTCTCTACAATGGATGAATTTCCAGCTTTCCTTGCACCCAGGAATGGCCATGTGACACCATCTGGCCAATGAGAGGTAAGCAGAAGCTGCCAGCTGAGACCTGCAGGAAAGATTTTGAAGAGAGCAGACTCAACTTGGATGCCCTTTTTCCTTTTGCCTCTTCCCTTTGTTCTTCTCTGAAATAGAGAGACAAAGACCCCTTCTACCATGAAGAATGAAACCACACAATAAAGATGAGAGAGCAGAAAGAGGAGCTGGGGTCCTTGTTGTCACTGTTGGTGGTCTGGTCAGCTTTAGTCCACGTACCACAGACCTCTTACTGCCAGTAGGTCAGGGTTTCCTGTTAGTAGCAGCTCAGTTCAATTCTAACCGATACAAGCTCCATGAACATGTGCACTGTGTCTATTTTTGTTCCCCACGCATCCCCGGCGCAGTGTCTGACACATAGTCTCTGCTCAGCGAACATCTGCCGAACGAGTGGCTGGAGAGAGCACTGTCTTTGGAGTCCTGCATATTTGGGCTCAGAATCTTGCTTTGCAGCTGAAGGCTGTGTGGCTGCTTAATTTCTCTGAGCCCCAATTTCCTCAAGCATAAAAAATGGATGATAACATCCCAAAGGGTTATTCCGAAGGTCTAATGAGCTGACGTGTAGAAAGTGTCAGACCTTGACTAGAAGCTCAGTTAATAGTGTTTGTTGGGCTCTGTTTTATTTTTAGAGTTGAGGTCTCACTCTGTTGCCCAGGCTGGAGGGCAGTGGTGTGATCATAGCTCACCATAGCCTTGAACTCCTGGATTCAAGCAATCTCCCCACCTCAGCCTTCTGAGTAGCTGGGGGGCTACAGGCATATGCCATCGTGCCCAGCTAATTTTTAATTGTTTTTTGTAGAGACTGGTTCTTGCTGTATTTCCCAGGCTGGTCTTGAACTCCTGGCTTGAAGTGATCCTCTCACCTCAGCCTCTCAAAGCACTGGGATTAGAGGCGGAAGCCACCACACCCACCCTTTGTTCGTAGCACAATTATGAGTGATTGGATCTGTCACCTCCAAATGTCACTTTGGGTGCTGACTGTGTACAAGGCACTATGATAGGCACTTGGGGTGCTAGGGAAGTCTGTGGAGTGGCCTCTGCCCTCCAGGACTGGGCTGCTCACTTAGTGATGGAAGATTTGCACACATGCACGGAGAACTCACAATGCCCGTCTGTAAAAATGTGCCAGTGGCCACAGAAGGGACACAGGCCCTGTGAGAGTGGAGGAAGGGGCAAAATAATGTGCATTGATAAAATTGTCCCTGGGAGCAGTGCAGGACAGGGAGCCTGCTTCCTCTGCATTCACTTACTTAACAAACACTTATCAATCACCTTCCATGAAGCAGCTAGGTGCTAGGATAACACAGGCACCCACCAACAGAGGTGCAGAAATGATTAAATGAATATTCTTGCCTGCCTGAACAATGGATTAAATGAGCAAGTGCGTGAACAAATGAACTTCTGAAGAAAAACAAACGAGCTAGAAAATGAAAGGAGTATTCCCAGGAAATAACCATGCTCTAAAAAATGAGAGTCTGGGTCGATGAAGGACCAGGCTGCAGGCTTGTGGCCCGAATCAGGGGGGGGAAATGTGGTCGGGCGAGGGGCGGAGTTAGGATGGGAAGGTAAGGCTACAATACACACCCTGCCCCCTGCCCCAATGTCCTGTATGTGACACTATGCCACTTGTCACTCCACACGTTTTTGCTGGAAACCACGTATACACCAGCATGGTGCTGGGCTATGGGTACCCAATGGAGAAGAGGACAAAACCATTCAGCCCTCTGTACCTCATTATGCTTTCCAACCTTCCCTCCTTCCCAGTTCTGCTTCCTCCTCTCAGCCCGCCTTGAGGATAGCAGAGATGATGGTGGATCTAATCTAATACGAATGGTAGTTGCCACTTACTGGGGGCTTGCTTAGAGCAAAGTGCTCTCCGAACATCTCCTTTAATGATCACAGTAACACCATGGGTTAGGGAACCATTGCAATGAGGCAATTGAGGCTCAGAGAGGAAAAGCAACTTCCACGAGGTCCCACAGCTATTCAATGGCTGCACCGGAACAGGAACCCGAGTCTGGCCTCTTTGTTACTGTGCTTGCCTCCTCGAGTTTTTAATCTAAGCAAGTGAGGATCAAAGTTTAAGGTGCATCAGAGGATGCTTTTGAGGGATTACCTGTGACCACTATGTTGATTGTAGTGTTGGTTTCATGGATGTATGTATGTCAAATTGTATTAAACTGTTCTTTTTTTTTTTGAGACAGAGTCTTGCCCTGTCACCAGGCTGGAGTGTGTGGCACGATCTTGGCTCACTGCAACCTCTGCTTCCCAGGTTCAAGCGATTCTCCTGCCTCAGCCTCCCGAGTGGCTGGGATTATAGGCATGCGCCACCACACCTGGCTAATTTTTGTATTTCTACGAGAGTCGGGGTTTCACCATGTTGGCCAGGTTTGTCTGGAACTCCTGACCTCAGGTGACCCACCCGCCTCGGTCTCCCCAAGTGCTGGGATTACAGGTATGAGCCACCGTGCCCGGCCTCCAGAGACATTTTAATCAATTATGTTAACTTTTATTGAGTATCTCCTATATGTCAGGCTCTGCCCCGGGCCTGAAACTGTACTCTTTAAATGTACAATTTATTATATGTCAATAATGTCTCCATTCAGCTGTTTTAAAAAAAAATCAAAATAATTAATATGCATAACAATCTCTCAGGCTGCATATTAGAAGACTCTCAGACCCCACCCATTGCCAATAGGGATTTTGATTCAGCAGCTCTGGGGTGAGGCCCAGCAATCTGTGACTTAAGGAACATCCTCTGGAGGATTCTGACTCTGCTGCCCCAATTTGTGTGTAGCCTGAGGTCCTTAATACAACTGCACCTCAGCATCCCTTAGGGAACATTTACAAAACACCAAGGCGTAGGACTCATTCCAGATCTGCTGAGACAGGGTCCCTGGGAATGGGACCTGGAAGCAGGTATTTTTTTGAAAGTTCCCCAGATGATTCAAATGTGCAGCCAGGACTGGGAACCACCACTGAGCTAAGAAGCATTTCAGGACGTCAGGCTAGGGCTGTTCAAAGCCAGGTGCAGGTCTTAACAAATGCCCCCTGCTCTGCCAGGAAAGGCAAGTCAGGTCCTGCAGATATTCCAGAAGAAATGGAAGGCCCAAATTCTCTTGCTAAAATAAGCCTTCTCTCTCTCAATCCTGCAATTGTTCTTAATACATGTGGCATCATGTTCGTCAATAATCTCCTGGGCACAGCATCTGAGAAGCCATGCACAGCACCCGCAGCTGTAAAGACGTCTGCTGTGTAGGAGCTGAGGCTAAGCCATGGTCCTGGCATCAGCATCCACAGGAACAGGCATCCCTCCAGCTCAGCTTACAGGCTGTAGAGCTAAGGGTGACTGAGACAAGCAGAATCTGCTGTTTCATGAAACCCAGAGGCAGAGCTAGCAGGGCCATGAGAACCATCTCATCAAGCCCCTCGCTGTACAATTTGGGAAACTGAGGGAGAAAAAAAGATAACCACTTGAGGGTTACTCCTTTTTTTTTTTATTATACTTTAGGTTTTAGGGTACATGTGCACAATGTGCAGGTTTGTTACATATGTATCCATGTGCCATGTTGATTTCCTGCACCCATTAGCTCGTCATTTAGCATTAGGTGTATCTCCTAATGCTGTCCCCGCCCCCCCCACCCCCCACCCCACAACAGTCCCCGGAATGTGATGTTCCCCTTCCTGTGTCCATGAGTTCTCATTGTTCAATTCCCACCTACGAGTGAGAACATGCGGTGTTTGGTTTTTTGTCCTTGCAATAGTTTACTGAGAATGATGTTTTCCAGTTTCATCCATGTCCCTACTTTACTCCTTAACCATAAAGGTAAAAAAAAAAAAAAAAAAAAAAGAAGTTTCTTCTCCGTGCAGCCTGCCTTGATTGCACTGTCTCTCTCGTGCTTTGGGACCCTGGTCAGGTCATTCAGTCATTCAACAAATACTTATTGAGCACTAACTCTGCGCCAGGCACAGAGCTGAGTGCTGGGATAACAGCCATGAGCAAGACGGACAAGGTTCCTGCTTTTGTGGTCCTTATATTCTAATTTCTAATGGAATGAATCAGATAATAAACATTCAGCACACAGCTAGATAAACAGAAAATGCTGCTAGAACAAGGACTGAGGAAATCCTTCAGGGAAATGGACTGGAGACTGCCTGCAGTCACCACTGGCCAGAGTGGCCAGATGAGGCTTCAGTGAGGAGGGGATATTTAAGCAGAAGCCTGAGAAAAGGGAGGGAGGGAGCCCCGGGAGGAAGCAGGGAGAATGTTCGGGGAGGAGCCGGAGAGAATGCATTCCAAGCTGTGAATGCAAAGATCCTAAGGAGGGGAAGACGTTGATATGTCTAGGGAACAAAAAGGAGGCTAGTGCAGCCAAAGTATAGTGAGCCACGGAGAGGCTGATTATTGATGAGGCCAGCAGAGTGACCTAGGGACAAGTCGCCCAAGGCTTTCCAGGCCAGCATGGAAGTGAGTTTTAATGAAAGATGAGCAAGCCCCAAAACTGGGGCTTAGCCCAGGAGGGTTCTTGGCTTTGCCTAGGAAAGAATTCAAGGGCCAGCCAGTGGTGTTAAGCAGCAACTTTTATTGAAGTAGCAATGCGCAGCGGCGGGCTCAAGAGGTATTGCTCCTTGTGGAGCCTAGCTACCCCATAATAGTGTGCCCAGAGCAGCAGCTCAGAGGCAGTTATGCACCCATATTTATACCCACTTTTAATTACATGCAAATTAAGGGGTGGTTTATGCAGAAATTTCTAGGATGAGGGTGGTAACTTCAGAGTTGTCTGGTCACTGCCATGGAAAGGGGCAGTAACTTCTGGGTGTTGCCATGGCAATGGTAAACTGACATGGAACTCTGGTGAGCGTGTCTTATGGGGAGATGCTTCCACCCTGGCCCTGGTTTAGCTAGTCCTCAATTTGTTTCAATGTCTGAGCCCTGCCTCCAGTGTCTAGTCCTGCCTCCTACCTCAGCTTGATTCTCAATATGCTGGGAAGCCTATGTGGAGTTTTCTGTTTGGAAGGGATGCCTCTATCTGCACTGTAAGGAGACCAGCAGTCATTGTCCAGTGAGAGTTTGCAGTAGGGGATGCAGTTTCTACCACACCAAGTAATGGCCCTAGAAGTAGACTTGTTGTCCACATTGGTTCTATTCTTCCTTTGGTGCTGCCTTCAAGCTAATATCTCTGTGTCAAGGCCCAAGAGACAGATCATTCATCACGCACCCTGCCTTGGCGTATGGCTCCACAGCTTGGCAGAAGCAGAAAGCATTCTGAGTTTCCTCACCTGCCCCCATGATGCAGACGCCCCCAGCCCTCTGTGGCTAAGCAAGTGACCACTGGTAAAAATCAATTCCAACCTAAGCTTGACCCTTAGCTGTCACCTGAGTGGAGGCCAACTGCAAGTGCCATGGCTGTGGACCATGGTAAGCCAGTTTGTCATCCTGTGACATGAGGGACATGCATGTGGAGGGGAAGGCTACCTGCCCTGGGGTCCCCACAGCACTCCATGGGGCACTGCAACAGACCTGGGTTTGAATGCAAGCTCCACCACCTAGTTGGTCTGTCACTCTGAGCAGTGACTTAGATTCTCTAAGGCTCAGTTTCCTCAGGTATGAAATGGGGCTCATGGGGTAGGTGAGGAGAAAAAAGTGAAGGCTTCACACAGTTCCTGGCACCTAGTGAGCACTCACTCAATCAGAATTCCCATTCTCCTTCTCGTTTCAGAGCAACTATAGCACCAGGAAAAGTCCTTACCCAAAGGGAGTCTGTTTCCCCATCTATGAAAGGAAGTAGCAATCTGAGTTGAACTCTGAGGACCCTCCTGCCCTGAAAGTCATTAAGTCTCTGTCTCTCTCTCTCTCTGTCTTTCACACACATACACACACACCACACACACACACACACACACACACACACACACACACACACACAGGTTAAGAGCCCGAACTCTGGAAACAGACAGACTTGTATTCAAATGTCAACCTTACCTGCCCTGACTATGTGACTTTGTACAAAATACAGCCATGTGCCGCATAACAACATTTCAGTCAAGACAGACCACATATACAATGGGGATCTCATCACATTATAATACCATATTTTCACTGCACCTTTTTCATGCTTCGATACACAAATACTTACCATTGCATTACAACTGCCTACGGTATTCAATGCAATTACATGCTGTACGGGTTTGCAGCCGGGAGCAATAGGCTACACCATCCAGCATAGGTGTGTAGTAGGCTGTCCCATCTAGGTTTGTGCAAGTGCACCCTATCATGGTCACACAACCACAAAACCACGTAATTATACATTTCTCAGAACATATCCCTGTCATTAAGTGACACATGACTGTATTTAACCCTTCGAGCCTCAGTCTCCTCGTCTGTAAAACAGGGATGACCACAGTGATGATGTCAGAAAGTGGTCTGGAGCTTCAGAAGGACCCTGCAGGTAAGCACTTAGCCCAGGGGTTTTAGAATCACTGTACAAATGTCAGCTGTTAGACCGTCCTCCCCCGACACACACACCCTTGTGTACTCAGCGGCGCTCCGCCATGGGTTAATCTAAGATTGAGGCAGAGACACAAATTTTCCATTCAAAACCCGAAGACCATTTTTGTTCAGTAATAGATTTAAACAAGGTTTTCTCTCACAGCAATCGTCCCTAATCTCCGATTGTTCCCGTTTTGGAGATGCAGTGTCCTTTTGCATTGCTTAGAGAATACAAATTAGATATTGTCTGAAGCCTTTGAAGCCTTTCCCTGTCTCCAGCAGAGCTGCTTCCTCAGGGACATTCACTCTCTCTCCTCATGCAGCGCCTCTTCCTGGAGCTGCCTTCATCCTGTCATGGGTGGCGTGATCCTCCCCGGCACATCTTTGCAGGTGGAAGGTGGACATTTGTCCAGGATTGGGGGTTGAGGACCCTGGAGGAGCCTCCCCGAAGTCCTCACTCTCCACCTTCCCACCCAGGGAAGAAATAAGAAGGAAAGAGGAGGGCTATGCTGTATTCATAGAACCCATGCCTCCTGGCACCATCATGAGGAAGGGAAGTCTATTACACTCATTTTACAGTTAAGGAAGTTGAGGCTCGAAGTCGAGCACGTGGATCAAGGTCCCACACCTTTGCTCCAGTCCCTGATTCTCCAAGCTTAGAGAGAATGTGCCAGATCAGAACTTCCATTCCCTCATTCCACATGTATTTATTGAGCACGTACTACATGCAAGCCTCTGGTCTGAACATGGAACACAGATGACAAACAAGTAAACCCATAAATAAGCAAGGTAATTTGAAATTGTGACCCCTGCTATGCAGTGTCATAATGAGTGTTGGGGTATGGGGGAAGAGGGTAAATGTGGTTCCCTAGAAAGGTAGTACCCCATAGAAGGTGACATTTGAGCTGGGGCCTGGGCAGTGAGGAGGAGCCAGCCAGGTGAAGACCTGGAATAAGACGGTTCCAGGCAAGGGCAAGCACTAGATGGAGGACCAGGCTCACCCAGCCTGGCTGGACATTGGGAAGAAAGGCAGGAGTGCAGGAAGTGAGGCTGGGAAGCCAGGAGTAGCCAGTTCACATGGGGTTCTGATGCCAACGTAGGAGTTTGATTGTATTCTTAGTGCAATTGGAAGCCATGGCATGGGGGACGTGAATCAGCCACTTGACACTTTAGAGGACTTCCTGACCACCTTGTGGAAACTGGGGTGTCAGGATCCAAGAGAGGGGGCAGGGGAGTCATTCTGAAACATCACGTTAGCTCCTTGCTGCATCTTGGGAAGTTCCCAGGAAAGACAGAGTGGCCCGAATTGGAACCCAGATTTGTGTGATCCCAAAGCCCACGCTCTCTTGGCTCCAGCTAGGCTGGACCTTGGGGGAAGGAAATAATGGGGCCAGCAGAGAGAGGGGAACTTAAGCCAAAGAAATGTTCCATCTGAAAGCCAGTGCATTCCCTCCCTAGCAGCTGCGAGTAAAAAATAGAGTGGGTCGGAATTAGCAGACCTTTTTTTTCCTTTCTAATTTATAGCTCGTTGGTTGACGTGCTCCTTGGGAGAACGTCTTGCTCTCTGGCTTGGCAGCAAAGTCAATGACAAAGTACTGACAGCCCAGAACAGCATTCCTCCTCTGTATGAGGTCATGAATAAGGCTGGGGGCTCATCTCTATGCCTGGGCATCTCAGCAGAAGGTGGGGAAACCCAACTGCTGGATTGATAGCCACGATAGGCCTATTTCTGAAGTTCATTTTCCCAAACATTTAGTAAACTATATACTGTGCTCTAGGCACCAGAGAAATAAAGGCAAATAGAGCACAGCCCCTGTCCTCAGTCTAGAAGGGAGACAGCCACATATACAAATAATTACAGGAAAGTGTGATGAAAACTGCAGTAGCAGAGAGAAATGACCTCGGGTATCAGGGAAGGCTACCTGGAAGAGGTGATATTTAAGCTAAGTCTTGACAGATGAGTAGGAGTTCAACAGGGTAGAGATCCCCCCGATGGCTGATACTGGGAGGAATTCAATAAATGTTAGTGTCTTATTCTGTTTCCTAGTGCTTTCTCGGATGTTGCTTTTGTGTGTGTCACCATATTGTGTGTTCACTGGGGATGGGAAATATGCCTTTGCCTTCTCTTCCATCCCCTACAGTAGTGAACACAGGACCTAGTCATAGAGCTGAGTCTCTCAAATTTGTTACTATTGGCGTCTGGGGTTGAATATTCCCTGGTTTGGGACAAGAGGGTGGAGAAGGGAAGCCCATCCTGCGCATTGTATGATGTTTAATAGCATCCCTGGCCTCTTCTCACTGGATGCCAGTAGCACCTCCTCCATATCCCCAAGCAAACATGTCCCTCTGGGGACAAAATCACTCTTGGTTGAGAACCACTGTCATAGAGTATCCATGTATTTATTCATCTACTTAATTTTCTTTAATGAATGCAACAAACATTTACTCAATATTCACCATGGGTCAGACACATTGCTAGGTACTAGGAACACAGTGATATGTAAGATACAGCCACTGCTGCTGCCCTCAGAGTTGCCTGGCTGGAGGGGCAAAGAGACAAGGCTATGATGGGAAAGCACCGAGGCTGTGGGAGCATGTAGGGTAAGGGCATTTGAGATATGGATGAATTCCAGGAAGGCTCCCTGGATGAGGTGATAAATAGACATTAGCCAGGTGAAAGAGAGGGAAGGCACTCTAGGCCAAGGAAGAAAGAGAAGGCATTCTAAGCCAAGAAAATGACAAGCAAAAGGCTTAGGGGCTTGAATTAACCTACCCTTTTGGGGAAGTATAGCAGCTCATACCTGGAGCATGGATCTCCAAGGAGGCCAGAGGGGTAGAATAGAGGACTCTCCAGTCATTGAGAAGAGTCTGCTTCATCCGGAGGGCCATGGGGAAGCCACTGGAGAATTCCAAGTGGAGAAAGAAGGAATATTATCAGATCAAGTAAGAAAAACTCTGGCTGCAAAGTGACAGAGAAGTTTCATGAAGCTGCATGAGTCACTGGGCTTGCGGCCTTGGAAGATGCTGTTATAACATCAAAGGCACCTCCTGGCCTTGGCCTGGCCTCGGCCCTGCCCTTCAGGTTGGATCTCGCCCCCCTGTCTCGGGCAACCCAAAATCTGCATCTCGGGCTGCTGTGCCCACAAAAGCTTCCTTCCTGTCCACCAGTTTCCCAGCCATGACAGTCCCTCCAGGTGGCTGAAGGAAAGCATTTTATCTACCCATGCCATTAAACCTGCCACTGAGCCGCAATTGCCTTTGGAGTTTGAGGGCAGATGGCAGTGCAACGTGCGGCTCAGCTCTGGAGATTCGGCATGGCCAACCCATTAGTTCTCTTGGAGCTGAACAGAGGGGGACCGACCCTCTAATTGCTTGAGAACTTGGGTGTTATTGAAACTCCCTCATGCCTGAATGATGTATGACTCTCACAGTGTGGCTTGGCCATTGCCAGCGGCTCTCCAAAACAGACCCTGTCTTATTTTTTATTCCATATATTTACGCATTTGGTCGATCTCTCTGGGAAGTTTTTAAAATACTGGGTATGGAAACAGGAGATAGTCAAACTTTCCGAGCCTGTGGACTTCATTGATTGAGGTTGCGACATTTATTTCCAAAGCATCCTTCAAAAAGTTGGTTATAGACTAAACCACCAGTTTCAAATCTGGGGTCCCCCTGACTCTAATAGTCCTTGAAAGGAGTGATGGGCAGGGGGAGGAGGGTGCTGAGAGAGAAACTAAGGGTTTTGAAAACTCTAATGGAGATTCTACTTAGCAAAACTAAGGCTGAATGTGCTAGCTAAAAAGGTCAGGTTTTTCTGGCTTAAAATCAATCAGTAATACCTGCAGGATGGCATCCTGACCGTGGCCTCTGAGCCTCAGCTTGGTGTGGCTACCATCAGCCTCTCCTCTGCCTTCTGGCCATGCAGAGGCCCCCATACACAACAGTCCTCCTAACACACCGGCCTTATTCATATCCAGAACCCTCTACCAGGACCTGTCTCTCCTCCCCCTTTCATTCTCTGCCTCGCTCTCAGTCTTCCCACTCCCAGAAGCTGCCACTGACCATCCAGGCTGGGCTAGCTGCCAGGGGTCTCTAAGCAGTGGGATGTTGAGTCACACAGGGATGGGTTCAAATCCAGGCTTAGCTGCTCAACTCGAGGTGTGACTTCCCCACTTCCCCTCCCTGAGCCTCAGTTTCCCTGTGTGTCAAACAAAGATAATCAAGTTTCTATCTCATATGGTTGTCATGAGAACTATTACGTAAAGGTTCTTAGCACTGACTCACCGCTGAGTAAGCTCTAATTCATGTTAGCCGCTGCTTCATTCCTTCAATTACACGCCTGTTTCCCACAATGGGCAGGGACCAGGTCTTTTGTCTATTCTCAGGTTCTGGTGCAACGTCTCACAAATACGAAACTCCCGATAAAATGTTTGCATGAAGGAATCCACAGATGTCAGAGTGGGAGCCAGAGCCACTCATACAGTGGATAAACCTGGCAAGTTATTTCGCCTCTCTATGCCTCAGTTTCTTCATCTGTAAGATGGGTATCCTGATCATACCTACCTGTAGGGTTGTTGGGAGGATGAAATGAGTTCATATATGCAAAGTGCTTGGAACAAAGTAAACACGACACCAGTGTTGCTCTTATTGTTTTACTAAAACCAAGGAACTGAGTGATTTATTTGTTCACCAATACAGTGTGGAAGACAAAGCACATTTTACTGTGTACAATGCATGGTGAGTGGGTGGATATTAATCATGAAATGGTTAGGGCTACTGAGGCAGCCTCATCTGCCATCCACCCCTCCCCACCTGCTCCCAGGCCTCCAAGCCTGTGAAGGTGGGGAATAATGATTTGTATTTTTTTTTTAATCAGCGGAGCACAAGTGTGCTATTTCACATGCCGGCTGTTTAAGTGTACACCTAGTTACAGCTGACTGCCTTGGATGATTGGTTGAGAGGGCTGAGTTCTCGTTTGTCCCCAATCAATCTGGAAACTGAAAAGGAGCCAGAATATTCATTTTCCACCATCAAGCCTGCAGCCCAGGATTATTGTTGATAAAGGAGCTGTGGAACCCAAGTTCCCCGGGGGAGGTGGAAGAGTAAACGTCTTACTGATATCCCAGGGCAGTGGATGAACAGAGGTCGGGATTTGAGCAAATCATGTCCCTATTATTAATTAAAGGGGCAGGGCATTGGTCAGAGCAGGCAGAAGGGCAAAGGGGCTAAGGAGTAGCTCTGGGCCCCATGCAGTTGATGAAAAGGTTGTGTCCTAGAAGGGTTTAGCCGAAGGGCTGTGTAGGCATTCAGGCTGGTATTTTGTACGGACCCACTGTGAGCCACTACGGGGCAAAGCACTCAGGAGGGAAACACAGAAGGATGTGCAAGAACTAAAAATATGCATTCCATCTGGAAGAAGACAAAAGTTGAGGAACCGTGTTTATGAATATGGCCTCATGACAAGATGGCATTCATTCAACCACTCCTTCATCCACTTCAAAACTGTTGATTAGCACCTACGTTGAGCCAGGCAATTCCGATCCCTCGCGGATGTCAAATAGGAGTAAAACGCAGGCACTGCTTCCCAGGAGACAGCAGCATAAGTGGCCAGATAAAGAAAGTACATAAATAACAACAGCAGTAACAATAATAGCAAAAATAGTAATACCTGCTGTTTTTTGGGCACCAACAATAAGCCAGGCTTCGCATAAGTTATTTCATTTAATATTCTCCATTGCTTAATGAGATGATGGGTCCTATTTTTATCCTGAGTTTGCAGATGGAAAAAGCTGAGGCATGGAAAGGGTTAGTCACTTGACTGAGGTTCATGCAGTTAGAAAGGAACCATGATGCAAACCAGTTCCTTCCAACTTAAACCCCTGCTGGTCACACTAGGCTGCTCTGCCTCTTAAATAACTAGAACAACATGTTGTAACTGCTGGGTTGAAGCTACAGAAAGTCCAGTGTGACTCTAGAAGTGTAACTGGGCCTCTACATAGTGGCTCAACCCTGTAATCTCAACAATTTGGGAGGCCAAGGCAAGAGGATCACTTGAGGCCAGGAGCTCAAGACTAGCCTGGGCAACATAGCAAGACCCCATCTCTACAAAAAATTTAAAAAATTAGCAGGGCATGGTGTCATGTGCTTGTAGTCCCAGCTACTTGGGAGGCTGAGGTGGGAGGATTGCATGAATCCAGGAATCTGATGATGCAGTGAGCCATGATCGGGCCACTGTTCTCCAACCTGGGCGACAATGTGAAACCCTGTCTCAAAAAAAGGAGGGGGAGCATCTGGCCAGCTGGGGGGCAGGGTGACGTGGAGAGGGCTGTGGCTTTAGGTCCCCATCCCCAGCACACACCTCAGCATTTGCTCATAGTAGGTGGTCAAGAAGCACTTGCCAGTTAGCCAGCAAGTTCTTTGGAAGCCTTCTCAAGCATCATCAGGCAGGTTCTGCACCCTCTGGTTTAATGCTGTTCACAAAGCAGCATTTTATCCAGTGAGACCATGAAAAGGGATTGTGGGAATCTTCATTTTGTATAGAAGGAACTGAAACTAGCGAGAAGGAGAATCCACACCTAAATCCAAGCCTCCAGTACTCTGAAACCAAAGTTCTTTCCCTCAGCCTTGGAGCCCCTCGGAGGACTGATTCAAGATGAGACCCCAGACCCCTGACCCCAAATCCTTCTAACTCCACCTGCTACCTCTTCCTCAGATCCGAGGGGCAACTTCTCTTCCCCTGGTTTCTTATCAGCATGGAACGGCTGTGGTTTTCTGACTCACAGAGCCACTGAGGTTGTAAAACATTCTCTTTTCACTCTCCACGCTGGCCAAATGCGTCCTGAACCTGCTGGCGTGACCTGCTGCTGCTGTGTGCCGGCCCAAGCACAAAGCCATTCATTTGGTATTCATTCTCTCCCAACCCCAATCCCCTCTGCCATCCCTCCGCCGCCACACACAGCCCCCTCCACCCGCACCTTCACCTCACCCTTGGCTTAACTCAGAGAATTCAACTTCCCTCAACAAGGCTGGGGCTGAGGCTTCTTGAGCTGCAAATATCAATTACATTGTGGAATTTGTTTTACTCTTTATTTTACTATCCACTGGTGTTTCTTGGGAGCTACTTCCCTCCACCCCCTCTCCAATGCAAGGAAGGAAGGAGCTTTCTGTGTATCCCCTCAACACACACACACTCACACACACACACACACACACACACCATTGCATATTGCCTTGGGCTGGGCACATAGAGGATGCACAAGAAATACATCTGGTAGACCCCCACACCTTTGCTCATGCTGTTCCCTCTGTCTCATATACCCTCTCTCCTCTCGTGTTTGACTTTTTTTCAAAGGCTCAAACCAAACAGCCCCTCCTTTTTGAGGGAAGGAGAGTCCCATTCATCAGGTGCCTCCCACATTCAGGCACCCAAGTCCTGAAAAGAGGACTTGGGACTCAGGCCTAGGTGTGCCTGACAGACAGTGGGCACATAATTCCTTGAGGCAATTTAATAATAATTAAAAAATAATACGTTATATGCTATCGTTATTGAGCTACTACTGTGTTGTGGGAAGTAGACTCAGACTTCCACATGCATCATTCATGCAGCATTAGTGCAGCGCCTACTGTGTGCCAGGTACTGTTCTAGGCATTTCAGAGTCATCCATGGAAGAAAAAGGCCATAAATCCTTGCCCTCGTGGAGCTTACCCTCTAATAAGGAAAGACAGAGGGTGAGAAACAAACAAAAAAAAATATGGGAGTTACAGAGTATTGGAGGATGTCAGGTGCTATGGGAGAAACATGGAGCATGTCAAGGAGAGAGCAGGCAACAGGGCATTCTGGGAAGGCCTAGGAAGACGGTGACATTTGACCTCCATGTCCACCAACCCCCAGCACAAAGCAGCTGCCAGAGGCAGACAGAGGAGGGCAATGTACAGTAGGCGTCCATGCACCCAGGTGAGGGAGAGAGACTTGTAGACACTCTAGAGAAGAGCGTCCAGGTAGTGGAACAGCCCTGTTCATTCATCATTTCATCCTCATGAGACGTGTTGCATGTTATCCCCATTCGAAAGACGGTGAAGCTCAGACTCAAGAGAGGTTAAAGTCACATGAGAGGGTCACAGAGCGAGAAGGGGACAGCACTGACTGGTTGCAAGTCCATGCTAAATATAAGACCTTGTCATGACCCAGGGCTTGGTGCCCCTTATAGTGAAGATCGTAAGAGGAATGGATCGTCATCTTCCTCTGCTTGCTACCCTCGCTGGTTTCAAGACCTCCCCTCAGCTCTGCCTCCAGGAATCTAGCACTGACTGTGTCTCACGTGGCCTTGCCTCATGCCCTCCAAGGGATGCGGCACTGGACAGAGGCAAAAGAAAGGGAAATGTCACCTTCTTCTTCTGGGCTTGGCTCCTCCGTCTTGGAAAGCGAGTCTCAGAACATCTGTTAAACCAAGCCCCAGCATATTAAACAGCTACTGAAAATGTATTGTTGCCTCGTTCAATACATAGCAATTACACGGCGTGTTTTGCTCATTAGCGAGAAATTGACACAGAGGCAATCCTGCTTTTTAAATTACCACTAATCTCACTGCACCTGTTTGGGAAGAAGGCAGAAGGAGAAAGGAAAAAAGTTGATAATAACCATTTCATTACATTTTAAAAACAAACACTTCTAAAATTCCCCTAAATATAGCTTTTGGGCTTTCAGATTCCCATCTTATCTTAAGAGGAGCCTCTTTGCCTCTTGCCACAGGCTGGAGTAGCTCTCCATTAATGTCACAGGCTTAATGGCACATGAGTCTGGGCACCAGGGAGACCGGGAGGACAAGCTAGGCTCCCTTAAGGTTTATTTAAAGTGAGATTCTGTGATTAACTATGGTTAAGGGACTTGGTGCACATTGAGGAGAGCCACCATACCTCAGAGGCTAATGGAAAACTGACTTATTCAGTGGGTGGGCAGGTGTTAGGGGAGGTGGATGCAGATGCCGCTACAGGTGTCTCCAGAGCTCAAAGAGAGGGTGTCACTTGATCAAATCAAACAGCTCTCAGTGAAGCTGGCGTTCAGACTTGCTGCCCAGGCAGGTTGCTGAAATCATGGAGCCCCAATTCCCCATTTCTGCCTCAGTGCACGGGGTTGCATGCCATGCCCAGCACAGAGGCTGACTTCACACAGTAGGCACTCAATAAATGCTTCCTAACACAACCTCGGGGCTGCTTCCTGAGATGCTCCTTCACTGATATCCTCCAGGCCATGGGGCCAGGCTCATTCTATATGAGGCAGACTGCCCTGGGCTCAAGCCCCTCCCCGGCTGGGTGATCTTGGACAAACCTCTCTACCTCTCTGAGTCTCGGCTTCCTTATTTGGAAAATCGGGATAATGATAGTAAGTCCAGCTCAAGCTCGTGGCTTGCTGGCTTGTAGGTGAGGGTCATGTGTGATCATAGGGCTGAAAGTGCTTGAGAAACTGGAAAAGCGGTTTAAGAACCACGACTATTGATGCCTGTGGAAATGGAGAAAGAAAAAAGAAAAACAATGTAAAAAAGAACAACGATTATTATTCTGGAGTTGGTGGCTCCTTGGAAGAGGAGATGCTGGGGCCTCAGATTAACATGAAACTTACCAGAACTTAACATAGCACTGTGCACATAGTTGTTCTTGATGAAGACTTGAAAAATGAATTCTTTTATTTACCTAAAAAAATGTTGGTAGAGTGTCTTCTCTTGCCAGGCAGTGGTCAAGACAGCAGGGGTTCAGCAGGAAACATGCTCCCAGTCTTCCTGGAGTTGGTTAGTGCCCTAAGGCCACCATGACAAAGTGTCACAAACCAAGTGGCTTAAAACGACAGATATGTATTTTCTCACTCTTCTAGAGGCCGGGAGTCTGGAACCAAGGTATCAGCAAGGTTGATTCCTTCTGGAGGTTCTGAGGGCAAATCTGTTCTGTGTCTTTGTTTCTGGTGTTTGCCTTGCAACCCTTGGTAGTCTCTGCTCTACCTCTGTCTCACATGACCTTCTCTTTGTCTCTGTGGCCAAATGTCCCTCCTCTTATAAGGACACCAGTCATTCGATCAAGGCCCACTGTAATCCTGAATGATCTCATCTTAACTTGATTATATCTGCAATGATTCAATTTCCAAAAAGGTCACATTCACAGGTACAGGGGGTTAGGATTTGAACATATGTCTTTGAGGGAGACAATTTGACCCACCACAAGGATATCAAGGATAAACAAATATCCACTGAATTTATCAGAGGGTGCCATGGAGAAAGTGAAGCAGGCTTAAGGAGGATTTCAGATAATGAATAAGCAGGAAAAGCCTCTATGAGAAGACAGCACTGAGGAGAGAGAGCTGAGTGAATGAGGACATGAGCCATGCAAATAACTGGTGCACAGCATTCTGACAGAGCATGTGCAAAGGCCCTGAGGCAAGACCACACTGGGGATGTGCAGGAAACAGCAAAAAGTCCAGGGTGCTGGATCAGAGTAAGTGAGGGAAGGGTGGAGATGGAGCAGAACAATCATCTTAGAGACTGAGGGTGTCTTAAAGAGACGGGAAGCCACTGGAGGGTTTTCAGCCATGGAGCGAACTTATTGTGGTTTACGTTTTATAGGATCACTCTAGTTGATGCGTTGAGAACAGATTATAAAGAGCACAAGGATGAGAGTAGGGCAACTAAAAGAAGAAGAGGAGGAGAGAGCTCTAAGTTCATCAAAGCACTTGGTCTGGTAATTTGATTTAACCGATTAAGCCCCTGGAGAAGAAAAATGAGCAGGGAGTCCTGGCGTGGTGGCTCACACTGGTAATCCCAGCATTTTGGGAGGCTGAGGTGGATGGATCACTTGAGCTCAGGAGTTCGAGACCAGCCTGGGCAACATCGTGAAATCTCGTGTCTACTAAAAATACAAAAATTAGCTGGGTGTGGTGGCACACACCTATAGTCCCAGCTACTCAGGAGGCTGAAGCAGGAGGATCGCTTGAAGCTGAGAGGTTGAGGCAGCAGTGAGTTGAGATCACATCACTGCACTCAAGCCTGGGTGACAAAGTGAGACCCTATCTCAAAAAAAAAAAAAAGGAAAGAAAGAGAAGAGTAGAAAAATGAGCAGGGTGACCCATCACCCAAGTTGCATGTGCATTAAAGAAGCTGTGAACCTTGCAATAAAATGAGCTCAGTTGAGAAGCCCTGAAATCATGGAAAATCACCATGCCCTTTGATGTGAATGACTTAAAAACTTACCTGCTTCTATTTGTTTCCTGAGCACCCTTTGGTGTTAAGTCCTAGCCACTTGGGAGAGGGAGGGCACAGGACTGAGGAATGCAGAGTTTCTACATTCAAAGGGCTTCCCAAGGAGAGAGAAAGGTGCTCTGTGCACACACAGCTCAGCCACAGGGAGCTCTAGAACAGAGAGATATTTGTTCTAAATAGTGTATCTAGGAAGTCTTACTGGAGGAAGTGGCATCTGCATTGAGCTTTCTAAGCATAGGTAGAATTTGGCAGGAGTTGAGGTGTGCACCTACCTGGTCTTGGAGAAGGCATCTTGAGGAGGGATGTCAAACTCCAATTTGTCTCACAGGAAACTGAAGCAAAGGCTATGTTGAGGGTGGGAAAAGTTGGCACTTTATATTCCTCCCTTCTTTTCTGTTTTTTTTCCCCTTCCCAAGTGCCTACTATGCACCAGGAGCTATACGAGGCACCAGGGAAGCAACAATGAACAAGGCTATTGGGATCCCTCTGGGAAACCACAGACTGATGGGATTTCAGTGCAGCTGAGTTGGAGAAGAGAGGCAGAGAGGGAGACTTAAATAGCAGGACAAGGGGTTTGTGTTTGCTCCTTCAGCAATGGGGAGCCACGGAGGGTTTTGAGCAGGGAAATGACATGATCTGACCTGGACAAGTAATAATTATTTCGGCAGCACACAAGGATGGGTTTGAAGAGGACCAGAGGCAAGGAAGCCAGCTCACATCAAAAGATAACCCTTAAGTGCACCTGCCTTTGTTGGGGCACTCTGGTTTCCCCTGCCCCTTTGTGATGGGGAGGTGGGGGATGGAGCATCAGGGGAGGGAGAACAGGCTGCAGGTCTGAGAAGGGATGAAGGGTTTCCATGGCAACCTTTTGCTTGCCTGTAGCCAGGGTAGCTATGCAAATTCCCCAGGCACCATTCCTGTGGACCTTGAAGCCAGCATCCCCGGCTGCTGAGAGCCTGACTTTAGAAAAACTGGGATGCAGTAAAATTGAACAAGAGAGACAAGAGACAAAGATGTTCGGCTGGAACAGGGGTGCAGGCTCCCAGGCAGCCCTTGAACTCCCTTGAACCTGTTCTGCAGGCTCCTTCTCCCTCCTCCAGGGAGGGACTCTCCCAAGTCCACCGTTCCCCATTTGGCATGCATTTTACACCATGGGGACTTGGGCCGTCTAGAAAATGGGCTGACCTGATGGTGGTGCCTCCTTTCAGTTTTTGTGATGACTTGCAATATTGTTTGCCAAGCTTCGTACACAATGCCTGGGTCAGGGTAAGCAGGTCAAAATGCTAGCAGTTATTGTTATTTGGCATGGCGATTAAAGAATGCTGGCTCTTAGAACACCAGGTCCTCCTTTGAGAGTGGCCACTGATTGGTGTGTGACCTTGAGAAAGTCACTTCCCTTCTCTTTAATCTTCCTGTCCTTATGTGTCAGATGGAGATGCTGGCTCTACAGTCTCTTTATTATTGTTTTATTGTTGTTGTTGTTGCTGCTACTGCTGCTATTGTCACCATTATTATTAGTAATGCTGTTTTATCATTGCTACTATTATAACATCTAGGTTGCTGCTACCTGCTACAAAGGGCAAAGATGATGATTCCTGTAAATACCCCATGTAGTTAGAATGTGAAACTATTTGCCAAAGCAGACAATGCAAAAATGTGTTTTTGAGAAATTGTTACATGAAGAGTTTATAAAAATGAAATGCTATATTCTACACATATCAAGACAGGATTGCTTGTGGGTGTTGAAACTTATTAGGCGAGGTAGTCTTAGACATTCACTTGTCTTAGTCTTAATAATTGACCAAATCTCCTCTCCTTGAGTTCTCACACTGGGTCTGGGTTCCATTTCCATTCTAGGTGATCCTAAATTCAATTGAGAATCCTGAGTTCAGACCCTTGTAAGACACAGCCTCTCCTGTTGTAGAAAGACACCTTCCTTTACCTAACACAGATTTAGTCCACATTGTATTACTAACCCTAACCCTAACCCAACCTGAGTATTTGGCATGTAATAGACACTCACATTTGTTGAAAGGAAGAAAAGAAAGAAAGAATTAGAAGGAAGAGAATGGGGCATACTGCTTTCTAGTCCCAAGACCCTCTAGTCATTAATCTGGAGAAGAAGGTAGAAGCCAACTCTCTCATATTTATCTCAGTGGAAAAGCCATTTTTCCCCTCTAACGCCAGACTTTCTCTCTTCTTTTTTTACTCACCAATGCCCAAAGGAAAAAAAAGGTATTTCCAAGTACGAAAGTACAAAGTTTCAAACCCGCTAGTGCTCCTCCTTATAACCAAGTCAATTAATCCCACGACATTTCTCCTGGGTGGTTGCTGTTAATTGAATTAAATGAGATAATATTTGTTCAGTACGTAGCACTGCGCCTGGAAATGTTTATTGCATAGAATTGAATCTGTAATGGGTAGAGATGATTAGCATTGTTGTTGCTGCTCTTAATTAGAGTTATTAATAACCCCCTTCATTAGCACAGTACTTTGGAACTTCCAACCCATCTTCTAATGCATTTCCTTATGGCACCGTCTGGGTCTCAATGTTTCCGTCAGATAAATGGGGGTGACAATTTGAACTATGTGAAATTCTTGAGAGGTCATTCTCACAGTGCTGAGTGCGAATGTGCTTTGCAGACTCTAGAAGGCTTTCAGATATCAAGGATGTGCTATTTTATTGTTGTCTGAATTGAGAGGTAGAGATAGACTCTGTTACATGAATAGGAAGACCCCAGACCGTCATCTCATGATGTGAAATGACTGCCTGGCTGTGTTCTTTTTGCCCACACCAGGCACACTTAAGATTCAAGTAAACAAAGGGCATTTGTAGGGCAGATAGGTCCCAATGATGTTATTAAGAAAATCACTAAAAAAGGAATGGACTTGGGCTTCACAGAATCTGGGTTCGACACTGAGCTCTGCTACTTCTTCAGGCAAGTCATTCCTCCTTTGTACTGCATTGAATAGTGTCCCCACCCTCCCCAAATTCATGTCTGCCAAAAAGCTCAGGATGTAACCTTGTTTGGAAATGAGGTCTTTGCAGATGTAATTAGTCAGATGGGGTCATATTGGATTGGAGTGGGCCTTAAGTCCAATGACTGGTATCTTCCTAAGAAGGTCATGTGGAAGATGCAGAGAGACACACTCAGAGAAGAATGCCATGTGATGATGGGGGCAGGTAGGAGAGTGATGCAACTGCAAGCCGAGGAACACCAAGGATTGCCAGGGGCAACCGTACTGAAAGACACAAGGAAGGATTCTTCCCCAGAGCCTATAGAAAAAGCATGGCCCTGCTGACACTGTGACCTTGGACTTCTAGCCTCCAGGACTGTGAGAGAATACATTTCTGTTATTCTAAACCAGCTAGATGGTGGTAATTTGTTGTGGCAGCTCTTGGAAACTAATACGCCCTCTCCAGGCTTTGGGATTTTATAAAATGGTGATGATATAGCGGAAATCTCACATCTCACGAGACAGATTCTGCAGGATGATCCATGCAAAGGTTGTAGAACAGTGCCAGGCACTTAAATGGTCTCCAGATGATCACACATTGACACCATCATCCTTAGAACCCACACTGACCTGGGCTGTCTCATTGATGTCCCTGCCTGCCCTCAGCCTCCAGAGAGTGTCCAGGTAGTCACCTGACTCTAATTGAGAGTTCTGTCTGTGCCTCCGTCATGGAGAGCCAGCCTGGACAAAGAGTTCAGGGTGCATTTGGAGGATTGCAGGGCAGGGACAAGGAAAAGCTGCAATACCTGGACAAGTCCCTGATGACAGCCCAGCATCAGGACCTACTGTGTGCCAGGTAGTTCGTAGAAGTCACATCAAATATTCAGAATGCCTCCAGTGTCGACATCATCTTACTAACTCCTTAAGACACAATATCTTCATCTGTAAAATGTGAATGGTGACATTCCTACCTCACAGCATTGGAATGAGATTAAGGAAACATAATGACTTGTACATAAGTGTTTAGTAAGAGGGAACTACTATTGGTTTCTTTTTTGTTTAGAGAGAGACAGGGTCTCACTCTTTTGCTCCAGCTGGAGTGCAGAGGCACAGTCATAGCTCACTGTAACCTCGAACTCCTGTGCTCAGTCGATCCTCCCACTTCAGCCTCCCAAGTACCTGGGACCACCATGCCCAGCTAGTTTTTCTATTTTGATTGTTGTAATGACCTCTTTTTCACGGTTGAGAAAATGAGGTTCAGAGAGGTAAAATAACTGGCACAAGGTTCCCCAGCCATGAATCACGGGATCCAGGATTTGGATGCACGATTCTGACTCTGACCTCATGCATCAAAGATCTTCTCTTGCCAACTTTCCTTCTGCTTCTAGCAAAGAGACAGGATGGTTGAGTTTTGAGTGGCATTTTCAACTCTGGAAGTTTAAGTTGACCTTGCCCAAAAGACCAACTCCATTTTCCTTGGAAAGGAATCTTGTTTTAAGGAAAGAAATTTCATGGGGTGGATCCTACTGCAAAGCTGGTACAAACAACCAGTGGCTGAAGCAGCTATGCAAGACTGCCTTCCTAGGGGAACCTGCCCATGCCCCATGCATATCTTTTCTTTTTTCTCCTGATAAGAACTGTCTTTTAATATTTTGGAATGGTAAAGCTAAAGTAATAAGATTCAAAAAGAGCCATCTTCTGGTTGCACTAAAACTTTCTCTTTTTTAAGTATTTTTTAATTGACATACAATAAGCTTATATATTTATGGGCTACAGGGTGATATTTCAATATGTGTACACAAATGATCAAATCAGGATAATCAGCATATCTATCACCTCAAAAATGTATTATTACTTTGTCTTGGGAACATGCAAACTTCACTCTTCTAGCTATTTGAATATATACAATCAATTGTTAATTATAGTCACCTTCTAGTGCTATAGAACATGAGATCTTATTCCTCTGAAGTAGCTGTAAGTTTGTATCCACTAACCAACCTCTCCTTCTCCTCTCCCCCTATCCTTCCCAGACTCTAGTAACCACTATTTCATTCTCTACTTCTGTAAGATCAGCCTTTTCAGTTTCAACAGATGAGTGAGAACAAGTGGTATTTATCTTTCTGTGCCTGACTTATTTCACTTAACACAATGGCCTCCAAGCTTATCCTTGTTACCTCCAGTGACAGATTTCTTTTTTAAATGGCTGGATAGTATTCGTGTGTGTGTGCGTGTGTGTGTGTGTGTGTGTGTGTCCATTTCTTGGATTTTCTTTATCCATTCATCCATTGATGGACTTAGGCTGATTCCTTCTCTTGGCTATTGTGAATAGTGCTGCAATAAACATGGGAGAGGAGATATCTCTTCAACATACTGATGTCCTTTCCTTTGGATATATACCCAATAGTGGGATTGCTGGATCGTAAGGTAGTTCTACTTTTAATTTTTTGAGAAACCTTGATACTGTTTTCCATAATGGCTATACTAATTTACATTCCCACCAACCGTGTATAAGAGTTCTTTCTAGGCATCCTCGCCAGCATGTTATTTTTTGTCTTTTTGATAATAACCATCCTGAGATGAGATAATATCTCATTGTAGTTTTGATTTGTATTTTCCTGATGTAGTAGAGATGTTGAACATTTTTTCATATACCTGTTGTCCATTTACATGTCTTATTTTGGGAGATGTTTGTTTATTCAGCTCATTGTCACATTTTTAATCAGATTATTTGTTTTGTTGCTGTTGAGTTGAGTTCCTTGTATATTTTGCATATTAATCCCTTGTTGAATGAATAGTTTGCAAATATTTTCTCCCATTCTGCACGTTGTCTCTTCACTCTGTTGATTGTTTTCTTTGCTGTGTAGAAGCTTTTTAGTTTGGTATAATTCCATGTGTCTATTTTTGCTTTTATTGTCTCTGTTTTGAGGTCTTACCCAAAAAATCTTTGCCCAGACCAATGACCCAAGATGTTTCCCCTATGTTTTCATCTAGTAGATTTATAGTTTCAGACATTACATTTAAGTCTTTATCATTTTGAGTTGATTTTTGTAATATGATAAGAGATAGGGGTCTACTTTCATTCTTCTGCATGTGGATATCCAGTTTTCCCAGCACCATTAATAAGAGATTGTCCATTCCCCCACTGAATGTTCTTGGTGCCTTTATCAAAAGTCAGTTAGTGTAAATACATGGATCCATTTCTGGGTTTGCTATTCTGTTCCATTGGTCTATGTATCTGTTTTTATGCCAGCACCATGCTGTTTTAGGTACTATAGCTTTGTAGTATTTTTGAAGTCAGGAAGTGTGATGCCTCCAGCTTTGTTCTTTTTGCTCAGGATTGCTTTGGCTAGTTGGGATCTTTTGTGCTTCCATAGGAATTTTAGAACTTTTTTCTATCTCTGTGAAGAACGTCATTGGTATTTTATAGGGATTGCATTGAATCTGTAGATCACTTTTGGTAATATAGTCATTTTCACAACATTAATTATTTCAATTCATGAATATGGGATGTCTTTCTATTTTTTTGTGTCCTCTTCAATTTCTTTTATCAGTGTTTCGTAGTTTTCCTTATAGAGGTCTTTCACCTCCTTAGCTAAACTTATTCCTAAGCATTTTGTATATTTTTGGGGTAGCTATTGTAGATGGGATTGTTTTTCTTGATTTCTTCTTTTCAGCTAGTTTGTTGTTGATGTATAGAAGTTCCTCTGATTTTTGTATGTTGATTTCATACTCTGCAACTTTACTGAATTTGTTGACCAGTTCTAAGTTTTTTGGTGGAGTCTTTAGTTTTTCATAAACATAAGATCATGTCATCTGCAAACAGGGACAATTTGACTTCCTCCTTTTCACTTTGGATGTTCTTTCTTTCTTTGCCTAGTTGCTCTGGCTGGGTTCTCCAGCACTGTGTTTAATAGGAGTGGTGAGAGTAGGCAGCCTTGTCTTGTTCCAGTTCTTAAAGGAAAAGCTTTTCACTTTTATCCATTCATTATGATGTAAGCTGTGGATTTTCCATATATGGCCTTTATTGTGTTGAGGTATGTTCCTTTTATACCTAATTTGTTGAAAGTTTTTATCATGAATGGATGTTGAATTTCATTAAATGCTTTTTCTGCAAGTCTTGAAATAATCATATGGTTTTTGTCTTTGATTCTTTTGGTGTAGTGTATCACATTTATTGATTTGCACATATTAAACCATCAGCGAGTGCTGCATGTCCCAGAAGCTACTTCAGGGCCTGTAAAGACTGAAGGGGAGCTGGAGAAAGTCAGGCATCTTGGATTTGTGTATTTGGGGTGGTGGGAGGCAGCTTGGAGTCAGTTTTTCATTCAAATCCCATCTTGGTTAGCTTAGGGCTGCTAGGGGGATCCTTGCTAAGGCAGCAAAGTGCCTGCACAGAATCAGTACCCCCTGAAAAGGGGATGTCATTATGGAAACTGCTCAGTGGTATTTGTGAAATGGAGGTGTCTCACCCCAGGGCCAGGGAGACTCACAGCCCCTGAGCCAGGATGGACATCTATCTCCCAACACACATTCAAGTCTTGCCTGATAGAGCAAAGGAATGGTCCTGTGTGCGGCCACTCATCCCCCTGGAAGTAAGTGGGGGTGTCCTGCCCACTCTCTCCTCCTCCCCATGCATTTCCCTGGATGGCTTTGGAATTCTGAGATCACCCCCACCCCACCCCTATTTAAACTCACTGGGGCAAAATAACTCCAAGGGTTGTCTGTGAATGACAGCAGCAGCGGCAGCAGCAGCAGCTAGGAGCTAGTTAGAAATGAAGACTCTTGGATCCCATCCCAGACCTACCCAGTCAGAGTCTACATTTTAACAAGGTCCCCAGGTGTCTCATGTGCACATTCATATTTAAGAAGCTGGACTAGACAATGAAAAAGGAAAGGGTTGGGCTATGAAAAAGGTAACCTAACCCTAGAAAGGAAGTAATTTAGTTTTTCAGTGACTTATGCACTTATTTTTGGTTATCTATCTGAAGTTCAGACTCTACCCAAGATCCTTGAAAAACCCCTTTGCAGAATCATTCCCTACCTCAGATGAAGTTCTCAAAATTGACAAAGAAACATATATATATATATATATACAGTTATTTCAACTTTTAGATTCATGGGGTACATGTACAGGTTTGTTACATGGGTATATTACGTGATGCTGAGGTTTGGAGTATGATTGATCTCATCACCCAGGTATTGAGCATATTACCCAATCTTTAGTTTTTCAGTCTTGTCCCCTTCCCTCACTCCTTCCTCTAGTAGCCCCAGTGTCTATTGTGACCATCTAAATGTACATATGTATCCAATGTTTAGCTTCCACTTATAAGTAAGAACATGCAGTATTTGGCTTTCTGTTCCTGAGTTAACTCACTTAAGATAATGGCACCCAGTTGCATCCATGTTGCTGCTAGGGACATGATTTTGTTCTTTGTTTATGGCTGCATAGTATTTCACAGTGTATATGTACCACATTTATTTTATCCAATCCATCATTGATGGGCACCTAGGTGGATTCCATGTCTTTGCTATGGTGAATAGTGCTGTAATGAACATGCAAGTTCATGTGTCGTTTTAGCAGAATGACTTATTTTCTTTTGGATATATGCCCAGTAACAGGATTGCTAGGTCGAATGGTAGTTCTGCTTTAAGTTCAACAAACAGTAATATTAATAATGGTAGCAAACAGTCTTTGGGCCCTACCTCTGGGCCAGGCATTGGGCTAAGGGTTGAGAGTGAATTATTTCATTTAATCCTCACATCTCCCTAGAGGGGTGGGTATTATTATTCTCCTCCATTTTATAAATTTGAAATCCAAAACGATGTGGCTGGCCCATAATCACAGTGTAAGTAAATTACACATCTGGCTTTGAACAAGGTCTTCCTGCTCCTAGGCCTGTCTTTGACCACCAGGATACCCTTTTTTATGCAGCAGAAGGGCATCACCAGCATAGCCTTGGCTCCAGCTCTCCACTCCTGCATAAAATGTGTCTGTTCCCCTGCCTCTGGAACCTTTATTGTCGGTGGCACTGCTGCTGCTGATGATGATATTTAGTTGTTTTCTTTGACTGTCCCTAGACCCTTATTTTTGACTGTCCTTAGACCCTTATTTTTTTACTGTCCCTAGACTGACCCTAGACCCTAGACAGTCCCTAGACTGTCCCTTTTACCCCCCCACTTGCAATGTCCTTTCTCAACTTTTTCACCTATCTGCATTAAAAGTCCTAAAAGAAAAGATATCAGGGCTCTTGACTTCATTTTTTAAACCCACAGTGCTGAGCTCATTGCTTGTATATAATAGATGCCCAGAAAATGCTTGCTGAAGTTAGTTTATTTGTTTAGTTCAATTATTATGTGGTTCTTTATCATTACTGCATTATTATTTAGTTGAACTATTTAGTTAAATTTAGTTTACTGTATACACTCTCAATGAGGGCAGTATTGCCCCCAAAGGGACAAAAATTGGTGCTTAGGTTCCTGTGTATGTATAAAACACAGATCTCCTATGGTATATAAATAAGTATACAGTATATCTGCAGTATTAAATTTTCATGGAAAAAATCATCTTGAAAGGCTCCTGGGATGGGTGATAATGAAAAAAGATTTTATAAGCATGAGTTTATAATATAATTCATTCAAAGTTTTAATCTTAAAAATCTGAACCACAAAACACAAATAGAGAGAATACATAATTAAATAACTCACCAAGGATGAAACGCAAGTGGAAAACTCATGGGAAGTGTTCATCCTTCATAGAGGTCAAGTGAATGCACCTGAAACTACCTTTGAGGGACCACATTACAGCAACTAAATTAGCTTAGAATGTTTAAACCAACAACACTTGGTGCTGGCAAGGTTATTAGAACATTGGTAAGCTCAGGGGCTTTGTAATTTGAAAGACCCCTTAGGAAAGCAACATGGCAATTCTGTTCAGCTAGAGTGGTAAAATTGTTCATGCCCTTTGACCAAAGGATTTCATTCCAGGGAATTTCTGCTTGAAGATGGATTCAACTGTAGCAAAAGTTGTATACACAAAGATGCTCATTAACTATAGCTAGCACTGAAAAAAAAAGGAAGAGGAGAAGTGAGGAGGGAAAGGGACAGAAGAGGGAGAAGGGGAAGCAGAAAGGGAGAGAAGGAAGGAGGAAAGGAAGGAAGATGGGAGGGAAGGAAAAATGTCAAACAAAATGAACACATGTAGGCCAGCTGCAGTGGCTCATGCCTGCAATCCCAGTACTTTGGGAGGCCATGGCAGGAGGATTGCTTGAGCCCAGGAATTTGAGGCTGCAGCGAGCTATGATTGTGACACTGCACTCCAGCCTGGGTGACAAGGTGAGATCCTGTCTTTAAAAATAAATAACACATGTAAAACACCCAACAGAGTGCTGAGCATTTGGTGAGTGCTCTACAGACAGTACCATCACCATTAATTCTTCCTCTCTACTAGCAGTAAGACCAGAGCAATTGAGCATCTGTCCTACTGTGGGACTTCAGAAGGAGGGTGAGTGCCAGGGGTCTTAATGAGGAGGGTCTAGAATACAACCCCAGCAAGCTAAGACAGTGGACAGCTACCAAGATAGTGGATAGGGGTATATCCTACACAGCTCTCTTTATTAAGGAGTGGGTGTCTCCAGGCATGAATTTGAGGGCTGTTTCCTGTCCTCAGAATTCTATCACCTGGTCCTAGCTCATTGTTGACGAGCAAGCCACTGTTTCCAGTTTCCTTGGATAAAGGAGCTTCCAGCGGAGCCAACCTGGGATACATTGTGCAGACCAGTTCTAAAGAATACTTTAGAATTCTCTTTTTAAAACCACTTTATTGAGGTGTAATGGGCATACCAAAATGTGTAGGTATTTGTTACATGCAATTTGATGGATTTGGAGATGAGAACACACCCATGAAAACATCAGTGCAAACCTCTAGTGCCCATTTTTCCTATGACCTAAGGATGTGAAAGCATCTTAAGACTTATCCATCTAAGGCCCAGGCATCTGAATTTACAAACTTGCCTTTTGCTTCCCTCGGGAGCCTGGTTAATGCTTAAAGGAGGCCTAGAATAAACCCCCACAGCTTTCCCATCTGGGTGGCCTTCATAGAGAAGAAGAATCCCCTCTGCTGTGTAAACGTTAGACAATTTGAGATTTCAAAGTGGTGTCTCCAAACAAAGAAGATGGCTAACACAAGCCTCCCTTGCCCACTACATGGAAGAGAAGGACTTTCTGTGGGGTTTGTGAGCCTGAATCAAAATGCCAGCACTTGAGGCCACCCTGAGAAATCCTTCATGACTCCTAAGGATAATTTTTGCCAAGACAGAGGGAATTAGGCCTGTTCCTATCTCTGCTAGGAAATCTCAGAACTCATCCCAGCTTACAGTTGCTGGGGAAAGAGTCTTGGGGCTGTCACCTCCATGTCTACTTTCTCCAGCATAGCAAAAGCATCCCCAGAGGCAGGAGAGGGTAACACGCAGCAGTTGTCTATTTGACCTCGCAGTGTTGAGCACCTGCTCAGGGAAGGCTCAGTGCTAGTCATTGGGAATCCAATAAAAGTGAAATAAATAGGGCCCCTGCCTTCGTGAAGCAGATAGCCATGTGGGGCAGACAAGCAGCCATCATACCACTTAAAATCATTGTAAACTTACATCTGTGAGAACTTTAGTGTTGGAAGAGCACATGAGTGGGGTTTAGGCTGGCCTGGGAGATCAAGGGAATGATGGTTAAGCTGAAGTTCAAAGGAAGATTAAGAAGGAAGTGAAGGAAGAGGAAGAGAGTTCTATGTACAAAGGCCTGTTGCCTTATTCATCCTGCTCCTGCCCTCTCTTCTCACACAAGGAGAAATAAATGAGCAAAGATAAAAATGGGAAGGAGCATGAGCAAATAGTTGGAGAAGTAAGGAAATGCATAAGAGACTAGGTAAACAATGAAAGACAGATAAGCTAGAGGGGTATTCAGGGATGCCAGGGACATGTGCATGAAAGAATAAATAACAAAGGAATACGGGGACAAGGAGATAAGCTAACAAGTGAGCAAAGGAAGTGAATAAGAGGCCACCTGAGTGAGGAGGAAACCAACACATGAATGAAAAGCAGGATTCCTCCATTCCAGTATTCCCCCATAGCCAAAATTGTCAAAAGGCTCTTTTCGAATGCACACAGAATGTAGAAAACATAGAAGACACCCATGGCTTGCTCTGTGCCATAGTACGGAAGTTCTCGGCCTTGTCTGAAACATTGGAATCACCTGGAGAGCTTTAAAAGACACAGATGCCTCAGTGCCACCCCAAAGAGGCTGATGCAGTGGGCTGGGGTGTTGCCCAGGCATAAGGATTGTTGAAAGCTCTCTAGGTGACTCTCGTGGACTTCCAGGGCTGGGAACCACTGCCATAAGGCACTGGTTTCACAGCCTTGTCCCTGGACCAGCAGCATCAGCATCACCTGGGACCTTGTTAAAAATACAAAATCTCAGGCCCTTCCCCAGACCCACTGGGTCAGAAACTCTGGGGGTGGGGCCTGGCATCTGTGCTTTAACAAGCCCTCCCTGGGGTTCTGATGCTCACTCAAGCCTGACATCTACTGCCATGGAGAGAGTTTGTCATCTGCTGAGATTCCTTCAAGAGGAAACATGCTCCTGTTGCAGCAGAGAAAGTTCAGGTTAGATTCAAAGCAGGACCAAGTGTAGACTCCTGAGCATGATCATCAGAGCCACCATGGTCTGGGCCAGTGGTTTTCAACAGGGGTGGGGAGCAATTTTGCTCTCCAAGGGACATATGGAAATGTCTGGAGATGTTTTTGATGGTCACAGCATCCCCACAATAGGTGGGTTGGGGTTACTGCTGGCATCTAGAGGGTAGAGATTAGAGATGCTATTAAACATCTTAAAATGCACATGACAGTCTCCTATCATAAAGAATTATCCAGCCTAAATTTCAATTGTATTGAGGTTAAGGAACCCCAATCTAGGTAAATGCACCTAAGCAAGCTCTAGTCTTTGAAGAGAAGCACCCAATGCAAAATACTTTTATCTTGATCTCATTCCTATAAGCTTATAGATAATGGGTCTGGGGAAAAAAATCCCCTACAAAATCCCATTTAACTTCTCATTTTACAGGAGAGAAAACAAGCCAGATAAATGAAATTATTTTCTAGAATCTCACAACACTAATTCCTGTCTATTAATTTCCTCCATAAATATTTATTGAAAATTTGCTAAGTGCAAGGTACTGTGCTGATAAGAAGAATGTAATGGCAGACCAGATGGACGATTCCTGCCCTCAGAGAGCTCCCAATAATCAAAGGCATCAGTAAAATTATGAGGACTTTTTAATTTAAGGTGGCAGGAGAAGGCTATTCTGAGGAGGTGACATTTATGCTGAGGTCTGAGGACTAAAGAGGGACAGCCATGAAGAGACAGAACAGGTAGTACAGAGGCTGTCCTATCTCCATTACTCCAGCCTGCAAGGAGAACCTGGCTTTTCCCTGCAGCCAGGTGTCTGCCGCTCACTGATCTGGAGGGAGTTGCTGGAGCTTGGAGAAGAACAGCATTTAACTCCAGACAGCATTCAGAGTCTTATAGAGACCCCAGGGAGTTTATCACATCTAAGACCCTGATAGCATCTGTATTAGAAATGAGAATCCGACCAGACTGCTCATGAAAGATTAGCTTTAATTCTTTCAGAAGAATAAATGGCTTATACCAACTCTGGCCCGCTTTATCTGCGTGCTCCTGCCAGCCAGCCGCCCTTTCCCTCTATCAAGATGGCCATGAGAGGACTTCCGGAATGAGTCTGTCATCTCCAATTCATTCTAACTAAACAGTCTTTTGTGAGCATCCACTCTGCCCAGATCTGGGTGGAGAGCTATGGAGGAGAGACCAGAAGAGAAGGTACAGCCTCTACCTTTGAAATACACAAAGACGCATAGGAGAGTAAGTTTCTTACATATCCATTCATTCAACAGGTGCTCCCCGAGTTTAAACCCCACATCAGGCACTGCACCGGGCACTGAGGATGAAGAAAGGATGCTTATACATAGCATGTGTCAGATATGTGAATGGTTACAGGACAGTGTAAGAAGTGGACAGGGAGTCATCACCCCAGCTGCAAAATCCAAAAGGGCTTCCTGGAGGAGGCAATGCCTGAATTGAGAGTTGAAGACAAGCTAGCAATTAACCAGATGCAAAAGAGAGGGCAAAAGCACCAGCATGAACCGAGGAGAGAACACAGCACATTTGATGATAAATAAAATGGCACCATGTTGAGACGTCTTCTGTGAATTATCCCATTCACCTACTACATTTTTTTCTGTGTTTGAATGAGGAAGTTGGGGTACAATGATATTACATACAGCTAGCAAGTGCAGTATTTATTGCAGTCTGACTGTTGGGCCTGTATTTCTAATCACTATGCTGTATATCACATCTATCTAGAAAACGATACAGAATTCTCTATAACTGAACTATAAAGGATCTGGGGTAAGAAGGGGAGTGAAGGAGTTGAGGCTGCAAGTGCAGACCTGGGTAGACTTGAAGGGCCTTATACACAATGTTTGAAAAAGCCAGACCTTATTCTGAGGGAGGAAATATGAAGGATTTTAAGCTGGGCAATAATATGGTCCTATTTGAATTTTAGAAAAATCATCATGGAAGGAGGATCTTTTGGAGGGAGAGATTGGAGTCAGGGCAACTAGTGAAGAGACAGTTGTAATCATCTAAGGAAGAGAAGATACTAGTTTGGGCCAGTGGACATGGCCCAATGGAGGTAAAAGAAATGATAAAGTTTAAAAACAAACAAAATTTTGTGATTGACTGGATATAGAGGGAGCAGAAATGGGAGATTTTCAGATTTCTGGCTTGAGCTAGGACTACCACAATAGCTGAAATGAGAAGAAAAATATTTTTCATCCCAAATGAGAGAAAGAAAAGAGCTTTGGGGTAAGGTTGGGGTGAGAAGGCGAGGATGAAATGGTCAGCACCAAGAGAGGCAGGATAATAATTGTTGATACCTCTCTCTATCCTTGACAATTTTTGAAAGAATTGAGGCAAAAATAGCCCATATACCTATAGTAATGATTTCAAAATAGAGTTTAGCATTCAAGGGCAATCTGAGGAAGAGAGAAAGGTGAGGAAACCATGTAATTGCTGCTGGAAGGGTACTCTGCTCCAACTAGCTTTCCTTTTCAACTCAGCCTACCAAGAAAAAGAAAAAGCACAAATTCAACAAGATCAGTAAGAGGCAAAAACTGAGTACAAATATTGAAACCGCAGGAAAGATCATGGTAGAATAAAGGGGTCAGGAGGGCAGAGAGGAGACTCAACTTAGAGAGATACCCCGAGGCTTCTTAACACAGGTGTCGGAGCTCTTAAGGGCATGATCTGCTGAGGTCGCCATCCACCACGTGAATAGCTCAAGTATTTAAAGGAGGCACGCATGCGGGGTGCTGTCCGCTGTGCTGAAATGCCATTGTATTCTGGGCTGCTTGCAGGGCCACTTCTAATCCTGGAATGTCAATCATATCTATCACATCTCCCAGAGCTCATAATTTCTCCTAATTTATTGATGAAAAGCTTGTGATTTATGTGCTATTAAAGAAAAAAATTGAGCCACGATTTAGGTGTGACTATGTAGGGATCTAATTTTATGAACATTTGATTATGTTTCCAACAATTACAAATTGATTTTCCCTCTGGGAACTTGAGTGGGGAAATCATTACAACTCCCCCACTCCCATATCCTGATTTGGCATGCTTAGGGTTATTATTAATCTAATAGAGGAATAAATTATACACAATACAAAGATAAACATCAGTTTGAGGCATGCATTTGATGCATATATCCAACAAACATTTACTTTTTAAAAATTTTTTTTATTTCCATAGGTTTTGGGAGAACAGGTGGTATTTGGTTATATGAGTAAGTTCTTCAGTGGCGATTTGTGAGATTTTGGTGCACCCATCATCTGAGCAGTATATACTGAACACAATTTGTACTCTTTTATCCCTCACCCCCTCCCACTATTTCTCCCGAGTCCCTGAAGTCTATGGTATTGTTCTTATGCCTTTTCATCTTCATAGCTTAGCTCTCACTTATGAGTAAGAACATAGGATGTTTTGTTTTCATTCTTGAGTTACTATGCTTAGAATAATCTTCAGTTCCATCCAGGTTTCTTCAAATGCCGTTAATTTCTTCCTTTTTATGGCTGAGTAATATTCCATCATATACATATATGACAATTTTGGAAAGAATTGAGGCAATTCTTTTGGAAAGAATTGATATATTACATATAGGCATAAATATAGATATTATATATATATCACAATTTCTTTATCTGCTCATTGATTGATGGGCGTTTGAGGTGGTTCCATATTTTTGCAACAGCGAATTGTGCTGCTATAATCCTGTGTGTGCAAGTATCTTTTTCATGTAATGACTTCTTTTCCTGTGGGTAGACACCTAGTAGTGGGATTGCTGGATCAAATGGTAGTTCTAGTTTTAGTTCTTTAAGGAATCTCTACACTGTTGTCCACAGTGGTTGTACTAGTTGACATTCCCACCAGCAGTGTAAAAGTGTCCCCTTTTCACTGCATCCATGTCAACATCTATTATAATTTGATTTTTTTTTGTTATGGCCATTCTTACAGGAGTAAGATGGTATTGCATTGTGGTTTTGATTTTCATTTCCCTGATCATTAGTGATGTTGAGCATTTTTTCATATGTTTGTTGGCCATTTGTTTATCTTCTTTTGAGAATTATCTATTCATGTCCTTAGCCCACTTTTTGATGGGATTATTTGTTTTTTTCTTGCTAATTTATTTAAGTTTATTGTAGATTCTGGATATTAGTCCTTTGTTGGATGTATAGAGTGTGAAGATTTTCTCTCACTCTGTGGGTTGTCTGTTTAGTCTGCTGACTGTTACTTTTACTGAGCAGAAGCTCTTTAGTTTAATTAAGTTCCACCTATTTATCTTTGTTTTTGTTGCATTTGCTTTTGGGTTCTTGGTCATGAAGTCTTTGCCTAAGCCAATGTCTAGAAGGGTTATTCGATGTATCTTCTAGAAGTTTTACAGTTTCAGGTCTTAGATTTAAGTCCTTGATCAATGTTGAGTTGATTTTTGTATAAGGTGAGGGATGAGGATCCAGTTTCATTCTCCTACATGTGGCTTGCCAATTATCCCAGTACCATTTGTTGTGTGGGGTGTCCTTTCCCCACTTTATGTTTTTGTTTGCTTCAACAAACCATTTATTGACCACTTACTGTACTGCATGGATTCAGGAAACAGAGGGTATAGAGATGAATCATAGTCCCTAACCTTGTGAAATTTACAATCTAATGAGAAAGACAGACTCTGAACAAGGAGTTACAGGAGAAATGTTGGTTACACAGAGGAGACAAGTAGTGTGTGCCTACTAAGCATAAAGTACAGGTGCTGTAAAAAGACAAAATTGGCCAAGGCGAGGTCTCTCCTTTGAAAGAATAGAGTTGGGAGGGTAGATAAGCATGAATAAAATGGGGATAAAATAATTAAAAGTGTGGTTCAGACAAAATTGATACGGGTATTTTGGAGAAGTCAGATTGGACTGAGATGATTGCAGGTAGCTTTAAGGAGGAGGTGGGATTGGTCAAGGAGGAGCAACAGAAGAGACCAGTGGATTTCAGCTGAGTGATCATCCAGAAATGAGGAAGAGTTAGCCTACATGATTGGGAAACAGAGGGAAATAAGGGGTTTGTTTGACCCAGCCCTAGAGGGTCTTCAAAGCTTAGTCAAACCATTTGGGTTTCTCTTGTTTCCAGGGTAGCAAGTGAGTTCTACGAGATAAAAGAATTCTGGAAATAGTCTGGTGGCCAGAGGTATAATGGGAATATATATATATATTTAATATATTGATATATAAACAAATATATATTTATATTGATATATAAAAGATATATATGCATCTTTTATATATTGAAATATTTTATCTATCTATCTATCTATTTATCTCTTTTAAAAAGAAATACATGACCCTTCTTGTGAGAAGAAGAACATGTATGGTAGGTGTGAGACTCAACTGCAGCACATCTCCTCATGTAAATCTGTAGAAATCTTTGAGGGAAAAAGGGAAAGATATTAATCCAGATGTGAATAGGAACCAGGATGGAACACACAAACTCATTCATTTATTCTTGTATTCAAGTATTTAGTACATAGCCTTTTCTATGTGCCCATATTGCAGCTGCTGGTGCTAGTTTTATAAACGCGAATACCATTCCCATTCTCAGGCTTCTTTCCTAGTGTGAAGGACAGATGTAAGTGTTACCATCACAGGGAGCTCAGGGAGCTTGTAATGGGTGACAAAACTAGTCTAGAAAGCCAGAGAAGTGATGTTTAAGCAGAGAACCTGAAATCCAGGTAAGAAAGACTAGCTAGACGGGAGAAGGAGGACCAGCATGTGCATGGGTTGATGGGGGAGCTTCTGAAAGCCCAGGACATGAAGTTCAAACTCTTTATCAAGAGAAACCTTGGTCCCTAAAGGGAGACCACCATGAGTTCACTAGACTTGCAAAGCGAATCACAAGGGTGACGAAATGGTTTGAGCACAGGACTGAGAACTTTGATTTCTTTTCAATTCACAAAATTACTAAGCTCATATTTTGAGCAGCTACATCCGTTTTCCCTTCTTCCCACAGTCTTGCCCTGCTATATTGACTACCATTCAGTCTCAGAATTAATGTCATTTCCACGAAGAAGCCCCCATGAGCACCTAGCCCTGGTTCCCCTAAATTCCTATGGAAAGGACTCTTGGTATCACTCAGCACTTTCATGCTTCTCATGGTCTACCGGGTGCCACATGCCACATTAGCTCTTCCCCTGGACTCATTTCCACAACCACCCAGGAGAGGGAAGTTATTACCTGCAGAGTTTACAGTCCTGCATTTCAAATCCAACACCACTGCCTACTGTGTAACCTGGAGGCAAGTATGTTTACCTCTCTGAGCCTTCTTGTCCTCATCTGTAAAACAAGCCTGGCAGAAGTAGCCCCCACCCGTTAGGGTGCATGTGACAGCTTAGCACTGTGATGTGATATGCATGTGCACTTAGCACTGTGTCTGCTCATCCATGTCTCGACATCCCTGGATGAGACATCAAGACTCAGATAAGTAAAATAAAGCATCCAAGGTCACCTCATGTGTAAGTGGAAGATGCTGGATTTGTATGAAAAGTTCTATGACTCCAAAATCCACATTCTTTCCATCTTGCCATAATGCCTTTATTGACATCCTTTTATCTTCTCAAATCACGCATTTAAGGAATACAGACCCTACGTTCAGCTCTGAACAAATGTTGTCCCAATTCCCAACAATCATCTGAGATAAAGAGTTTCCCTTTTATGCAGTGACCTGTAGGGCAAATCTGATCTTCCGCAAGCTGGTCCTTACTCAGCATTTACAGTGCAGGAAAGTCTCCACTCCACCTGGCTGCTCAGGCAGAAGCCTGGGCATCCTCCCTGATCTCCTCCTTCTCTCAGCCTTCTCCCCTCTCTATCCAACTCAATCCCAAGACTTCTTGACTCTAAACATATCTGTTTTAAATCTTGTTCACCTTTTAGTCCCCACAGCTAGCCATGCCTCATCATCTCTCACCTGGACTGATCTTTTTGCTTCCACCCTTAATCTCTCTCAAAGCTCCAGCCAGAAAATAGAGTGATTTTGCAATTCTAGTGATGTCCCCTCTACCTCACGTGTGAAACCCCACATTGCTTTTGAGAGAGCGTCTAAATCCTGCAACATGGACAGCTAAGATTATCTTTGGCCAACTCTCAGATCAAGGATTCCAGTCACAAAACTTGGTGTTAGCAACACAAAGAATAAACTCAGGGTCATCCCAATTCTGGATTCTTGGCAGATTCTGAGGCTGCATTTGCTAGGGCAAGCACTGCCTGGGAGGATGTGAATATTTGGTAACTATGAGAGTTCTGAGGTTGACAACAGAGCACAGGCTTTGTCAGGGCTCTCTCTGGTCAGAGGCACAGGGATCAGGAAAAGCTTCTGCCCCGATCTTGTCACTTTGCAGCTGTGTGACCTTGGGCAAATCACTTAACCTCTCTGAGCTTCAGTTCTATTTACTATGCAAATAAAAATGAGAAAGATGGATGAAACAAGCTGTATGACTTCCAGGATTTAATGCCAAAATGGGTCATTAGCTATAACCCATGAAATTATCAAAATTTGACCTTTTTAAAGTTTACTTATTAAAATACATGGTAATATCATACATTTATACTTCTCTAAAGGAACAGACATTTGCCGGGGTTGGCAAACTTTTTCTCTAAAGGGTCAAATAGTAAATATTTTATGCTTTGATGGTTATTTAGTCTCTGGGGCATCTATTCAACTCTGCATGAAAGCATCCTTATACAATACATAAAAAGAAAAAGCAGAACCATGTTCCAATGAAACTTAATTTACAAAAACAGGAGGAAAGCCGAATTTGGCCAATGGGCTGTAGTTTGCCAACTCCTGCTTTAAACCCATGGATTTTCTGTTATCACGGGAAGGGGAAATGATTGGGATGTGAAGTTTGGAGTTTTCATGGAGCTTCTGCAAGTGCTTAGCAAGCAGCAAATATGAGCTTATTTCCTCCCTTCCTTGTATCTTCTTCCAAGAAAAGCAACTTAGAGACAATAATACGGGGATGTTCTGCAGGCTACGGTGCATTCATATTGCACTAGATGTGTTTTGGGGTGGAGGAAGTTTACAGGTAGGACCACCTATCACTGATCTCTGCCCCTCTTAGCCCCCACTCTTAATGACATTTTGAACAGTATAGCATGATCCTATATTCCCCACTGTCTGGAAGCTCCTCCCTATGGCTGGGCATCATGAAAACTTATCCTGGAAGGAGGTAAGGATAGCATAGCTGGGGCAAGTTTCCTTACACCACCCTGTGCACCTCTCTTGTCAACCTGAATTGCCTTAGCTTATGCTCTGTCCTCTTCTGGTAACCCGGAAAAGTCATCTGAGCCTGATAGGAATTCAGATCTGTCTTGTGTGAACAGAACCTCCCGCACGCAAGTTCTGAGCTGAGAAAAAAAAGAATGCTTCCATCAAATTAGGCCAAGTAATACCCATCTACTCTAGGGGGAAATTATTTAAATAGCATCAAAATCAATTTCCATGCCATTAAATATTCTGGTCTGTGTTTTAATTGAGACGATTACATATTCCCCAAAAAGAGAAGAGCTATTTGAAGAATCGTGTCTTTTCTCTCTTCCTCTCACTGGAACTGACAAGGAAAGCACCTCAGAGAGCTGCAAATCGCCTGTTACCCTGCCTTCATTCCTATCCATCTTCTTTAGAGCTAACCTGGTTTATTATTTTCCTTTAAGAAACAAAAATGGAGCTCTAAGAGGCACCCAGGGCACTGGGAACTCTGAGTTCTTCAAATAGAATAAACCAGGTCATTCTCTCTTCTTCTTCTTAAGGGCTCAGATGTGTGATTGGTGGCAAGAGGCAGACACACCTTGGATGTCCTAGGAGCAGGCAGGGAGGTGAGGGTCATTCCCAACCTCTGCTGCTCCCAGGCCTTCTTCCTATTCAGTAAATATGTTGGGTGCATCTTCCATGGTCCAAGAACTCACTCTGGCTCCCTGGAGGAGCTCCCAGTCTGGTGGTGGGATGTTCCTGAAAACAAGTCATTATAATGCAACATACAAGGCTCTCCACCTGGCCACTGCCTCGCTGCCATCATGGGCATGAGCTGTGTGCAGCCTGTCAAGCTAGTCAAGGCCACCAAGGTGCTGGGCAGGACCAGCTCACAAGGATGGTGCGCACGGGTGTGTGTGGAATTTATGGTGAGTCAGAGCAAGAGGCTCGGAGGCTGTGCTGCACTCGATTGCTGAGTCCTCGATGGCAGAGTTGAGTGCTTGGCCCACAGAGATGATCTGTGACTATTAAATGAAGCATTTATGTTGTGTGTCAAAAAAAACAAAAATAAAAAGCAGCCAGGCGCGAGTGGCTCACACCTGTAATCCCAGCACTTTGGGAGGCCAAGGCAGGTGGATCACAAGGTCCGGAGATCGAGACCATCCTGGCTAACACGGTGAAACCCCGTCTCTACTAAAAAAAAAAAAAACAAAAAAAATTAGCCGGGCATGGTGGTGGGCGCCTGTAGTCCCAGCTACTCGGGAGGCTGAGGCAGGAGAATGGCGTGAACCCGGGAGGCAGAGCTTGCAGTGAGCCGAGACAGCACCACTGCACTCTGGCCTGGGCAAAAGAGTGAGACTCTGCCTCAAAAATAAATAAATAAATAAATAAATAAATAAATAAATAAATAAATAGCAACATATTAGGAGCAAGAATAAAAACCAAGGCCCCAGTAAGTGTCCCCATAGCTCTCATCCTGGTTGCAGCTCACTATCTTTGCCATGCTTTATTCAAGTCTGACTTTCTTTCTAGACTTAGGGCAGAGACCAGGTCAGTTCTGTTTCCATTGTGTTCCCAATATCTATAAAATGGCAAGCAGAGTAGAGGTTCAATCAGAATTAAATGCATAAAGCAACAAATCAATCAATCAATGCAAGGTGAAAGCAACGAATGAATGAATGCAACGTGCTGCTGGAATACGGGGGAAGAAGCACCTATTTCTATCAAAGGGATGTAAAGAAGGCTTTGCAAAGAAATGATGTTAGAGCTGAGAAGAGTAAAGGCTCATCCTCACCAGATGGCCAATTAGAGGGAAGGTATTTTGAGCAGAGGAAATCGTGTGTACAGAGTCATAATAATATAATTAAACCAAGAGCTAACATTTATTATTTACTATGTTCTAGGCTCTTTACTTGCGTCTGCTCGTTTAATTCTCACAACTACCATATGCAGTGGTGCTCTCATACCCATTTCACAGGTGAGGAGATTGAGGTCACAATGGTTAACTCTCTAAGCTCACACTTCTAGGAAATGACAAAAATGTGCCTCAGTGGCTTTACTAATCCTGTGATGCCAAGCTTGGCTGTAACCGCCAGGTTTTCCTGCCTGCCCTTCCAAAACATGGGTTTTCAAAACACGGGAAAGTATCCAGGGGTTTGATATGGCTGTAAAATGAGTGCTGGAAAGTAGGACATGAGGCTGGTAATATAACCAAGGACCTTTTTGTAGAGAGCTTTGAATGCTAGGCTAAAGACTTTGTAGTTCCGTTTATAGGTCAAAATTTCCCAAACTGGAATTCCACAAAACACTATTTTACGAGATGTAAATAAGTGAGCTCTGGGTAAAGGGGAAGTGGGGGGGAAATTCATTAAGCAAATTATTTGGGAAACATAGCTTCAACCAAGCTAAACACATTTTCTTTCTGCTGCAGGACTTGTCAGAGCCTCTACCATGGAAGTAAGCATTTTAATTGTGCAAGAGACAGAAAAGGCACTTCAAACTTAACTTTTGAGACGTATTTCTCAATAACCCACAGAATAGTGAATTTGGGGATTGCTGGCATAGATGATGGAGACCCATGGAGGGAATTTAAGGATTTGAGGTCAGATGAGAGGGGTCACCAGGACTGCAGGGAAGGTGACTGAAATTAAGAGGCAGGAGTTAGAGGGTTTGCTGAATTCAAGACCCTCCCAGTCAGGATGCACCGAAGACCAACAGGAAGAGGAAGTCTGGCTGCATCTGGCCCATTGGCATCAAAGAGAGGTTTCTACTCACAGTGGGTCCAGTGGGGAAGAAACTGAATTCATACACATGGCACTATCCAAACAAAGCCACGTTGCCTCTCTATAGAACAATGGGCTGGCTTTTTCAGGGCAATTCAATGACTGTGGCAAATCGCCCAGGCCATCAATTAAATTCCAATCCAATTTCCTTCCAATGCATTCTCTGCCTCAGGAGTTTCCTTTGTAACGTGGAACAAATCTGGCTGATGAGGTGGGAAGATGGATTGGCCAACATGCACAATGACTTTGTCCTCTGCCTGGGCCAGCATCTCAGATCTTGTCTCTCTTTCTGAAGGAGGTCACCCGGTATGAACAGAAAAGCAGATACAATTAGATCAAAGGACATTTTTAAAGTGATAAGAGGCATCTTGTTTAGCCTGGCCCCTCCACCCCTGCTTTACCTAAGGGGAAACTGAGGCTCAGCAAGGAGGGGCATCATGACCAAGGTCATGCAACTGTTAAATTAGCTTCCTAAACTGGTCTCCCAATTTGACTCTTTCTCCAGTCCAGTACACCCCCTCTTCAGTGGCCAGGGGGATCTAGCACCTTAATCTGATTATATGACCCCTTAAGCCAAAAATTCCCTGGAGGCATCCCAATGAATTCAGAATAAAATCTGGTAGGATGGAGCAGAGGGCGAATAGGCCAGGGTCTCTCCACCTCCATACAACTGACATTCGGGATGTTTAATTATTTATGGGAAAGGTTCCTGTCCCGTGCATTGTAGGATGTTTAGCAACACCCTTGGCCTCCACCCACTATATACCAGTAGCACCACTGCCCTAGTTGTGGCAACTAAAACTTTCTCCCGACATTGCCAAATGTCCTCTGGTGGATAAAATTATCGTCAGTTGAGAACCAATGGCCTATGAAAAATTTCAGAAAGCAAGATGTGTCTGAAGAACGGGTAGGGAATAAATACTGCCTGGTTTATTTACCCAATGTGAGGGCTTTTGCCCAGCCCTTTAGTCTCTCTGAGCCTCATTTCTTTTATCTATAAGGTGAGAAGGATAATTTCTCCCCTGCAAGGTTTTTGCTCTAGGATCAAACAGGACAATGGATGTGACTGTGCACTTGACATGAAAAGGTGCTTAAAATGTCACATGATTAACTGTGATGCTGTTCAATGCTGTGCTGGTATAATGGCATGGTTAGGGGGTATTATGGGATGTAATTTTCTCCATGTCCAGAACTCCTGAAGGCAGTGGTTCTTAAATGTTAATAGGCTTGTGACTCACTCGGAGTCCTTGGTAAGTGTGCGAACATCTCGCTCCCACCTACATCAGTGGGTCAGAATGAAGCCTAGAAATCTGCCTTTTAAAAATCAGCCCTGGAGATTCTGCTGCAAGTGGTCTTTTACACGTGTAGGAGAAGGCTCCCTCAGAGCTTCAACTAGCATTACCCACTGCTCTCTGGCAGGGGTTCAGGAACTTAAATGGATGCATAAACCTAGAGCAGGAGTGGGAGAAGGTATTGCTAACACCGCCCCAGGTCAAGATTGGAACCCTAATCTCGTTGTTTGCTGATCTGAGCATTTATTGCATTTTCTGTGTCCCTTTGGAAATTTGAGGTTAATCCCAATCTTGACGCACCAGCTCCCGTCCTTGCCTTTATTTTTCATTTGCTATTTATGCAGCGTGACTGCCTCCCAAACATTTTGCTGCTAACATCTCCCAGTCTCTGATCAAAAATTGTGGTATAACATCGTCTTGTCATGAGGCTAATAAAGCATGTTATCCTGCCTGTCGCAGAAGCTGCCTTACAGATGCTGTTTGCTATCTGCCAGGGCCTGGCATTAATCTCCCTTCCACTCCACTACAAGGAATAGAGTCTACTGTGGGAAGATCAATATTGTATTATCTCGGCCACCAGTGTTGTTCCAGCCATGGCCAATGAGTTGTCATTCTCGTGTTACAAGTCGAGTGCACAAAGGAAAAGGACCAGAAAAAAAGAGGGAAGAGAAGCCAGCCCAGAAGGGGACAAGAAAGACAGTATCAGGGAACAGACCCCGGAGAAAGACTCAGAGGAGCAAGGACACGAAAAGTGGTTAAGGACACTTGCTCCGGACTTAGACAGACCCAGGGACACTGCTAAGCCTGCCTTCAGAAGCTTCATGATGACAATTTCATTTTTCTGAATCTCAGTTTTCATATCTATAAAATGGACCCCCCAAAAATAGAACCTGGCAGAGAAGGATTGAATAAGACGATGCGTAGTAGAATGTTTAGCCCAGTTAATGCACACAGGGAGGGCTCAGTGATTATTATGGAGATATTATTGCTGTTGTTCTTGTTGTCATCTTTATTTCTTCTTTTTAACACTGGACAAGTCACCTTTCCTTCCTGGGCCTCAATTTCCCCAACTCTAAAATAAGAATTCCTTTGCATCTATGAAACAAAACCAAAACACCAAACAGGAGGCTTAACTTGAAATAGTCTTATCAGAGATTTGGGAAACAGAGATGTTGGTGCTGATAATTGTGAGGGGTGTGTGTGTGTGTATGTGTGTGTGTGTGTGTGTGTGTGTGTGTGTGTGTGTCAGAGAGTGAAGCACTCCTGGAGGAAGAAACAGCATAGATATGATGGACAAAAAAATAAGAGGCAAATGTATGGAATAGGAGCTATAGACATCTTCAGTGCTCTGCAGGGAGAGGGCGTGCATTCAGATCCTTTAGAGATTTACATTTTGGATTATTGAAGATTTAGGCAATTTTATCTTTATACCCCTTCTTTATCTCTTCCTCATCAAGAGGGAATCAGGTGGAATAGTGGAGGAGGCATTGCCTCAAGCTTAAAGCCTGGTTGCCTAAGGCTGGCTCTCAAGGAAAACCCCTCGCTGGTGTCTGCTAGGACACCCATCATTCCTCCTCCTGCCTGGACAACCTGCTCCCCAGCCTCGAGCTTCCAACCCTCATAAGTGGGCAGCCACCTTGAAACTTCATTAAAGGCGAGCCCAGCCCCTGCATTCATTTCATGCTTAGCTAAAGAGGAAGCTGTGAGAAGCAATCCCCATTCAAGGGTGTAATGAGATGTCCACTAATGATCCAGATACAAAAATAAGGATGAAGCGTGGCCAGTCGACCCTCAGAAGATGATAATTTGTCTTAGAATAATAATGTCTGATTGTCCTCTTTGGGTGCACACGTGTCTGGGTTTTTATTCAAACCATTCATTTGGTGCTTAGCATAACCCTTCATTCCCAAGTCCTTGAAGGATAGGAACCACAGAACAGCAATAAAATCGTAATTATTAGTAGTATTTATATAAACAACATTAGGTTTCTGTTGCTCTGCTGGTTACAGCATCATAGGAAAGCAGCTGTCTAGATTCTTCATCAAAATCAGAACATTTGCACTAAATCTTTGTTAGTATCTATTAAATACAAAAGTACCATATCCTGCAACTAGCATTCTGTTGGGAATATTCCTAACAGAAATGAATATACACATACACCAAAAACATGGAATGGAATTGATATTGTTTGGATATGTGTCCCCTCCAAATCTCATGTTGAAATGTGATCCCCAGTGTTGGAGGTGGAGCCTGGTGGCAGGTGTTGGATCATGGGAGCGGATGCCCCCCTCATAATCATAAATGGCTTGGCGTCTTTCCCTTGGTGATGAATGAGTTCTCACTCAGTCAGTTCCTGTGAGATCTGGCTGTTTACAAGAGTCTGGGACCTCCCCCTTCTCTCTCTTGTTTCTGTTCTTGCCTTGTGATGTGCTTGCTCCCGCTTCATCTTCTGCCGTGATTAAAAGCTCCCTGATGCTTCCCTAGAAGCCCAGCAAATGCTGGCACCATGCTTTCTGTACAGCCTGTGGAACCATGAGCCAATTAAACCTTTTTTCTTTCTAAACCTCACAGCCTTGGGCATTTCTTCATGGCAGTGCAAGAGTGGACTAACGGAGAAATGTGTACAGTTGTACTATTTATAATAATAACTGTGAAGCAACTCAAATTGCCCATCAGCACTAAAATGGATAAACTGTGATGTAGACGTAAGATGAATAAATTGTGATGTTGTCATAAAATGAAATACTACACAGTGAGAAACAAGGAATGAACTACCACTACATGCAGCAACATAGATAAATCTTGCAAATATAATGTTGACTGAAAGAAGCCAGATAAAAAAGAGAACACTTTGCATAATTAGCCAATGAATTCTTAGTAGTCAGAACTGGTCCTTGGCCATAGAAGGCAAAATAGAGGTTATCCTTGAAGAGAGCAAACCAAAAAATTCAGAATGTCATGGAGATGTTTTGCATATTTATCTGGTAGCTATTTATCCAGGTCCCATTTGAGGAATTTCATCAAGCTGTGTTCTTACAATTGGGAGGAATTTTCTATGTACGAGTTACATTCAATAAAAGTTTATGAAAAACATGAAAAGATATGCTTAGGACCATATGACTCTAAATAGGTCCTGCATGACATCCCTCACTTTGGATGTTGGACCCCAAATACTTGATTTGTGTTTGGGCCACAAAAAAACTGCATTTTTACCCAGTGTTATCACCACTAGGCCAGGCTGCAGCTGGTCATCTTATGCCCGGGGAAAACTCAGACTGCATAGGCAGGGGTGAAGGATAAACTTTGGGATGTCCCTTGCCCCTGGTTCCACAGCCTCAGAAAGGTGGGGGTGCCTTAGAGAGGAAAAAGCAGGGACTCTGGAGTATTTTATATTTCCTTCCATGTTCCTTAGCAAAGCACCTGGCAGCCACTGGGTTTGTAGTGAGTGTTTGTTGAATGACTATATGAGGGTATGGATGAATGAATGAATTCATGAGTGAATTCATTTTATTTTGTGAAAATTAAATAATGTATTTAGAATGCTCTTAACATCGCCTAAAATAAAATAGAGCTAGCAGTTAATGGGGCTCTTATCAGACAGACCTGGGTTTGAATCCCAGACCCATCAACCTCTCTCATTGTGTTTGTGGGTGTGTGTACTTCCATCTCTGACCCTCAGTTTCCCCATCTGCAAAATGTAGAAAGCAACAGTCCCCACATGATAGAGCAGTTCTGAAGATTAAATGAGACAATGCATGTAAAACACTTAGCACATTGTAAGGTTGAAAAAGTGGTAGCCATGGTTGTCATTATGAAAGAGTTGCTATCATCATGTGAATGAAGTTGTAGCTATTGTTCATGGGTGGGGGGAATTGGCATCTTTCCTTCTCCATCTCTCTGCCTCTCTCTTCCTCTCTTGCTCTGTGTCACAAGCACCACGTGTGCTTAGCCAACCTTGGCAGAGTTGCTGCTGAGTGAATAAAAGGGCATCTTTCCCCCACCCCAGGAAAATGGCCTAGTGCCACCGCATGCAGGCATCATGCCTGTGAAGGGGGCCAGGTGGGCGCCAGGGCACTGAGGCGCTCTGTGTAGCCCCTGTCAGGTGGGGAGCTGACAATGGCCACTCTGAGGACCATTAAATTTGCCTCCTCCTATGCTTCCCCAAGCCCCACACCCAGCACCTGCCCACTGGGCAAGCCTGCAAGTGAAGGGAGGCTCTGTGCGCCGCCTCGGCCTCAGGCCCACACACATCCGAGGCATTGTTCTTGTTGGCTGCAAGAGCTCGTTAGGCTCTGGGCAGAGGCTGGCTGGACTCCAGGAGGCAGACATCAAGGCCCACAGCTCAAAGAATGGAGGAGCCTGGGGCTTGGCCAGTCCACTCCCCCGCATGCACTGGGGCTCCGCTGCCCAGTGAGAACCTTGACTCTGGAGGAAGAGGGTAGAGATGATGTGTTATGCATCCCTGTGTCCCCCTAGCTCAAAGTGGTGCTCAATACAGGATTACAGAATGACTGGGAGCTGGGCTGCCGTGGGGTGAGATGGTGCAGGATGGGATAGATTGGGGTGGAGTAGGACAGGATGGAATAGAATATAATAGACTCTGGATATTTTCTTCTTTTGTTTGAGATCCAAATTCTTCCTCAAGTCGACCGAGAAGTTAGCAGGTGTAGACCTGGCATGGACAGAGTCACCTGAGAGAGCAGGGGAGATAAGCAGACACTATTTCTCCCTCCAAGCCCTGCAATTCTCAGCCATGGCCCCAAAAGAGAAATTGTACCTTAGGGTCACCCATCCATAGAACATGAGATCTGGAAAGGCTATTAGAGAACTTTCTGTCCGGTGCTTTTCAGATTATGTTCAAATCCCGACACTGCCATCTATAATCTATATTGCTTTGAGCAAGTGACTAAACTGATCTAAGTTTCAGTTTCCTCATTTGTAAAATGTGAGTAATAACATTATCTACCTCCCAGGGATGTTGAGAGGAGCAAATGAAATGATCCACAAGTTTAAGACCATGGATATAGGACCTTGAATATAGGACCATGGATATAGGACCTTGTATATAGGACCTTGCATATAGAACCTTGGATACAGGACCTTGGATATAGTACCTCGAATGTCGGACCTTGGATATAGGACCATGAATATAGGACCTGACTTTTAACAAGCACTTATCACCATTGGCCTTCATCATCACTGTCATCATCATCAAAGATGATTCGAGTAAGGGGAAAACTTAGGGAGCTGCTCTCAGACTCCTGCCCCCACTACTGATTAAATCCATGTGCTCCCATTTTTTACTTATTATTAGGGTTCAGTGGTCCCCTGGACTACTTCAGCTTCAATAATTCACTAGAAGGACTCAGAACTCAGAAAAGCCATCATACCCAGCCATAACCATAAGGTTTATTACAGGGAGAGGACACAGACTGAAATCAGTAAAGGGAAGAGGTGCATGAGGCAGAGTCCTAGAAACCAGGCACAGCTTCCAGCTTTCCTCTCCATGTGGGGCCCCATGGACAGCACTTCTCCCAGCAATGGTGTTGTGGTGACACCCACAGAGTATTGCAAACTAGGGAAACTCACCCGACCTTCAGTGCCCAGGGTTTTATCTGGGGTTGGTCACACAGGCATGATTGACCACTCATGTGGCTACCGTTAGTCTCTAGCCTCTCCAGAGGTCAAGCTAATACCAAGGCCAAGGCCCCCACCATCAATCACAATGTTAGCATGGAGTGTCTTGCTAACACTGGCATTGCCCAAGGCCCCCAGGTACACAAAGACTCTAATCAGGCAGGATATTCCAAGGACTTAGAGGTTACCTCTCTGGAGCCAAGCTCAAGGGCCAAACCTTTTTTCAGACTGTGCAGGGTGTGGGCAACCCAGACCCACTGAGTTAATCCCTTACTGCACAACAGTATATAGATGGTCCCCAACTTACGATGGTTTGACTTTTTTTATTTTGAATTTACAATGTTGCAAAAGAGATACGTATTCAGTACTTCTAACTTTGAATTTTGATTAAAAATTCTTTATAGCAATTTCATTATAAAATAGGATTTGTGTTAGATGAGTTTGCCTAACTGTAGACCTATGTGAGTGTTCTGAGTATGTTTAAGGTAGGCTAGGCTAAGCTAGGATGTTCAGTAGGTTGGGTGTATTAAATGCATTTTCAACCTAAGATGTTTTCAATTTACAATGGGTTAGTCAGGATGTAATCCCATCATAAGTCAAAGAGCACCTATATTGTCATTCCTCTTTAGGTTTTATTTGAAGGAATGATTCCATTATACAGAGGGTAAGTTGAGGCCCAGAAATGACAATGGACTTCCCAGAGGCTGCAGAGTGAGTTAATAAGGCTTTCTGACTGTCCGAGCCCAGAACTTTTTCTGTCATACCACAGGCCTCAGTTTGCCCATCTGTAAAAATGAGGGTGCTAGGCCAGCACCCCCACCTCTTAGGTGCCTTTTGGTTCTGCCTTTACAGAAGTTATTCTCCCACCTTTTTCTGCAGTCTAGTTGGATCACCTGGCTGTCAGCTAACTTTGGGGGCCACTAAGTGTCCTCCTTCATCCCCAGGACTCCTACCCTAAGGAGTCACTGGGGACCTTTTAGCTGGAGCAGATCCCCTGCTGATTTGTTTGTAATAGGTGGTGCTCACTCTGGACACAGCCAGGCCAGGATTCAGAGGCTGGCTGGAGGAGAGACATGGAGCAAATACAGCCCCTTCCCTCACCTCACTGGGGCATAAGTGTGTGGTCAGCCAGCCCGGCTTCAAATCCTGGCCTTGCCACTTACCAGCTATGGCACCTCTCTCTCAGAGCCCCAGTTTGCTCACCATTAAAATGAAGTTAACAATCACAAAGTCACTGCTGTCCCTGTTGTGTCTAAAGAGAGTACAGTTCCCGCCTCTTAAATGAGACCAATTAAGCCTTGCATTTGTAAAACTGCTTTCAACATCTAAAACCCAACCCTTGCCTTACCCCAGTGTTTCTTTCAGCTTAACCAGTCAAAGATCATTGTCCAAACTTTACAAAGCAGGAAACTTGAGGTTTTCAGAGATGGAATTTGCTCAAGGTCACATGGCAACTTGGGGGCAAAGCCAGTGCTAGAACCCAGGTCTCCTGATTTCCTGGATCTTTTCTACCTCTGAGCACATCCTTGTAAGTATCTGGGAAGGTCAAGCTACTCTTTATTCTTGTCTGGGAATCTGAGCAAACAGGTGGAGAGACATTGTTAACTTACTCATGATGGCTTTTAAACTCACTTGGCAAACTGGATTCATTTCCAAGTATTATATTTCTCTACATAGGTAATTGGAGTATAGCATATAGGTAATTGAATCCAGATTGACTTCCCACCCTGAGCTTCCTCTCTGTGCTGACTGGTGTGTCTGTCTCCCTCCCTCAACGACTCACTGATTTTTTTGTGTGTACACACATAAGTCACACTGCATTCCTCTCCCCCTCGCTGGCTACCTGCAAGAATTCACAAAGCCGTACCATGAGATGCGAAAGGAGTGGGGGTGCGTGGGGTGTGAGGGGAGGTGGTTATGGAGGAGGGAAGGAAGAGGAGTGTTTAAATGCTAATCAGCTGGCATCGATGTCAGCCACAGTTAATCAGATTGCTAAAGATACAAGGGCAAGATCGTGTGCCTGTGCCAGGCTCTCTGGGCTCATTCACGAGGAAGATGGATGCAGGGCCCAGCCAACGCTCTAATGAGATGTAACTGGACATAAAAGAATGTTCAAGGCTTTCTGAACCCAATATGAATTACAAAGGAGGCCCATTCGTGGGGGAGAAGCCAGCTCACAGAAGACGATTATCCGATAATTACTCTTGTAGCTGAAACACTGAGTCTTTTTTTTTTTTTTTTAATATAGCCTCTCTGTCAGCCAGGCTGGAGTACAGTGGTGGGATCATGTCTCACTGCAGCCTCTATCTCCTGGGCTCAAGCAGTCCTCCCACCTTGTTCTCCCAAAGCACTAGGATTACAGGTGTGAGCCACTGCACCCAGACTGAAAGGATCTTTTCTTGCCTGCACAAGCTGTCCCACTTAATACCGGCTACAAGTCCCCCAAAGGCCCCTAGGTTTCTGCAGCAGACTCAGGAGGTATCCAGGGTGTGAGTTCATGTGTGTAGTTTGGTGTGTTATTTAGGGTGGCAAAAATCCCCGCTCCATCTGTATGACTATGGCATATGCCAGAAAATGAAGAGAACAGCAAGAAATTAATCAGTTGGGCTTCTGTTTGACCCCTAATGCTAGAGCAAACCATGTGAGTTATGTGGATGAGCTGCCTTCATGTTCTTTGCTTGTAAGTCAAAGCACGTTTATCTAGGATTAAGTTTACTAAGGATTAACCTTTGTGATAACCAGTAGCATACACCATCTACAAATCTACAATCCGTCACTTAAAGAGATTGACTTTGTCATACACACCAAGTCTTGTTCTCAGCACTGCAGGCACATTTGTGATTCATTAAATAGATACTGACTGGGGGCCTACTATGTGTCAGAACCATGGCCACAGAATGGGCTCTGGGGAGACAGTGATGAATAGGGTAGACATGATCTCTGTCCTCGAGAAACTTCCTCCTAGTAGGGAAGACAGGAAAGAAGCCAGGTAATTATGAGAGTGTGATTAATGCTTTGGCTTATTTCTTTGATGGAGTTAAGAATTAAGGGAAAGAGAGTAAATCCAAGTAAAGATAATAGCCTATGAAAATGCTGGATATCTTAGAAGAGAGGGAAAGAGAGAGGCATTGATTGATTGAACTTAGGAGAACTGAAATAATTTAGTTGCCATGAGGCAGGCAGTGAGAAATGAGGATGGGGAAATTTGCTAGGACAGCTCACCAGGAACCTTCCAGGGAAAGGTAAGGAGTTTGAAGTTTACCAGGCAGGACCACCGGCCAGGAAAGGGGTGGTTTAGAACAATCTCTCTGGCTGCTGTGGAGGCCAGCAAGGAGGTTGTGGAGTGAGGATCAGGAAAGAAGCAGGGCTTTCCTAACAATTGCTCTGGAAATAATAGGATATCTAAAAAGAAATATCTTTCTTTAAAAATTTAATTTTAGATTCAGGGGGTCCAGGTGCAGTGTGTCACATGAATATATTGCATAACGATGAGGTTTGGGCTTCTAGTGTACCCATTACCAAAATAGTAAATGTGGTGCCGGATAGGTAAGTTTTCAACCCTCACCCGTCTTCCACCCTCCCCGCCTTTGGAGTCTCCAGTGTCTACTATTTCCATCTTTATGTCCATGTGTGCAGCATTGTTTAGCTTCCACTTCTAAGTGAGAACATGCGGTATTTGGTTTTGTGTTTCTGAGTTAGTTCACTTAGGATATGCCTCCAGCTCCATTCATGTTGCTGCAAAGGACATGATTTCATTCCTAAAAATGTCTTTTTAAGAGACAGCTTGCTCTCCTGACTTCTTTTGTGGTGGGACTCAGGTTCTTTGGTGTATTGTAACAATGAATTGTGTTCCATTCACTAAAACGAATGAGTTTTTAAAAAAAGAAAAGAAGGGGAAAGAAAGAAGGAAAGAAGGAAGGAAGGGAGGAAGGAAGGAATGAATGAAGGAGAGAAAGAAACAGAAAAAGAAAAAGAAAGAAAGAAGAAAAGAAAAGAGAAAGAAAGAAAAAGAAAGAAGAAAGAGAAAGAAAGAAAGAAAGGAGAGGAAGGAAGGAGAGAGGGAGGGAAGGAGAAGAAAGAAGAAAGAGAAGAAAGAAAGAGAAAGAAAGAAAGAAAGAAAGAAAGAGAAAGAGGAGAGAGGGAGGGAGGGAGGGAGGGAAAGAAAGAGGAAGAAAGAAGAGAGGGAGTGAAGGAGGAAGGAAGGAAGGGAAGGAGGGAGGAAGGAAGGAAGGAAGGGAGGAAGGGATGGAGGAAGGAAGGAAGGAAGGAAGGAAAGGAAGGAAAGAAGGAAAAAATGAAAAGTGGAGCTCGTCCAACTTCCCACCCAACCATGCTGAATGACTCCCCAGTGCCTCGACTTCCCATGGAAAGTTAGGCATTCCCCTTGGGCATTTCCCATGCTCTGTCTGTGACTGCACAACACCACTGCAAGTACTCACCTTAGGCAACTTTTTTCAGAGTGTTGAGCACAACCTAACGGATGACCACCGGATGGCTTCCTGGTTTAGGCAGACCCAGTATTGAGATTTTCTTTGTCTCTCCTCCCACGGAGGGTGAACCACCTGTGGGAGAATGTGATGGGGCTTTGCTTCCAGCCTCGCTTTCCCACCCAGCCACCGACTCTGAGAGGAAGAGGAAGGCTGGGGATCTTGGGATTTTCCTGTGCCGTGACATTGGAGGTGTTGAATCACAGAGAGTCAATCTATGACTCCATCCTCCTCCTCTTCTTTCCTGCCTTTCCTGTCTCGCTGCCAATAAATTCATCTCCAGTCAGAGGAAGAACATGGAATAGAGATCTGTCCATGTTTATCCTGAGGAAAAAATTGGGCTAAAAGAAAGGAAGTTAGAACAACTGATCTATGAGAAGGCTGAGGACCAGGCTGTAGCAGTTTCCATCAGGATGGGGCCGGGGCACTTGGTCTTGTGTGAGTAATGTCTACACCCTGCTCCCTGTCATCCATGCACAGCTACGTTCAGAATTATAGAACTTCTGGAAACGTCATCAGCTCCTCGGCATTTGCTAAACGCCCCCAAACATCCCTCCTCCCCCTGGAGAGGTAGAATACAAGTGTCTTTTCTTGGGGACTCCCTGCAGGAGAGAAGCCGATTTCCCTGCTCCCCATGGAAATGTGAGAGCAGTTAGAAAACCTGAGAAGGCTGGGGTTTGTTCTCTGCCTTCCTCTGAAATTGAGGTGACAAAGGGAGTTAATTATTTCTTTTTTAATTATTGCTATAAAAATAGCATGCACGTAGCAAAACAACCGAACTGTATAAAATGATATACAATAAAAAAAAAAGTGATTCTCTCTTTGAGCCCAAACCTCATTTCTACTCTGCTGAGGTAAAGCCCCATTACCTGGGTCAAATGTTACACACGTGAGGGCTGGGATGCACACCCGCCTACCTTGATTGTTCTTGCTTCACACTGAATTGTGTTGACATAGAGCTGTGCCATTCTTTTTATTATTTTTCAATTTGTTACATAGTTTTTGAATAAGTAATAGTCTCCCTATAAATATATACATACATTTATACACATATATATATACATATATATGCATGTAAAAAAGGTCTATAATGAAAATTCTCTTTTCCACCTTTATTCCTCATCATTCTACTTCCAATGCCCCACCTTCCCTGTAACCAGCATAGTTCATTTCTTGTGTATTCTTTCAAAGCTCCTTTATGCACAGGTAAACAAATGCAAATATACGTAGACTTATTTTATCTCCCTGTTTTTGCACGAAAGGTAACATACTCTGCACATCATTCTGCACCTTGGTTTTTGTTTTCTTTTTAGAAAGAAGAAGACTTCTTTATTGCTAGTAGGACTAAGCAGCCAATTTGTCTATACAGTCTGAAGACATTCCTAAAACTGCACCCTACACCTCCACCTCTCCCCACCCCACCCTTATGAGCAAAGAGCTATCATTACAGTTCAGTTCTGAGCTGCTCACCTCCCCTGCATCTATATTGACATAGGGTTGAACCCAAGGGAAACCTGGTGTTCGGAGAACTCATTTTTCAAAATTTATCTATTTTTAATTGACTAATAAAATTGTATATATTTATCACATACAACATGATGTTTTGAAATATGCAGGCATAGTGGAATGGCTAAGTCAAGCTAATTAACACATGCCCTACTTCACACATTTATTAATTTTGGGGTAAGAACACTCATAATCTAATCTCTTAGCAATTTTTAAGGATATAATACATTGTTATTCACTGCAGTCATCATGTCATACAATAGATCCCTTGAACTTATCCCTCCTATGCTTTGGCTTAAATTATTTTCCCTTCTAAGACTCATGTTGGAATTTAATCCCCAGGGTGACAGTACTGACCAGTGGTGACTTAAAAAGGCTGTTGGATCAGGAGGGCTCTGCCCTCACAAATGGATTAACCACTCCTGAATTAATGGATTAATGGATTAATGGGTTATCATGGGAGTACAATTAGTGGCTTTATAAGAAGCAGGAGAGAGATATGAGCATATTAGTATGCTCCACCCTGCAGCCGCGTGATGCTCTGCATTGCTATGAGACTCTGTAGAGAGTCCCCACCAGGAAGAAGGCCCTTGCCAGATGCCAACCCATGGACTTCTCAGCCTCCAGAATTGTAAGAAATAAGTTTCTTTTCTTTCTTTCTTTCTTTTTTTTTTTTTTGAGATGGAGTCTTGCTCTGTCACCCAGGCTGGAGTGCAGTGGCACCATCTCTGCTCACTACAAGCTCTGCCTCCCGGGTTCACACCATTCTCCTGCCTCAGCCTCCCGAGTAGCTGGGACTACAGGCGCCCGCCACCACGCCTGGCTAATTTTTTTGTGTTTTTTTAGTAGAGACGAGTTTCACTGTGTTAGCCAGGATGGTCTTGATCTGCTGACTTCGTGATCTGCCCAACTCGGCCTCCCAAACTACTGGGATTACAGACGTGAGCCACCACGCCCGGCCTTCTTTTCTTTACAAATTACCCAGTTCCAGTGTTCTGTGATAAGCAGTGGAAAACAAACTAAGAAATCCTAATTTAAATTATGTATCCTTTGACCAACATCTCCTTAATCCTTACCTACCCCTGCCCACCCCTCTGGTAAACACCATTCTACCCTCTGCTTCTGTGAGTTCAACCTTTTGGATTCCACTGCATCTTACTTTTTAACATTACAGAATCCTTGGTCATCTTCCTCTTCGGTGCATAGATAGCTTCATCATTCTCTTCTCTCAGCTGCATGGCATTCCACCTGGATGTTCTGTAATTGACTTAACCTTATTGATGTATTCTTGATTTATCCTCTAGTCTTTTGCTACTACAAATGGGGCTGCATTGCTTAACCCGTCTGCATATCATTTTGCACATGGGCAAACATCTCTCTGTAGGATAAATTCCCAGAAGCAGACTCACAAGTCAAAGGGAAGATGTACAAATAATTTTGAAAGTTCTTGCCATGTTACACTCTATGTTATTCACCAGTGACTTCATCTCATTCCTTTAAACCCTGCAGATATTTTACTGTGTTCTACAATTATGTAACTAGTCCCCTATGGATGGGTATGTATGTTGTTTCCAGATTTTTGCTACTATAAACAATGCTTTGTATTGTGAACACTTTGCAACACCCTAGTACGTGTCAACGACCACAAAGGTCCCTCAGCTTTGGGACATGACCAGGCAGCCTGTTTACCTAAAAATCTATTGCTGTTTCAGTGAAGCCTCTTTTGTTCTCTGGCCATTGAACCCAGACTGTCTTCCTAGCCCTCATTTACCATGGATCTCCAGTCTGACCTGTTACATAAACTCTGGTTGATGTGGAGCACGTCTGCAAAGCACCCTAGAATAGGCTCCCTGGATGCTCTTGAGAAAAAAGTGTGGTGAGGCAGGTGAAAGGTTGGGACCAACCATAGGCACAGCTTCAGGTAGAAAGCAGCATCTAGAGAAAGCTCGAGAGTACCTCAAAAATCATCAAGGGGGCTTTTTAGAAGCCTACCGTGCCAGTATCCAGCTGCCCCAGATTCCAATTTAGATGGTCTAGTTAAAATCATCAGAAATGAAATGCTGACTTCACTGCTGAAGAGCAGCAGCACTTTTAAATAGAGTTGGTGGCAGGGTAAATTGGTTCAGATTATTCTGAAGGTGATTTTTTTTCTATGTCAATCAAAATTTAAAATGTGTAAATCTTTGGCTGAGCAATGAGCAATGAACTTCTTTTTTTTTTTTTTTTTTTTTTTTTGAGATGGAGTCTCGCCCTGTTGCCCAGGCTGGAATGCAGTGGTGCGATTTCAGGCTCACTGCAACCTCCACCTCCCAGGTTCAAGCGATTCTTCTGCCTCAGCCTCCCGAGTAGCTGGGACTACAGGTGTGCCTCCACGCCTGGCTAATTTTTGTATTTTTAGTAGAGACAGGGTTTCACCATATTGGCCAGGCTGGTCTTGAACTCCTGACCTCATGATCCACCCGCCTTGGCCTCCCAAAGTGCTGGGATTACAGGCGTGAGCCATTGCATCCGGCTGCAATACAACTTCTAGTAAGCCCTCCTTAAGAAATTATGTGAATGTAGTCACCAAAGATGTGTATTAATTGCAGTACTAATTGGAGGAAGGGAGGGGAATGGCAATAATTTGAATATTAATCAATAGGAGACTGGTTCAATGACGTATATGTTTATATTTTAGTGTAATCATTTCAAAAGAGTAAAGTGACTATGTATGTTCTTGCCAAAAGCCCATGGCTTCTAAGTACAAAGTTGGTGGTAGAATACTAATGTAATGGAATACTATATAGCAGTGAAAAATGAATCCATCACAGCTACACTTATCAACATGGATGAATTCCATAAAGTGTTGATCAACAACAACAACAAAAACAGAAAAAAAGCAGCTTTCAGGATAATTCCTATGGTATGACAGCATTTATATAATATTTTTAAATGTGCCACACAATGCCATATATTGTTCACAGATATTTCTGTCTGTAAAAACTAAATGCATACAATAAATAATAGCAGTAGAATAAGAACAAGTGCACATAATAAATGAGAATGCTAAATGCCACATTCAGGGCAGTAGCATCTCTAGGGGTTGGAGAAGGAGATGGAGAATATTATGGGGGAGGAAAGGCAGGGATTTCAACTATATCAGGAGTATTCTATTCTTTAAGATGAAGGTGCACATATGTGGGTATTTGCTGCGTTAGCCTTTAACTCTTTTTGATTGACTGAAATATTTCAAAATGTGTTACTCAGTAAGTGACAGAACAATATATGCCATGTGATAACTTTGTAAATGTTCAGACAGATAGAAAATGACATCTGTGTTCATGATGGCTGGCAGGCTGCTGTGTGAGCTCTGCGTTTTACTGGCGTGATTTCATTTTACTCTCTAACAACTCCAAAAGACAAGACTGATGAAACCCCACCGTACAGATGAGAACAGTGAGCCCCAGAGGAGGGGAGTGGCTGTCCAGGGTCTTACCAGCAGTAACAGTGAGCTAAGTCCAGAACGCAAACAGTTCTGATCCCCAATCTCACACTCCTAGGTGCTATTTTGCCTTTTAAAGTAAAAATATGTAACTGTTTTTATATGAATACATTTTATTTAGAGATGAAACAAGACTTGGCCAGGTGCAGTGGCTCACACCTATAATCCCAGCACTTTGGGAGGCCAAGGCACATGGATCACTTGAGTTCAGGAGTTCAAGACCAGCCTGGTCAACATGGTGCAACCCTGTCTCTACTAAAGATATAAAAAAAAATTAGCCAGGCATGTTGGCTCATGCCTGTAACCCTAACTATTCTGGAGACTGAAATGGGAGGATCGCTTTAACCCAGGAGGCTGAGGTTGCAGTGAGCTGAGATTGCGCCGCTGCACTCCAACCTCTATGACAGAACAGGACTCCAAAAAAAAAAAAAAAACCCTAACGATGGTTTAAACAAGATTACAATTAACACTGATACCCTGTAGAAAGCAGGATTGGTGAACAGAACATGGGAGAGAAGTGCTTGTACTTTTGATTTCTTACCTCTCAGGTATTCTTGAATTTTTTGAATAAACTATTCCACAGGAAATAATTATTTGAAGATGTGGGAAAGAGGAAAAGTGCACAGAAAGTGTCTAACTCTACCCCAGTTTTGTCTCTATGATCTTGAACAAGTCACTTCCCCTGTAGGAGACTTTTTTTTTTTCACCTATAAAATGGGAAAAACAAAATGTCAACTTTACAGTATTGTTTGGAGATCGGAATGAGATCATAAGAGGGAATGAACTCTGTGGAGTATAAATCACCACTTGAATATCAGTATTGTTAGAATGGGCATACAGGCAGAGGGTTGCAACTGACTGATAGGGAAGACCCCCGCTGCCCCCAAGGCCACCACCACCTCTGCCTTTTGTTCCAGAAGGTCTTCTCAAAGTGCAAATGGGATCAACACTATAAATCTATCCTTCCAAGTGGACCTCAGGGGACTGGCAGCTGTTGCCTGGCCCAGTGATGAGCATGTAATAAGTGCGGAATGAATGAATGAATGAATGAATGATAAATGGATGAATGAAGTGATGATCAAATGTGCCCAAGATGGAAACTCGGCTCTCGCTAAATCCAACTTCTTTATTTATAAAATAGACATTAAACTAAGACCTTCTCCAACCCTCAAATTCAATGATACAAGCAACACAAAGCTGATCAGTTCCAGGAATTGGGAAGGAAGACTTTCTCAGTGCTGAGGGCAGTGCCAGATCACCTCTGTGTTGTGTACACTGTGATTAACCCAGTGGTCTTCAACCAGAGGCAATCTTGCCACCCAGGAAACACCTGGCAGTGTTTGGAATCATTTTTGGTTGTCACAACTAGGCAGGGGATGGGAGGGTAGGGCACGCAGGTTGGGGGAGGTTTGCTGCTGGCATCTAGTGGGTAGAAGCTAGGGATGCTGCTCTGTTTCCTACAATGCACAGAGCAGCCTCTGTCACCCAGCAAAAATGATCCAGCCTAGATGTCAAAGGCATAAAGGTAACTGGCAGTACAGTTGATTCTATGCCTTCATCTATCCAGATGTTCCTAGCTTTGTTTTTAATTTTGTTTGATGTGCTCTGCTGTGGTTTTTCAAGCCTCAAACAGCCTTGTTCTTTCACTGCTACCGATATGCTGTGTTGACTCTGGACAACCGCTTCCCCTCTTTGAACCTCGCACTCCTTTGCTGGGCAGTTTATAACCGTGATCTCCAGGAGCCTTTTGATCTTTAAGATGTGATATTTATTTTCAGTTTTGTCCCCATTGGGGCCAAACAATCAAGGCATGTTGGGCGAGTCTTTATATTGTGGCGTCTGAAGTATAAGAAATAACCACTGGATTGGGTATTAATGAGGATTAGAATAGTGACTAACCGTTTTGCAGTACCTTTTACCAAAAATACATCCATTGATTCACCTGCCAGTCCTGCGTCCTAAAGGTAGTCACTGTAAATAGTGCCATGAGGGAATAATGATCATCATCTCTACCAGGAAACTGCATTCCAAAGAGGCTCAATTATTCCGTCTCTGAAGTGCTTCTGTGATTACAACCGTGTGTGTGCATTCCTAGACCTCTCAATCACCAGGGGCTAGAGACAGCATCTTAAAGTCAGCTCATTCTGTAAATATTTATTTCATTGAAGAAAGTCTTTTAAGTACTTATTATACATATTTTGGAAAATGCCAAAAAGTAGGAAGGAGAAAATATACCCAGAGACCACCAGGGCCTCCATCTTAGTGCCATTCTTCAAGTCAAAACATGATTCTCTGCATTGCAATTTGTTTTACTTGGTTGCTTCTAGCCATTTTCATACATACCAAGGAATTTTATATCTCATTCTTTTCACTGAACATTATAGCAGTAGCATCTCCCAGCTCTCATTTCTTCACTCACATCACCTTGTACCTGCATGATGATCTGTTATGCTACTGCTTGGAATTCCGTGCCTCTCCCAGGCATTCCGCTGCAGCTGGGGTTTTAAGAGACAAACCTTCAGCGTCAGAGCGTGTGCTTTGTTTTTGTTTTGTTTTGTTTTGTTTTTAGATGGAATTTTTGCTCTGTTGCCCAGGCTGGAGTGCAGTGGCACGATCTCGGCTCACTGCCACCTCCGCCTTCTGGGTTCGAGCGATTGTCCCGCCTCAGCTTCCCAAGTAGCTGGGATTACAGGTGCCTGCCACCATGCCTGACTACTTTTTGTATTTTTAGTAGAGACAGGATTTCACAACGTTGGCCAAGCTGGTCTCCAACTCCTGACCTCAGGTGATCTGCCCACCTCAGCCTCCCAAAGTGCTGGGATTACAGGTGTGATCCACCACATCTGGTCAAGGTTATTTTTTTTTTTTTTTTTTTTTCACTTTAATGGGATGTTCCCAGTCTAATCTTCCATCTCTCCATCAAAGTTGGAAAAATGGGAGAGAAAGAGAGATATGCTGCCTCCCCAGCTTGGATGGCAGAACAAATGTTCAGTTGCTTTCTATGTGGCACAGCTCTGTCCCTGGGGGGGACGAGCAACATCAGCATGCATTTAAGGAAAGCTCCATCTCTTCTGTTTGAACTCTGTAGTTGATTATCAGTGTCTGTTTTCCTAACTCCTTGAGGGCAGGGGCCATATCTTAGAATGTTCAATCTCTTGTGTCGAGTGTCAACCGTAGGAGAAAGTGAACACCTAACGCTTTGATTGACCGCATTTGAGTAGAGCACTGAATGTACATGATAAGGGAAGAATCAGATAAATGCGACTGTCATGATTGAAAATTTTAAATGTTCTGAAAAAAAGTGAGTTAATTTAACTCAGTGGTCATCGGACACCAAGAAAAACAAGGCTATTGAAGGAAGTTATAAAGTTTCTGGATAAGGAGTTTTGTCCCCATAATGTAACTCTTCTCTATCTAGACATCATCATGGGGATATTCTGATTGCTCCAGTTTCCTGCTGAGGCCGTGAAGTACAATTTTTGCTAATTCCCAGTGGGACTTGGTTTTTCCTGGCACTAATCTGGCCAACATCCTGGCTAAGAATGAGGCCTGTGGGCTACCTATGTTGCAGACCACAGATGCATATCATCTGTGTTGGACTTAGCCTTAAGTTTGGAGCCAGCTAGCAAGATTCAAGCTTGTGTGTGATTAAGGAAAAGGGGATAGTAGGGACTGAGAGATGAATTTATCTGGTGGATACAAAACTCTCCTTGATGGTCAGGTTTTCAGTGGGAAAGGGCTGACTCTGAACTCAGCTGGGTTTCCTTCTTAAAGTGGTTTATAGCTGCTGTGGTTAGCACCCTTGTACCCTGGGGGACCCAGAGAGTAAGAACAGCAGCTGTGAAGAGGAAGCCAGTTAGGGAATCTGTTTTCTTGCATTTCCTTCTGTTCTTTTGACTGTATTTGGGTCTTGGAGGACTGGGACTGCTAGGGGAGATCACAAGCCTTGGAAAGAGTCAAAAAGTCACCATCTGCTGCACAAACCCACACTTTGTTTTCTGCTAACTGCATCCTTAGGCACTTGGAAGACAAAACAGATGAGGAACACATAGTAAGTCAGGTGGGTTCACGTGTTCCCAAACTTCCCTGACAACTCTGATAATAAAAGTCACCAGAGGAGTTTTTCAATCATCAGCTTCCCAAGACCCACCCCTGGAGATTCAGATGTGATGGGTCTGAATTCTGTGGAGCTGGGGTTGGAGATTAGAAAAATACTCCAGCCCACCCAGCAGAGACAAACAAAATGACAGGGAAAGGGAAGAGGCTGATTCAAGCCGAGGAGGAGGATGCCAAGTGACACCAATACCCCAAGTTTCTTAAGAGAGCTAGTAGCATGGTCTTTGGGGTCATAAAAACCAAGATTTGAAACCCAGCTTCGTTGTGTGACCTCAAAAAGTGATTTAACATCCCAAAACTTCACTTCGATCATTCATAAGATAGGAACCATAATTTCTGCCTGATAAGGTTGAGAATGAATTAAAAATGAGGCAATGAATGCAAAGCCTTCTTCATCACTCAATAAAGCAATCAAAATTAAAACATTATAAATATCACTGTTATTTTGGCCAAGGTGAATTGATATGCTTTTTGTTACCTCCTTGTGTGCAGATGACACAACTTGTTTTCCCAATCTTGCTCTCTCTCTCTCTCTCTCTCTCATCGCTGCTTATAATTAAGGGGCAATATTTGCAAAGGAGCTGGCTGGCCAGATAATCCAAAAAAAACTCCCAACATCAGCCAGTGTTGGGATTTAGCAGTCACCTTTCCCAATTTAGCAGGGTTAACAAATGGCTCCAAGAATAATTGTCAATTCCCTGGTCATTTCAAAAACCCAACAATGTCTGAACTAGAAAGGCCCTTCCTTCAATATGCAGTCTGGCCGCCCATTTGACACATAGAGAAGATGCAGAGAAGAGGAGACCCATGCAAAGTCATGATAGTGAATAGTGGCCAAGATGGGACACCACCCGGGTCCCTCAGCTCCTGGTTGTATCCAAGTACTTTGTGTTGTACCACAGCTGGGTCTTGGAAGCTGGGTGTCCTGACCCCTCCCTCCTGCTCTTTTTATCCCTACACCCTCTTTTCACTCCACAGTCTACAAAGATGGTCAACATCAATCATTTTAGAAAAGCGACAGTGAGCATAAAAGCCATTGTTTTGGGGCAAATCCACATCTGGTCTAATCCAACAAGGTAGATAGAATCCCTCCATTATACAAAAGAGGCTGCTGAACCTCAGTAAGGTTCAAGGACTTGCCCAGACTCACTCAGCTCATAACTGTAACAGGCAGGATTCGAACCCTAACTCTGAAGCTTCACTACTCCCCACCTTGAACTAGGAAATCTGCCTGATGCCTGAATGACCTTGACCTGCCCTCATGCCATCCATTCATGCTGCTCCCAGATACCCATTCCTGGCCCAGCATCACTGGCGGCCTGGAAGGAACACTGGCTGGTAATCAGTGTTACACAACAGGAACATTTGTTGATGCCAGTTGCAAACTGTTGCAGTCTATATAGATTAAGCCACTGCCGCCAACTCCATGAAAGTAAATGAGCCTCTCCAACGACTGCTGAAATAAATTTAAATGACAGCACTGGAGGGCCTGGAGACTGTAGCTGAGCGGGTGTCTCTCTGCAGAAAATCGACAAGGACAGCTATCAGTCCGAGGGCTTTGTCCCCGTGATGTAATTCCTCTCTATCTAGACATCAACACGGGGATGTTCTGATTGCTCCAGTTTCCTGCTGAGGGGCTGTGATTGCAATGACAAGAGTAAAAACCATGACGGCAGATGGCATTTGCTAAGCACTCACTACGGGTGAGGCACTGTCCTAAGTGCTTTGCATACATCAACTCGCTGAATTATGGCAATCCCAGGAAATAGGAAATAATAGCCCCATTTGACAGCTGAGGGAACTGAGGCTTGGAGAATGAAGTCATTAACCAGCAATTGGCAGAGCTGGGTCTTTAAAAAGCAAACAAAGCTGGTTTCCAGCACCATTCTGCCCAACAGCTGCCTGGGCCAGCCCTTCTTTAAAATGACTAAATGGTTTTATCTTCAAGACAAAAATAAATCGCAAGGATGGGGACTGAGGTGGGAGGACCCCTTGATCCCAGGAGTTTGCAACCACCCATAGTGAGATCTGTCTCAAGAAAAAACAAAACGAATTACAAGAAGTTAGCAAGCTATACAAGGCCCTCCAGGGCCTGGCCCCTGCCTCCCTACCTTAACAGCTTTATCCCTCATACCCTCCACTTGTGCTCCAAAACCCCTTGCAATTCTTTTGTGCCCACTTCTGCCCAGCCTCCAAGCCTCCATGGGTCTTCACACGGGCTTCTGTTCTGAATCTGCCTCGTGATTCTGAATCCTAAAACATTTCTGTGTCTCCCACAAGGTCACTCTTATATTCTTTCAGTTTAAAATGTACTTCCCCCAACCCTGCTTTTACACTGTTGGTGGGAATGTAAATTAATTCAACCATTGTGGAAGATGGTGCTGAGATTCTTCAAAGATCTAGAACCAGAAATAGCATTTGATCCAGCAATCCCATTACTGGGTCCCATTACATATATACCCAAAGGAATATAAATCATTCTATTACAAAGATACATGTATGCACATGTTCATTGCTGCACTATTCACAATAGCAAAGATGTGGAATCAACCCAATGCCCATCAATGATAGACTGGATAAAGAAAATGTGGTACATGTACACCATGGAATACTATGCAGCCATAAAGACAAACAAAATCATGTCTTTTGCAGGGACATGGATGGAGCTGGAAGACATTATCCCTAGCAAACTAAGGCAGGAACAGAAAACCAAACACCACATGTTCTCACTTATAAGTGGGAGCTGAACAATGAGAACACATGGACACAGGGAGGGGAATAACACACACCGGGGCCTGTTGTGGGGTGGAGTTGGGGGAAGGAGAGCATTAGGAAAAATAGGTAATGCATGCTGGGCTTAATACCTGGGTGATGGGTTGATAGGTGCAGCAAACCTCCGTGGCACATGTTTACCTATGTAACAAACCTGCACATCCTGCACATATGCCCCAGAACTTAAAATTTAAATTTAAATTTAAAAAAACTCCTCTCCCCCGTCCCCCAGGCCCAGCCAGAGCACACAGCTTAGAAAAGAGTGTGGCCTGGTGTCCATCCCCACTCATCCTCTTAGCTGCATGTCTTTGTACAGGGAACAATCTGCCCAGCTGTACATGGCAGGCCTGTCCTGCAGACAGGGTTAGGGGCCCGTCCTCTCTGTCCTCTTAGCACACAAGCTTTTCTCTTTCCAAGCATTCATCATATCAAATATGATTGTGTCTACTTTCCCATCCCCCTTCCCAGTACATATACAACCAGGCAGTGAGACCCCTGTGCTTTTTGTTTCTATACTCCTAATACTTAGCTCAGTGCTGGCATGATCAAGCACAAGTCTTCAGGAAAAAGAAGGAAGGAAGGAAGGAAGGGAGGAAGGAAGGAAGGAAGGGAGGAAGGAAGGAAGGGAGGAAGGAAGGAAGGAAGGGAGGGAGGGAGGAAGGGAGGGAGGGAGGAAGGGAGGAAGGGAGGAAGGGAGGGAGGGAGGAAGGGAGGAAGGGAGGAAGGGAGGAAGGAAATGAAGGAGGAAGGAAGAAAGAAAAAAATGGAAGGGGAAAGGAGGGAGGGAGGGCAGAAAGAAAGAGAGAGAAAGCAAGCAAGAAAGAAAGCAAGAAAAAAAAGAAAGAGAGAAAGAAAAGAAAGAGAGAAAGAAAAGAAAGAAAGAGAGAAAGAAAGAAAGAGAGAAAGAAAGAAAGAAAGAAAGATAGAAAGAAGAAAGAAAGAAAGAAAGAAAGAAAGAAAGAAAGAAAGAAAGAAAGAAAGAAAGAAAGAAAAGAAAAGAAAGAGGAAGGAAGGAAGAAGGAAGGAGGAAGGAAAGAAGGAAGGAAGGAGAGAGAGGGAGGGTGGGAGGAAAAGAAGGAAGAAAGAAGAGAAAGAGGGAGAGAGGGAAGGAGAAGAAAAAAGAAAGGAAGGGAGGGAGGGAGAAAGGAGAAGTTGGTTTAGGGGCCAGCCTGACAAGCCTTGGGCACCGCCCTTAGGAAGGCCACCCTCAGAGTCTGACAGCAGGTGAAGGTCCTAAATCTCCCCAAACTAACTGGTGTCTTTTCTCCTTTTCCAAGATGCTCTTCCCGAGGGAGATGCTAGCCCTTTGGGTCCTTACCTCCTGCCCTCAGGAGCCCTGGAGAGAGGCAGTCCAGGCAAAGAGCACCCCGAAGAGAGAGTGGTAACAGCGCCCACCAGTTCCTCCCAGTCGGCGGAAGTGCTGGGCGAGGTGGAGCTGGATGGGACCGCACCCTCGGCACATCACGACACCCCTGCCCTGTCACCGCTGCTTCCAGAGGAGGCCCGCCCCAAGCACACCTTGCCCCCCAAGAAGAAACTGCCTTCGCTCAAGCAGGTGAACTTCGCCAGGAAGCAGCTGAGGCCCAAGGCCACCTCCGCAGCCACAGTCCAAAGGGCAGGGTCCCAGCCAGCATCCCAGGGCCTAGATCTCCTCTCCTCCTCCACGGAGAAGCCTGGCCCACCGGGGGACCCGGACCCAGTCGTGGCCTCCGAGGAGGCATCGGAAGTGCCCCTTTGGCTGGACCGAAAGGAGAGTGCGGTCCCCACAACGCCCGCACCCCTGCAAATCTCCCCCTTCACTTCGCAGCCCTATGTGGCCCACACGCTCCCCCAGAGGCCAGAACCTGGGGAGCCCGGGCCTGACATGGCCCAGGAGGCCCCCCAAGAGGACACCAGCCCCATGGCCCTGATGGACAAAGGTGAGAATGAGCTGACAGGGTCAGCCTCAGAGGAGAGCCAGGAGACCACTACCTCCACCATTATCACCACCACGGTCATCACCACCGAGCAGGCACCAGGTATGCGGCCCCCAACTCCTGAAGCCCTCCTGAAACAGCCATGAGGCACTCACTATGCTCAGGGCATGTGGGTAGAGGAATCTCAAGAAGCCCCGGCCCCACCATCAGTTACCGTCCATCGAGCACTGACTATGAGCTTTGCCCTGTGGCTCAGAATTAATAGCCTCATTTCATTTGTTTGTTGTTTTGGGGGGTTGTTTTAGCAACAGGGTCTTGATCTTTCACCCACGCTGGAGTGCCATGGCAGGATCATAGCTCACTTCAACCTCAAACTCCTGTGCTCAAGTGATCCTCTTGCCTCAGCCTCTTGAGTAGCTGGGACTACAAGCATGCACTATGATGTCCAGCTAATTTTTTTGGTTTTTGTAGAAAGGGGGTCTTGCTTATTGTCCAGGCTGGGGAACTCCTGGGCTCAAGCAATCCTCCCACCTCAGCCTCCCAAAGCACTGGGATTACAGGCATGAGCAAGGACACTCAGACAACTGAAACCCTGAGACCCCCAAGCAACCTGCCAAAGGTCACACAGCTAATGAGCAAGATTCAAAACCTTTTCATCTTGGAACGGAATTCTTCATTTAACCTTCTTCTAAGCCACTAGCCTTTTCAAAGCACATTTGCTTTTAGCATTACATGTATTTTCTAGACTTGATAAAATGCTCTTCTGTGTTCCAGTCTTCTCTACCATCTTTAAAATGGGAGAAGGACCCCCAATTGTCAAGCATACATGGATTTTGGACAAGTGCAATGTGGCCACCCTTCAAAGCATGTGAGCTCTGGGTCCAAATCCTGCTTGCTGTTTGAGCTCGGCCCCTCTCTGAGCTTTTGTTTACTTCCCTCTAAAATGGGGATGAAATATTATCAGTCCCTATAAGAATGAATGGGGTCACCCCTGTTGACTGGCTAAAATGGTGCCTAGCAGGATATAGTAAGTGATCATTCTGTGTCAATTATTGCTATTTTTATTATCATGTCAATTCTGGAGCTGAATAATTAACAGCAGAAGGACAGATGGGAACAGCAAAATGCAGGTTCCCCTAGAGCCCCCATTCCACCCCACAGCCCATGGTTGAGCTTACATCCAAGTTGGTCTTTGGTGTCCTAATTAAAGTCCTTCCTTCCAGCTCTCTGCAGTGTGAGCTTCTCCAATCCTGAGGGGTACATTGACTCCAGCGACTACCCACTGCTGCCCCTCAACAACTTTCTGGAGTGCACATACAACGTGACAGTCTACACTGGCTATGGGGTGGAGCTCCAGGTAACCCCAGGAGAGTACCTCACAGAGGCTGCCTCTTCTAGCAGGAAGTCTCAGGAGGATTGTCTGAGTCAGGCTTACTGTTATGCTAACCAGTTTGGTTCTGTCTTTGCTCAACCAGGCCAACTTAAGCTGGGTTTTGGTGAATGAGTAGGAGTTCTTAACTCAATGCCTTGCTAAAATAGCTTGGGGGGATAGAGGGAACAGGCTGACAAATTCTGAGGCATTTCCCAGAAGGAAAATCCCTTGATACTCTGCTTATCTCATACATACACATACACACACGCATGCACGTGCACAAACACACACACACACACACTCACACACACACACACACGGAAGCTCCACCTGGTTCATTTGAGTCTTACTTGCTTGCTTGTTCCTCTTTCTTTTTCTTTCTTTCTTGCTTGCTTGCTTCCTGCTTTCTTGCTTCTTTCTCTTTCTCTTTCTTTCTTTCTTGCTTGCTTACTTTCCTTCATTTTCTGGTTATTAGAACATTTTATTCTTAAACTTTTGCCCATACAGTAAGAAAGGAAAAGCAGGGTGGCATAATGCTCAGACATCTGGGTTTTAAGTCCTACCTCTTCCAGTTAAAACTGCGTGACTTTGAGCAAGGAACTTCACCTCTCTGAGCCTCAGTTTCCCCATCAATAAAATAGGAATAATGTTACTGCTTTGTAAAGTTTGGGGGAGCAGTAAATATGACAGTGCAGAGATCATTTGGCCACAGCCTAGCAGAGAGAGAGAGAGAGAGAGGAGAGAGAGAGAGAGAGATCATTTGGTCAGAGCCCAGCAGAAATCGTGACCATGCAGTGCATGTTATCAATTATCTTCAGTATGCTAATCACCCTGAATATGTTCCTTTTTCTCATGAGAAATAAAGAGCCGTCAAAAGTTTCTGAGCTGGGGCAGGTGTATGACCTTACCTTAGGAAGGTTTTTTGTTTTTGTTTTGTTTTACTTGTATAAGAGAGACAAAAGGTAAGCCCCTCAGCAGGAGAACCTATAGTCTTTGCAGTCCCCAGGGCTTTGCACAGTGTGTGGCACATTGTAGGTGCTTAATAATTGCTCATGGAATTAAAATAAACTGGAGAAAACCTGCAGTCCCGATGATTCTAGTGCTTAAGGACACTTTCCTCCATATCATAAAGAGTATTGGACCCACTATGTGTCCAATACTGTGTGGAGCCCTTTACCAGGCACAGTAGAGTTCATTCATTGAGCAATTAGTATGCACCAGGCAAAGCTGTTGACACAGGAGAATATGTCGATGTAAAAAACTGATGCGATGCCTGCCCTAAAAGAGAAATACATAAGATGCCATTTAATAGGGACTCTAATTGGTGTTTTAGAGGATGTTGTAGAATCACAGCAAAGGAACAGGCAAACTCCTTGGCAATCAGGGAAGGTCTCATAGAGGAGGGCAATTTTAATGGGGCTTTGGTGAATGAGTAGGAGTTCATCAAAGAGAAAAGAGGATAAGATATAGGGCCTGAAGGAAGAAGAGCTTGTGGGTAAGGCCTGCCCTGTTTAGAGGAGAGGCAGATAAACTAAAGTTCCAAGCCCTACTCATAAAAGTGTAAGTCTTCAAATTAGGCATTGAGACCTGACTAAACTCTCCCTTACACACACACACACACACACACACATACCATTTGTTCAGCCTCCCTGCATACAACTAAAGTATCTCCCTTCTTTCTTCTCAAATCCCACAGGGTGTAAATGGCAAAGCAAGTGCCTGATTCTTTGAGGTAGGGGTTGATTGTCCTGCAGTTAGTTGTAGCCACCACTGGGGAGAACAAGAGAATGGGCCGGAGAGTGCCCTAGAAATGAGGCCCCCATCCCTCACTTACCAATTTATGCAGAAAATGGAAGAATATATGCAATCTTTTTTTTAATATTTTCTGAGCACCTAATATGTGCCAGGTACTATTCCAGGCACTGGAAACATTGAACAGCATGGAGAAATCCTTACGCTTGCAGAGTATACATTCTGGTAGAATGCCTCTCCCGGCTCCCTGGAGACGGGATCTCAAGCACAAGCTGATCCAACTGCTGCCTCCACTCACCAGCTCCAGGATCATCTATCCCACCCTCTAGCATCCAGGGCCTCTGCCAAAGGCCCCTCTTACAGGACACAGCAATGGGGGCCTCACACTGCAAGTCCCTTGCAATGCCTCTGCTTTGCAGTTTGGTTTCACTCTATGCCCTCGGCTTTTGGGGAAATTAGGGGGACCTTGATATTCCCAGGGCTCCTGTGGGCTGGGCATGGGGCCCAGGTGTCCTGTTGACCAGGGGCTAGCAGTGTCTGGGCCACTTTTCATTGACATCTTTGCAAACTTAGAGGGTTCTATCTCAAACACAGCTCAGAGTTCTTCTCTGTCTGCTTCTGCCTGTTCCCAGGTGAAGAGTGTGAACCTGTCCGATGGGGAACTGCTCTCCATCCGTGGGGTTGACGGCCCTACCCTGACCATCTTGGCCAACCAGACACTCCTGGTGGAGGGGCAGGTAATCCGAAGCCCCACCAACACCATCTCCGTCTACTTCCGGACCTTCCAGGATGACGGCCTTGGGACCTTCCAGCTTCACTACCAGGGTAGGGTCAGGCCAAGGCTGATGAAACGTAGGTGTTTGCCTCAGTTTCCCTCTGGAGAAAAGGATTTTAAAATTTTTGTGCCAGGGACCTCTCTGACAGTTTGGTAAAACCTACAAACCCCTTCTCCGAATAATGTTTTTGAAAGTATAAAATAAAATATATACAATTTTAAAGAAAACAGTATTACTGAACTGCAGTTATCAAAATACTGCTATAATCTATGATGCCTTAATCTATGTGCTTTTTATTAATTCATTAAACAATGTCTTCTAGTAGTTCTTATAATTGCTGATATTTCAAAGTACTAAGGAGCATAAGAAATATGTTGAGATATCCATTATGATATGAAAAATATCTGTGGTTTCTCTTGGTGTCAAAGTCACGGGTTCTACTACAATGTTTCAGTTTGTTGCCAGGAAAATAGCACAACTAAGGTAGAGGTTAATGAAAATAAGCAAGCAGCTTTCCTTCATTCAAGTTCACAGGCCCTGATTTCAATATATAGATCCCCTGTGTGTCCACAGACTCCTGATAAAGAGCCTTAACAGGGTACTTCTCTCTTTTCTTCTTTCTCTACTGTTTTTCCTTTTTGTCTGTTCCTGTCTTCTCTGTTTTGCTCTCTGTTCATTCCTCTCTTCTCTTACTTCCTTTCTCCTTCCTTCTCTTCTCCTCCCTCTTTTCTTGCTTGTTTTATTTCTTCATTTCCTCCTCTCTTTCTCTTCCTTTCCACCCTCTATTTTCCCTCCTGTCTCTCTCTCCCCTTTCCTAGTTCCCCTTTTTCTCCCTCTTCCTCTTTTCTTCCCCTCTCCCTCCACCCCATTTCCTCCTGTGCAGCTCCCATGACCTCAGGTCTCCTTTGCCTCACCCAGGAACTTTCCCTTGGATACTTACCAACTGCTGAAATATCTGAATGGCAAGTGGATTTGTGAACCACGCAACCAGATATTGAGAGCCATCGTGTTTTATATCAAATTGTCCAGACATTTGAAAACAACGACAACTCATTTTCAACTTTTCTCTCACCTGTTTCTGAAACAGGTGGATGACTGTATAGGGGAGTGTCCACTTCATCACAACTTTTCAATATGGATACTGCCCTTTGCTGTTGTTGTGAATTTAAAAGCAACAACAAAAAAGAATTTGAATCATGAACTTGAATGTATTCCTTCTAATACGTACTGAGAATCCAGATATTCTACGCTGCAGGAGAGGTCAGACCATGGTCTAGGGTGAAGAAGCTAGGATGAATTTGACATCCTCTTATGAAAACTGAGGAATTCAGTACGGCCCCATGCACCCTTTTACTACCCCTATCTACTGACTGTGAAGGAGGCTCTTTCTCTGTATTATCTCATTTAATCCCCACCACCACCTATAAGGTGGAGGCACTGAGTCCTTGTCTCAAGGTGACATCGTTTTGTAAACTCACATTAGTTTTCCCTCTAAAGCTCAAGCTCTTGCCTCCCAGGCCAGTAGTTCTCGAGCTTTCATATCCTTGGGCATTTCCCAAAGACCTGGTTCAAGCATCTGCATTTTTAACAAGCACCCAAGATGTGCACGCAGGTGGGACTAAACTTCCTGGGTGGTCTTGCCCCTCCCAGTCCCAGAGAGAAGGCCATTCTGTGTCCACATAGATAGAGATAGGCTCAAAGGAGGTATGGAAACTCATTTTTCATCCCAAACCTGCTGTCTCTGGTTAGGCAGGGTGGCGATTTTTAGGCCCCAAGAAAGTGCTAACCTGGCAGCTTCAGCATGATATGATCAAAGAGAGTCACAAAAATACCATTCTCCAGAGCTCTGGAGTCCCCAGGGGCCTCATCTTCTCTCCCCAGCAAAAATTGGCTCCCAGAATGTGGGTCAGGTTCTTGATCTCCCACTCCGAGTGATGACTGAGTCTGCCTCTGCATTTCTTCCCAGCCTTCATGCTGAGCTGCAACTTTCCCCGCCGGCCTGACTCTGGGGATGTCACGGTGATGGACCTGCACTCAGGTGGGGTGGCCCACTTCCACTGCCACCTGGGCTATGAGCTCCAGGGTGCTAAGATGCTGACGTGCATCAATGCCTCCAAGCCGCACTGGAGCAGCCAGGAACCCATCTGCTCAGGTACGCTCCAGCCTCAGCCAGACCAAACCTGATGGTCCAACTAAGAGGGGAAAGACCAACCTGTAGGACATCAAGAGTGACCTCAGGGAATGGCTTTCAGCCAAGGGGAAGAAACTGCTCCAAATATGGATGACTATTGCTATTTATTTTTTTATTGGAGCAAAATACGCGTAATATGAAATTTACCATTGGAAACATTTTAGTATGTTCACACTATTGTGCAACCGTCACCATTATCTAGCTCCAAAACATCTTTAACACCCCAAATGGAAACACTGTACTGAAAGCAGTCACTCCTCATCCCTCCCTCCTCCCCACACTCCCTGGTAACCATCCGTCTGCATTCTGTCTCTGTGGATTTATCTATTGTGGATCTTTTATATAAATGGAATCATATAATATGTGACTTTTATGTCTGACTTCTTTCACTTAGCACTTAGCACTGTGTTTTCAAAGTTCATGCATGTTGTAGCATGTATCAGTACTTCATTTCTTTTTATGGCTGAATAATATTCCATTGTATGGATGTGCCACATTTTGTTGATCTGTTTATTCGCTAGTAGACATTTGAGTTGTTTCTACTTTTCAGCTATTATGAACAGTGCTGCTATGAACATTTGTACGCAAGTTTTTTTGTGTGGATATGGTTTTCATTTCTCTTGGATATATACTCAAGAGTGGAATTGCTGGGTCATAGGGTCATTGTATGTATAACTTTTTGAGGAACCATCAAACGATTTTCCACAGCAGCTGCACCATTTTACTTTCCCCTCAGCAATGTGACGGTACCAGTTTCTCCACATCCTTGCCCACGCATGTTCTTTTCCATGTGGTTGTTTTTATTATAGCCATCCTTATGGGTATGAAGGTATCTCATGGTTTTAATTTCCATTTCCCTGATGATTAATGATGTCAAGCATCTTTTCATGTGTGTGTTGGCCATTTGTAGATCTTCTTTGGGGAGATGTCTAGTCAAGTCCTTTGCCCTTTTTTAAATTATACTTTAAGTTTTAGGGTACATGTGCACAACGTGCAGGTTTGTTACATATGTATACATGTGCCATGTTGGTGTGCTGCACCCATTAATTCATCATTTAACATTAGGTATATCTCCTAATGCTGTCCCTCCCCACTCTCCCCACCCCACAACAGGCCCCGGTGTGTGATGTTCCCCTTCCTGTGTCCATGTGTTCTCATTGTTCAATTCCCACCTATGAGTGAGAACATGCAGTGTTTGGTTTTTTGTCCTTGCGACAGTTTGCTGAGAATGATGGTTTCCAGCTTCATCCATGTCCCTACAAAGGACATGAACTCATCGTTTTTTATGGCTGCATAGTATTCCATGGTGTGTATGAGCCACATTTTCTTAATCAGTTTATCATTGTTGGACATTTGGGTTGGTTCCAAGTCTTTGCTATTTTGAATAGTGCTGCAATAAACATACGTGTGCATGTGTCTTTATAGCAGCATGATTTATAATCCTCTGGGTATATACCCAGTAATGGGATTGCTGGGTCAAATGGTATTTCTAGTTCTAGATCCCTGAGGAATCACCACACTGACTTCCACAATGGTTGAACTAGTTTACAGTCCCACAAACAGTGTAAAAGTGTTCCTATTTCCATTTTTTAATCAGGTTGTTTGTCTTTTTGTTGTTGAGTTGTAAGCAATCATTATATATTCTGATCACTATACCCTTATCAGATAAGTGGTTTGCAAATATTTTCTCCCATTTCATGGGTTGTTTTTTCACTTATCAACAGTGTTATTTGATGCACAAAGCTTTTACATTTGGCAAAATTAAATATTTTTTTCTTGTCTTTCTTGTGCTTTGAGTGTAACTACTGCCATTTTTCAAGCCAAGCCAATATGTGTTGTGCACCATGCCAGGGGCTGCATTTAATCCTCACAGCAATCCCATAGGATGGGAGCCACTATCCCCATTTTACAGATGAGGCTCATGGAGGTGAAGTCACTTACTCAAAGCCTCCATGTAGAAATTGTTGAAGGTAGCCTGCTGACACAATCTGATGCCCTCTAGTAAAAAGAAGTGGGCCTTCTGAGCCAGCAGACAGAATCTGAGACTTCGAGGACAGAAGGAATTTTAAGCACCTGTTGGGCGTTGTTTGTCATTCAGAGTCTTTCCTATCTAGGTACTCATTCAACAAACATCCATTGAGCACCCACTGTGTGGTAGGCATTGCACCTGTTGCTAGAGCTATTGCAGGGACCCTGACCCAGTTCCTGCCCTCACAGAGTTTCTAGTCAAGGTGAGGCTGTAGTGTGTAAGGAGTAAACAAGGATGCAAACATGCTGGTAACAGATTGTGTTAAGGACCAGGAAAGAAATTCACAGGGTGGAATGATGCAGAGTGAGGATGGAGAAGACACCAGTTATTGTGAGAGGCATTGCAAAGGAGAAAAGGTATACAGGAAGATGTGATAGAGGACCTCACCTGGGAGGAGGACAGTGATGAGCGAAGGGTCAGGGAAGGATTACCTGATAACACTCCAAGATTTGGAAGTTGAGTAGGAAATAGACTGAGGGTGGAAAATAGGGGGAGAATGGGGAAACATTCCAGGCAGAAGCACTAGCATATGCTAAGGTTCAGAGGTCAGAAGGAGCTCGATGAGTTTGAGAAAGCAAATAAATAAATAAGATCAATCTGACTAAACTGCAGAGAAAATATCAGGACAGAAGGCTGGGGCAGTGGTCAGAAACTGTATTGCTCAAGGTCATGAGAAGACAGGTGGACTAGGCAGGAGATATCTGGAAAAATTTAAGCATATGGGTGATCGTTCTGACTTCTATTTGGCAAAAATGATTGAGGATGGTCAGAGTGGATCCATGGAAATCAAGATGGACAGTATCTACTATTTCACTTGAACTCAGGGAGATAAGGTTACCACTTTCATAAGCAAAGAGAATGAGGCTTAGAGAGATGAAGTAACATACTTGAAGTGGCAGAACTTAGTCCAGAACCCTTCTTTCCTGAGCTCTTCCCCTTACAGCTTCCTTACTCAAAGTGTGGTCCTCAGACTAGCCAAATTATTAGAAATGCATAATCTTGAGCCCCATGCAAAACCAAATGAATCAAAATTTTCACTTTAACATGCCCCTTGGGTGACTCATGTGCACATTACACTTGGAGAAGCACTGATCTGTAACGCACTATCCCTGCACCAGTGGGCACAGCCTTGGCCACCTTCAGCTATCAAGAGAGCAAAACCCTTTTAGAATTCTCAAAAGTCCTGATGGTGGTTGAGAGAGTATAGGTTGCCCTGCCACCTACTGTGTGCCAGGCTATGAGCCGTGTGTGAAGAGAATATTGGAAATAATAAAACATAATTCCTGCCCTCCAGTTATTCATAGTCAAGTGGAACTCAAAAAGTAAATGAGAGCTAATGATAAATTCTGAGATTTAATTGCTACAGTATTGTTCCCCCAAGGCCCTTCAGAATTTTTCTTTCTTTTTTTAAAACAAAGATAAAAATCCAAACCATAGGGCAGTTGGTCTCCATTCCTCTCTCACATTAATTTTTATCTATGTGTGAAATCAGGGAGGAATTAAACTTCAATTTGTGCTAAGAAAGATGGATGGGGAGCCACGGCTGGCAAATTGAAGCCAAACAGAGCCATCAGTATGCTTAATCAGGCAAAGAAGGGAAGCAGAGAAGCTGCAAACGATCAGCAGCTTGGGAGGACAGATGGCCAGAGCCCCCCACCAGGGACAGTGTCCTCCATCTCTCAGCTCCTGAGCCACAGGGCAATAGAGCTGGCTATGTTTTGAGTGCCCACTCTGTGCCAGGGATGGCACGAATCTCCCCATACCCATCCTTTCATTGATTTCTGACTACTGTTCTATAAGGAGGGTGGACTTATCACCATTTTACAGTGGGTAAACACATGACTTGTCTTAGATCCACAGCAGATAACTGGCAAGGTTTGAACCTAGGGCTGGCTTGTTTCACAGAACAATCTCTCGTCTAGGACAGAAGGGCAGCCTGGAGAGAGAAATGAACCTAGCTTTCTGTCCATGGTCCTAAAAGAAGTATGGAGCTTCTTGGCAATGTCTTTGCTGTAGGTCACAACACAGTCTGGAGCAGAGAGAAGAGTTATCCACCCTTCTCTGCTACTGCAAGCCCCATTCAGTCATACTGTCATTCAACAAACACTTAATGGGTACCTGCTATGTATCAAGCTTTGAGCTGATATTAGAGATACAAAAAGGAAAAAATATTTATTCTTTCATTCAACAAACATTTTATAAAGCACTTACTATATGCCATGTACCTTTCTGGATTAGGAGGTTATCATAAATGAGACAGACAGTGGAGTAGTGACTTCAGTAAGAGATACTGGATTGAGGCAGCCTGAGCTTGAGCCTCAACTGCTCCACTTATTATGTGTATGTCCTTGAAGAAGTGGTGTAACACCTTTGAACTTCTTTTTTCCTCTTTTGCAAAATTAATGGTGGTTATTTAGTAAATATTTACTGAGCACATTCTACATACCAGGAGCTCTTCTGTTTGCTGGTAGTGTGACTGAAAGCAAACGAACAAAAAGTAGTCCCAGCTTTTGTGGAACCTACAAACTCCTTAGCCATCTGTGAGATGGTTCCAAATAACCTGTCCCACTTTTGCTTCCTCTCCTATTTCTCTGAAAATGAAGGGGGAACCAAGCGTCCTGCACTTGGGAAGGAAATATTTTTCAAACTCCTTTGATCCTCCTAAAAGATAGAAATGGCTCCCAAGACTTGAAACCCTGGTCGTGGTGTAGGGCTTTACCCAATCATGGCCCTGGGCTATTCTTCACATCCCTTCCTCCTGGACTGACTGCCACGCTCTGTGAGAGGTGTCTGCTACCCACCAGCTCTCCTCAGAAAGTTCAAAACTGGCTGGGTGCAGTGGCTGATGCCGGTAATCCTAGCATTTTGGGAGGCCAAGGCAGGTGGATCATGAGGTCAGGAGTTCGAGACCAGCCTGGCCAAGATGGTGAAACCCCATCTCTACTAAAAATACAAAAATTAGCCAGGCGCGGTGGCAGGCACCTGTAATGCCAGCTACTCAGGAGGCTGAGGCAGGAGAATCACTTGAACCTGGAGGCAGAGGTTGCAGTAAGCCAAGATCGTGCCATTGCACTGTAGCCTGGGTGACAGAGCAAGACTTTGTCTCAAAAAAAAAAAAAGAAAGAAGAAAGAAAGAAAGAAGGAAAGAAAGAAAGAAGGAAAGAAAGAAGGAAGGAAAGAAAGAAAGAAAGAAGAAAAGAAAGAAAGAAAGAAAAGAAAGAAAGAAAGAAAGGAAAGAAAGAAAGAAAGAAAGAAGAAAGAAAGAAAGAAAAGAAAATTCAAAACTGCCCTCCTATATAGTACATGAGAAAACAATTTCCTAAGAACCAAATATCTCCTAAGAATTAGAGTAAGAATAAGAATACCCTCTTGCTTGAGAACTGGAAAGTGTTCTTTCCAGTGCACAAATCACGTTTTAATATTTTGCATTAGATTTTTATGATAAAAGTGATAGATGATTCCGGTAAGAAATTTTTCAAGAAATAGTGAAGTGTAAGAAATAGGAAGAAATCACTTTTATATTCATGGTCTCAATTGATCCTTGAAAATAGCTTATTAAAATAGGTATGGCACACTATTTTCTAACTTGTTTTTTTTTTCACTTAAAAAATAGTGAGCATCTTCCTATATGCTGAAGTATTCTTTGAGAACATGGTATTTAATTTCTGAATGGGTGGAGTGTATTTACAGTTATGCATCACTTAACGATGGGGATGTGTTCTAGGAAATGCATCTTTAGATGATGTCATCATTGCGTGAACATCATAGAGTGTATGTACACGAGCCTAGATGGTACAGCCTACTACACACCTAGGCTATATGGTAAAGCCTATTGCTTCTCCACTACAAACCTGTACATCATGTTACTGTGCTGAACACATTGTAACACAATGGTATTTGTTTATCTAAACATAGAAAAGATACAATAAAAATATAATATTAAAATCTTATGGGACCACTGTCGTATATACAGTCTGTCCTAAATTGAAACACTGTTATGTGGCACATGATGTATTTCACTAAACATCTGTGAGTGGACATTAGTCTTGGTTTTTTTAATTTTTCATTCCTAGAAACAAGATAGCCATGAATATCCTCATTCCTAGCTCTTGGTGCAAACCTCTAAATCTTTTCTTATTATAATTATCCAGAACCGCATTTGCCGGATCAAAGTGTTTGAGCATGTTTTCTAGGCTTTTCACTAAATTGCCCTCCTGAAAGGTCATAACAGTTTGCATTCTAACCAGTCGTGATGAAAGTGAGCATTTCCCATCACCCTTACCATCTCCAGATTTTATTGCTGCTTTTTATCTTGGCCGATTAGGTGGATGAAAGTAGAATACAGTTTAAATTTGCATTTCATTTATTATTAGTGAGGCTGAATTTTTTAGTGCTTACTAAGTACTAGAAATATATTTCTTCTTTTGTGAACTGCCTGTTTATATCCTTCTTGATTGCCATTTTGTAGTTAAAAGTCAGGGCACAGCCAGCACCACAGAACTGTCGTTAAATTGCAGTCATTCCCTACCATGAAATACACATGTTGATCGTTCCAATTGTAGGGTGAAATCTCCTGTCAAACAGGAGGAGTCCCTCCCAGGAGGACAAGTCCCCTCCAAGCTTTCTCTCCCTGCCCGGTTTCCCCCGGCTCCAGGTCTCCGATGTTTCATCCTAGGCAAGGGGCAGGGGTGGGGATCAGGGGAGAATGAAACACTCACTTCCTTCTCTCTCTCTCTGTCTCTCTCCTCTCTCTCTCCCTCTCTCCTCTCTCCCATTGCTCACCCACCCCTTTCTGGATCAGCTCCTTGTGGAGGGGCAGTGCACAATGCCACCATCGGCCGCGTCCTTTCCCCAAGTTACCCTGAAAACACCAATGGGAGCCAATTCTGCGTCTGGACGATTGAAGCTCCAGAGGGCCAGAAGCTGCACCTGCACTTTGAGAGGCTGTTGCTGCATGACAAGGACAGGTAAAGCTCTGAAGGTCCACACACAACCCCGTTTCTTCCCAGAATATTAGAACATGGCTTGAGGACTTGGAGTCTTGAAACGGCTGAAGCTTTGACCCGTGGAATTCAAGAAAAGAAGAGCTGGGGTGGATGGCAAAGATCTTAGAGACCATCAGCTTCAAACTCTTCCTTTTACAGATAAGGAAACCAGGGTATGCAGAAGGAAAGGGACCTGCCCCAGCTCACACAGCAGGCTGGGGGAAGAGGCAAAAAGGGAACTGCCCTGTTCTTTCTCTTGCACACCCCTTTTTGCAGTTGAACAAAAAGAGAGTATGTGTTGATCATCTGCTCAGTACCCAACCATATATTATGGAGAACAGGAAAGAAGTAGAAAATATTAGTTTCTGGCATGATAGGAAATTGAGATGGAAAAACTAGACGTCTGCACGTGAAAGAATGAGGGAGAAGTTACCAGGCAATATCTAAGCAAGAGTGTGTCTGTAGACTCTTAATAATATGCATAGAATCCAGAATATGCATAGAATCCAGTAGTATAAAACTTTAATATTCTGCGTTCTTATTCTAGAATATTTGGGGATCTTATTCTAGAAATTATGGAGTCTGATCTAGAATGTTCTGAAATATTCTGGGATCTTATTCTGGGATATTCTGGCATCTTATTCTAGAATATTATGGGGTCTTGTTCTAGAATATTGTGGATTATTCTGCAATCTTATTCTAAGATAGTCTAGAAAACTAGGACTTTAGTTGCTTTGACTTGCTATCTTGAGTTGGGTTTCTTTGGAATCAGACATGGTGATAAAGATGTGAGAGGAAGTAGTTTACTGGGGAGCTGATCCTAGTAAGCACTAGGAGGCACGTGGGAAAGTGAGATTGTGAATACCAGCTGCATTAATAAGCAGGTGACTGCTGGGAAAACCGGGATTCTGTCCACTGGAGACCTCTGGACAACTGTGTTAAGCATACCTCTGAGTGGTCTTGTTGGAAGGGTGAGGGAGCTGGGGTATTTATGCACCAGCTCCCATTCATCACTGGATGAGAGATGCGACGAGGAGCACTAACTATCCCTAACATCAGCTGCCACCCTTTGAGCTGGTTGAGTTGACTGATTCTCAGAGACTTGTGGTCAGAAGCCAGCAGAAAATGTGGGAGCAGTTGACTGCTGAGGGGTAGGAGAGGGTAAGGCACTGGCAGTGTTTACTGCACTTCCAGAATGCCCCCACCTTAGAATTTTGGAGTCCAAGAAACTTTGATCTAAGAATTCTAATGTTTTGTCTTCTTTGATGGATCAAACCTAGACTATGAGGTCTTTAGGTTGGAAAGGCTTTTTAAAAAAAAAAAAGGCAACTGAATAATTTTCCCATACCTCTTGAGTCCACTTCCCTCTAGGCAGTTCAGCTTTATCCAGAACAACTCTATATTGATAAATTGCTGCTTTAAAGTGTAAGGTATCAAACAGGGGCTCCCGAACATGGCTTTTCAGCAGCACCAGAATAATAACCTGGGGAATTCTTTAAAAATCAGATTCCCTATCCTTACTTCTGGAGACTCTGAAAATCCAGGCATGGGAACCCTTGGTGAAGGGCCATTTCCAAATCTTAAACCTCAGATCTGCCTCTTCTGAGGGGTGCTTGAGATGAGCCAAGCTTAAGTTTATACTAGACAACAAGAATTAGCAGAGACAAAAGAACGCATCAAAATGAGTATTTTCTTATTTTCTGCAAGTTGTTTAAATCCTGACAAATGGGCCCCCCACTGGCACTGGTCACTAGTAGTTTCTCTGGGGTCCTGCAAAGATCTGCATGAGCTGACACTTCCCAGGAAAAAAACCAACTTTCAAGTGTATCAGTAGGAAGAGAATTCTGTAGAGTTCTTCAAGGTTAAAGGTCAACACACACAAAAAAATGATGAAGACACTACTCTCTGGGCCAAGAAGAAAAGAGAAATCAATTATGTCTGTCCCATGTACTTTACTGGGGGAGAAATGGCTAAAATACCACAATATGTCAGTTGCAAGAACTCAGAGCTAGATAAGACTCTATGTAAGAAATGGGACTTTGACCTGAAGTCAAAATGGAAGGAGATTGGATAATGGATCCAAAAATACAGAGGGAGGAGTATTCCGAGCATGGGGAATTGGGGGATGAGCACAAAGATGTAGGGGAAAGAATTAGCAAATTTGTTGGGGGGCTGCAGCAGAAGCTTTCATGAGAACAGGAGGAAAGAGATCTGGGAAGCTAGATTGCGGTTATATCCTGAAGGACTTTGAATGCCAGGCTACTTTTATAGGCAATAGAGAGCCATGAAGTCTTTTTAGTAGAGGAGGGACATGAATAAAGATTTTAAGATGATTTTCCTCAAAATGAACCTTTTCTAAACTCCAGTCTCATAATATGCCCCCCAAAAAGTGAGTTCTCTGGTCAAACATGTTTGGGAAACACTGCGCCCACCCTATCCTTGCCTTGAAAGGTCGTAATACGTACTAGCTAACAAAGGCACTGATAAGTCCTGCAGGGGAAAAAAGTTTGATTTTTATTTAATTCAGCATTTTGCAAATCCATTTGACCATAGACTATGTAAGAATTTAAGAGAAAATATATTACTATTGAAGACATTCTAGAAAATACGGTTAGAAAATTTCTGGTTTTAAAAGATTAATAGACTACAGAGATTTTGAGATCTTGAAGCTTTCCTCCAGAGCAACCCTCTTTGCCAAAGGCTTCTGTTCTTTGAAAGAGGTGTCCCAACACACAGCCCCTAAGATATAACAGAGTCATCAGGAATCAGAAGACTATGTAGATGCCCCTTCCCACTCCTTGAATGCCCCCCGGACTCCACCACAGCCCCCATCCTTGCCTCAGCCATACTGGACACATGACAAAATAAACAAACTGTGACTCCAACATTTATACATCTTAGTGACATTAGAAATTCATCTGGGCAGCATAAAATACACTATTTTTACGAGTCAGTAAAAACCTCAAAGGCTTAAAAATGTGTGTCTATGACTTCATAAAAGAAGCTTATCTAATTTGTATACTGTTTTCTTCACCACTTTTGCATAATTTCTTTAAAAAACCAAGGCTAGCAAGGAGTCAACTTCAAATAGCTTTAATAACAATAAAAATAAATACCCAACATTTTGTTTAACACATTTTATTTTTCAGGGCACTTTTTATTTTGCAGTGTTCTCAAAGCCCACCTGTAAGATGGGTCAGAACGACATTATGGTCGGGTCTCTCCTTTCACAGTTGAGGACACTGAGGCTGAAAGATGTTTTAGGACTTAATGTAATTCCAGATGGGGAATTGGGAAATGGGAATTATGACTCCTGACTTCCCACACAGTGCTCTTAGAAAACGGGGATCAGAGACAGAGCCTGGCGGGGGTCAAATGTTTAATAAACAAAACTTACCTACTGTGTCCTGTTTTTTTTTTTTTAGACCGAGTCTTGCTCTGTCACCCAAGCTGGAGTGCAGTGGCTCGATCTCGGCTCACTGCAATCTCTGGCTTCCAGGTTCAAGCTATTCTCCTTCCTCAGCCTCCAGAGTAGCAGGGACTATAGGTGCGCGCCACCATATCCAGGTGATTTTTGTATTTTTAGTAGAGACGGGGTTTCACCACGTTGGCCAGGCTGCTATCTAACTCCTGACCTCAGGTGATCCACCCACCTTGGCCTCCCAAAGTGCTGGGATTATAGACGTGAGCCACCATGCCCCACACTCTGACATAGGTGCAATTGTACCCATTTTACAGATGAGAAAACAGAGGCTCAGAGAAGTGAAGTGTTCTTGTGCAAAGTCACACAGCTGAGAAGTGACAGAGTCAGGACTCACACCCAGGTCTGCCTGACTTTACATAAGCCACCATTTCGGCAATGAGATTAGTCCATTAATTCCAACTTCTCAGTTAATAATAATAGTCAACATCAATTCATTAGTTCGTTTGGTTTATTACATCATATACATTAGTCTCCCTACAACCTCAGAATAAATCCATAAGGAAGCCAGGACAGGCATTTAGTCCCATTGTACAGAAGAGGAAACAGGTTTGATAAGGTGATGCTTGTCTGAGCACATAAGAGGCAAAGTCAGGACTGGGCATGGTGGCTTATGCCTGTAATCCGAGCACTTTGGGAGGCCAAGGCAGGTGGATCACCTGAGGTCAGGAGTTTGAGACCAGCCTGGCGAACATGGTGAAACCCCGTCTCTACTAAAAATACAAAAATTTGCTGGGCATGGTGGGGCACACCTGTAATCCCAGCTACTCGGGAGGCTGAGGCAGGAGAATCACTTGAACCTGGGAGGCGGAGGTTGCAGTGAGTCAAGATCACACCATTGAGCTCCAGGCTGGGCAACAAGAGTGAAACTCCGTCCAAAAAAGAAAAAGAGGCAGAGTTAGGTTTGGGATTGGGTAATGAGGCTCCAGAGGCAGTCATAGCACACCCTTTCCTCTGCCATGTCAGTGACCCAGGAAGATCTGTCAGTGTCCCTCCTCTCTGCTCCCACTGCCAGGATGACGGTTCACAGCGGGCAGACCAACAAGTCAGCTCTTCTCTACGACTCCCTTCAAACCGAGAGTGTCCCTTTTGAGGGCCTGCTGAGCGAAGGCAACACCATCCGCATCGAGTTCACGTCCGACCAGGCCCGGGCGGCCTCCACCTTCAACATCCGATTTGAGGGTGAGGGTCCCTAGGAGCTTCCCCTTCTCTTGTGGGGCTGGAGGTAGCCTGGGAGCAGGGAAATCATGGGGAGATAGAAATCTGGGCTGTGAAGGCTGTGGGAAACCCCATGGCCATGTGGATCCTTTGGTTTCCAAAGACAGGCTCTTGGTTTCATTAATAATAACAATGCCTTCCATTAACTGTGCACTTACTATGTGCTCAGTGCCTTCTGCGCAGTGTCTGCTTGGATTTCAGCTTCTGCGTCATGTTTGATCCTCATCACACTGAAACATTAGAACTGTTATTCTATCTGATTTTCGGTGAGGAAACTGAGGTTTAAGAAACTTGGGTGACCTGCCCAAGACCACCAGTGAACAAGGATGGAGTTAAGATTTCTGTCCATCCTGTACTGGAGAGCCCTTAAGCTCTGCTCCACTCCACCTAGTAGACCTCTTAGAATTCAGCCACTTCTTCCTCCAAGAAGAATTTAGCAAGAGCCCCTCCTGCTGAGACCCTGACTCTTGAAGAAGGAGTTCGCTGGGCATTTCATGTACGTTGGGGGACTTTCTGTTCTGGCTTTGCCAAGAAAAGTTGGCTTTTATCATAGACAACCCTGCAGTTTCCAGTGGCAAAAAATCAGGGCTCTGAAGTTACGGGCCATGGGAAGGATCCATATAGGATGTGGAAAGGCATTAAAACACAACAACTCCACAGGGCGGAGAAGACAGAGATTCTTACTCCTACTTTAGATTTTTTTAAATGAGGCCCCAAGGAATCAACTGGGTGGCCCCAGGTTTCTCAGCACGTCAGCTGGAACCAGGACACGTGATTTGGTACCTGTTTTCTTTGGGGCTTTTCTAAACAGCACAGGGGACCCATCTTCTGAAATACAGCACCGTGGGGGTAGTCCCTGCGTCATCTGAACTGCTGCCTCTCTTTGTTTCCCTTCTTCAGCGTTTGAGAAAGGCCACTGCTACGAGCCCTACATCCAGAATGGGAACTTCACTACATCCGACCCGACCTATAACATTGGGACTATAGTGGAGTTCACGTGCGACCCCGGCCACTCCCTGGAGCAGGGCCCAGCCATCATCGAATGCATCAATGTGCGGGACCCATATTGGAATGACACGGAGCCCCTGTGCAGAGGTGAGCAGACCCACGACACTCTTCCCACCGCACCCCAGGGACCTCCATCCTTTGGATGAGAAGACCAATGCCCCAGCTTAGAGGCCTGTTCCCAGTTTTCATACCAATTTTAGGATTAGAACCTTTTCCAGGGTTCACTGTCCTTTGGTTCAGGGTTGCTGCTGGTCTTGAGAAAATTACAAAATGGGTAAATTTTAAAAGGTGCGCCTTCTTCCAGGCATAGGTCCCACAGTGCACAGCTTGGTGAGCTGAATACTGCATGGATTTCAGCTCCTAAATACTCCCTCTGCTATGCATGCTTGTGCAGAGCACAACCCACGCAACAACCTCATTAATAAGAATAATAATAGTTTTTAATTGGTGTGTAATAATTATGCTACCAGCACTTTGCTAAGGGTGTATGTGCATTATCTGATTTCAACCTCACCATAGCCTTATAAAGTAGATTCTATCAGCCCCATTTGCAGGTGAGAAAACTAATGCTGTGAAGTGACCTGCCTAAGAACATACCGAGGGGAATTGACAGGGACAGGAATGGAACTCAGGTCTCTCTGTTCTCAGAGCACTATGCTCTGAGCCCCACTGGACAGTGTTGGCTGCATAGAACCCTCATCCACACAAGATCCAGTGGACTGTTCTGCCAGTTTCCCATATTCTTTTTGTTGTTGTTGAGACGGAGACTCGCTCGGCTCACTGCAGCCTCCACTTCCCGGGTTCAAGCGATTCTCCTGTCTCAGCCTCATGAGTAGCTGGGACTAGAGGCGTGTGCCACCACACCTGGCTAATTTTGTATTTTTAGTAGAGACAGGATTTCACCATATTAGCCAGGCTGGTCTCGAACTCCTGACCTCAGGTGATCCACCCGCCTTGGCCTCCCAAAGTGCTGGGATTACAGGCATGAGCCATCGCACCTGGCCCATTTCCCCATATTCAAGGCCGCTGAGCCACCCTGAGCCTGGGTCTCCTGCTGGCATGTGGAGTAATGAAAGGTGCCCTCACTCCTGGCAGCCACCACCTCAATGGCAGTTGGTGTGAAATCACAGCCCTGCCATGGTGAGGGATTGATCCCTATATTAAATGTGCTGGTTTAACAGAGCAGAATTTATTGGTGCTTTGGCCTCTGCCATGTTGAGAACTTTCCAAAGTGGTAAACACAGAGTGGAATTTAAAGGGCACCTGCCGCAGCCACATCTCTGCTTCCAGTTCAGGGCCGGGACCTGTCATTGCAACATTATCTAAATTATCCAGCAGCTACCACGTGCCAGGCGCTGTGCCGCATGTTTGACATTCATGAGCTTAAGCCTCAAAATAACCCAACGAGGTTGGCAGTGATATTGCCCCCATTTTATAGAGAAAGGGAGCTGAGGCTCTGGGAAATTACATACCTCCTCCTACAGCCTGTTAGCAGCAGAGGCAAGATTGGAACCCTGGAACCACTTAACTTGAGTGGGCGGTCTCTTAGCCGCTACTCACCCTGCAAAAAAGCAGAGGCTGTTGAGGAGTCATTCTGATCACTGAGCCCTGTCCTTGGTCTTGAAAGAGCAATAGCACCTCTTAGCCTAACTTTTACCAACCCTCAGCTGCAAGGTAGCGAGCTGGCCAGCTCTCATTTAATCATTACACACACACACACACACACACACACACACACACACATGCTGGCTGCCTGAGGTGAAGGCACCTGTCCACAGTACACAGAGATTCACGGCTGTCTGACTTCATAGCCCACATGGTTAACCGCTATGCCACATTGACTTCTTTACAAATAAAGTCCGTCTTCCTGCCTGTCTGTCTTTTACAGCCATGTGTGGTGGGGAGCTCTCTGCTGTGGCTGGGGTGGTATTGTCCCCAAACTGGCCGGAGCCCTACGTGGAAGGTGAAGATTGTATCTGGAAGATCCACGTGGGAGAAGAGAAACGGATCTTCTTAGATATCCAGTTGTGAGTGTTTATAATGGGTGGCCCTCTAATTTGGCAAAACTTGGGAGATTGAGAAAGCAATTGCTCCTGCTTTATTCTTTCAACCAATATTAACTAAGTATCTACTATGTGCCAGGACTGTGCAGAGAACAGGCATTCCCATAGTGAGACCAACAATAGCAGCACACACACGCACACACACAGAGAGAGAGAGAGTCCTTATCTTTGGGAAATTCAGTCTAAGGAAACAGATATGAAATGAGGACATACACAAATAATTGCATACTCTAACTTCAATAAGTGATGTAAGGAGAGGTTAATGGTGCTATAAGATTCTATAACCGGAATTTGATATAAAAAGGAAGTTCAGAAAAGTCTTCCCCGAGGATCTGATACTAAAGCTCAGAACTAAAAGATGAGTTGGAGTGATGCATCCCAAATGAACAGAATGTGCAAAGGCCCTGTGGTAAGCATCTCATTTTCAAAGGACCAAATGGCCAGTGTGGCCAGGAAGACAGGGGCACTATAACACCCATTTACTGGACTACAGTTGTTTATTTTCCTGCTTGTCTCCCTCAACTAAACCAGAAGGTCCTCTCCACTGGGGCTGGGTCTGACTACCCTCTGTTTCCACAGTCTAACACAGAGACTGATACACAGTAGATGCTCAGGAAATGATTGCTGAATGAAAAAAAAAATGTTTTTAATGAACGGACTTACTTGGCTGTGCGGTTGGGTTTCCTGTACTCACAGGGGGTAACCATTAGATTCTCCATCCAGAATGTTCCCCACTAGCTCCCCAGGAGGGTGACACTTGCGGGGAAGCAGCTACCTGGGCCAGATGCAAAAGTGACTGCTCTAAGCACTTCTGTCTTAGGTAATTCCCACAAAGAACCCTCCCTGGGAGGTCATTAACCCCACTGTCTGAGAAGGCAGCAGAGGTGCAGTGAGGCCACCCAGAAAGCCAGCGAGTAGCAGGGCTGAAATTCAGGCTTCTGTGGCTTCTCATCATGCTCTTTCCACTGCCCCATGTGAGATGGGGGTGAGAAGTGGACAAAGACAGATGGTGGTGTCTGGAGAAAGCAGAATACAGGGTTCCCAACAGACCCAGGTGGCAGACGGGAGGGTGGTTGGGGGAGGAGAGAGTGCTGAAACCCAGCAGGCTGGGGAAGCAGCACTCACGGTTGTCTGGCTCTACAGAGGAACCTTGCAAGAGAAAGAGAAATTATTTTCAAATTATTAGTGACTGGCTTTTGAGGCTGTTCCTTAGATGCAGCAAAAGTGTCCTTAGGCTGGGTGCAGTGGCTCAAGCCTGTAACCCCAACACTTTGGGAGGTTGAGGCAGGAGGATTGCTTGAGACCAGGAGTTTGAGACCAGTCCCAACAACATAGGGGCATCCTGTCTCTTCAAAAAAATAAAAATTAGCTGGGTGTGGTGGCACACGCCTGTGGTACTAGCTACTTGGGAGGCTGAAATGGGAGGATCTCTTGAGCCTGGGAAATTGAGGCTGCAATGAGCCGTGATCATGCCACTGCACTCCAGCCTGGGTGACAGAGTAAGACCTTGTCTCAAAAAAAAAAAAAATAGTGTCCCCAGAGGCTGTCCCAGAACCTCCTTCTCCAGTGGAGTCAGAGACTTACACAGCTTGAATAGCTGCCCCTTGTGGACTTGGGGCCAGGCCAATCTAAGAAAGAATTCCACCTCCTTCCCACGTGACTTTGGGCTAGGCTCACCTGTTCCCGCCTCTCTCTGGGCCTCAATTTTTCTCTCCTGTAATGGGGGTCTTGGAACATCAATGCTTTGTGGCTGCTGGAGGCAGATTTTACGCATTCCTAGCCCATTGCCTCACTCCTCAATAAAGCTCATCCTCATCTGGGCACGGTGGCTCACACCTGTAATCTCAACAATTTGGGAGGCTGAGGTAGGAGAATCACTTGGGCCCAGGAATTCAAGACCAGCCTAGGCAAAATAGTGAGACCCCATCTTTACAAACAATTAAAAAAACTATCCAGGCATGGTGGCACCTGTAGTCCCAGCTACTTGGGAGGCTCAGGTGGGAGAATTACTTGAGCCCTGGAGTTCCAGGCTGCAGTGAGCCATGATTGCACCGCTACTTCAGCCTGGGCAACAGAGTAAGACTCTGTCTCTTAAAAAAAAATAAAAATTAAAATTGAATTAAATAGACCTCATCCTCTTCCCCCCATTCCTTTCACTCTGACTTCTACAGTCTGGAATAAGATGCTTATTCATTCATTCCAAACGAACTGTTTGAGTGTCTACTATAAACCAAGCACAATTTTATGTGCTGGAAAGGTTCCAATGGTTGTTCCTTCAGTGGTAAAATTCATATTGAAAAGAATGGAATGGATTGTCTCTCTTAACTCTAGGGAAAAAATTATTGTGTACCTACTGTGTGCCAGCAGCAGGCTTAGCACCGAAGATACAGTTGTGAGAAAAACAGGGCAGTCCTCAGCCTGCATGCCTAGCAGGTGAGGCAGGTAAGAAAGTAAATGCAGTGTGAAAGGAGCAGTGACAGGCAGGTGAGGGTACCTGAGTGAAATCAGGAGGGCTTCCAGGAGGAAGTGACTTCTATAATAGCCTGAAAGAGAAGGTAGGCAGGTGATAGGGGGAAAAGAAGAATGTCCTGGCCAGGCATGGTGGCTCACGGTTGTAATCCCAGCACTTTGGGAGGCTGAGGTGGGTGGATCATTTGAGGTCAGGAGTTCAAGACCAGCCCAGCCAAGGTGGTGAAACCCCACCTCTACTAAAAATACAAAAATTAGCCAGGCATAATGGTGGGTGCCTGTAATCTCAGCCATTCGGGAGGCTGAGGCAAGAGAATCACCTGAACCCAGGAGGTGGAGATTGC